>NW_027466935.1:607500-1207500 GCF_046128005.1 Genypterus blacodes | reverse complement strand
AAATATGCATCATACCTCAGCTCCTCTTTTGATGGGTGAAGGAAATGGGAGATAAATCTACAGTACACAGAGAGCTTTGGACCCTTGTTTGTATGGGTGTGTGCGTGTGTGTTTGCAGTCGGGGTGGGGGAGGGGGAGGGGGAGGGGGTTGTAATGAGTCATGGGAGACTTGTGAATTGACTCCAACTGGTGTGATGCTTTATCGGGGTGGGGGTGTCTGTTTGAGATCAGGGGCTTTGGCATGCCGGGCAGTGTTTGTCTGTCTCGAACGGTTGGGTGTTAGAAAAACACATGCGCGGATGAGGAAGAGAGGAAGAGCGGAGGAGGGGTGTGGATGAAGGTGTTGCGAGTGCCACCCGTGTTTGCATGAATAAGTCATCAGTGTGCGCGTGGAAATGGGTCGCTCAGACCAAAGTTAGAAGGCCTCGCTACGCCGGGAGGGACGGGGGGGAAAGCGTTCAGTCACTGAGACAGGGAGGGTTATTAACACTTTGCGTGCTTGGTCTCATCTCAATGCTATGAGATTTGGGAGTCTTTTAAACGCACTTGAGGACGCTTTGTGAAATTCAAAAAAAACTTCTTCACATCTGGACTCGGCTGTTTCTTCCTCTAATGTGATCGTGATTCATTTTCAATCTTTATGCCGTCTAAAATTCCAGTTTTTGATTGTTGGAAATCTCAGTCACAGTAGGTTTAATGTTGTAGCAACCGTGTTTTGGTTGCGAAGGACGCGTTTCCTTTTCATAATGCTCTTTCACCGCCTGCCTGAGTCAGTGTCGTAATTCCAAATGACTTATGTATCAGCTGTGGTATATCTGTCATTCATTCACAATGATTCATCAAAATCACGGGTTCATTCACAACTGTTCATTACATTACAGTCTGTTTTAATGGCCTTATTCCAATTTTTAGAGAATTGTGTATTATTGGGGTCATTTTGCCCCGCACACAGTTTCAGGGGCGCTACCACGTCATTTGAAGTCTGCTGAAGCCTTAACAGCACATTTGGGAAGCACGTTTAGGAAGCACCTATGGGAAACGCTACACTTGCCAGAGTAGAGGAGTCTTTTCGACAAAGTTGCCATATTTATTACATTATTATTATTATTACAAAGGGCTGCGTTTGCTGACAAATGCTCTCTGGCTCAGGAAACTAATAGCATATGCTTAATCATAAATCCTCTGAAAAGGTGCACAGTTAATCCCATATGGGACCAATGCCTGATGGCGACTGGTCTCAGGTGTTTGTCACCTGCATTTGTCATTTCTGCTTCTTCAGCTCAGAGCAGAAAGGTCATGTCAACAGATCCAGGGGACAAATATATGAACAGATAGCTGGTCTGGCCACTTTTTCCACGGTGGCAGGATCTTACAGTAGCCACTCTAGCAAAATTCTCATGTTACTGGTGTCTCATTTCACTAGCTCAGGGCAGCAGGCGAAACTCAGCGTCCTTGGGTATCTGCTCCCCCTCTCCTGCTTTGTCTGTGTTTGTGTTTATCTCTCGCCCCGTAGTCTTTTATCACCATCCATCTATCACTTTCACCTTTGCTATTTCTGTGACACGTTTGTAATCATCATGAATATTCTCATCCTGGTTTTCTCGCCAGCCTCCATCTTTCCTTGCCAAACGCAGATGTTGCCAGTCTGAATTGTGACCCTGGTTTTAGAGCTTGGTGTCAATGTTTTTGAATTACGTTTCATACTAATATTCAATTTTATTTCTTAATTAATGCATTAATTCATTCTATAAACTCTTTGACCAATGGCTCTTCTTACTCAAAAAGAGGGTAAATCCATTCACTGTATATATATCTACTGCACCACTTGTGAGTTAATCCAGTACAGCAGTGCTGTCAGGTAACTTCAACCAGAACCCATACAAAACAGTCATAACTCTCTGTCGGCTTCTAGTGGACAGGTGTGGTATTGTAGGGTCCGAAACAAGAGCAAAGAAAGGAGACATTCAACAGGACATCTGGTGGAAAAATAAAGGTTGTGCATTGGGGAGTGCTATGCGTAAAATACACGTCCATACTTTACCTCATCTGGACATTATCGTCTTCCTCGTCTGTCCTTCTGTTACTGATTTTGAAGCTTGGCATGTTGTGATGAGAAACAAGCTTGGAGGACGAGAGATCCTTTCAGAGACACCAGCCGATACAAATACAGCAGCAAGTGATACAAGCTAAATTCCCAAAGCGTCACTAATGATGGATGATCACCTACTGATTTACTTTGGCAACATCACTCGCAGCACAATCATTAGTGTAATCCTCCTTCTCATGATAGTGTCTGTAAACTGTATTTAGGCTTGGCCTCGTCGCTAATTTGTTGACAGAGTGCAGGTAATGCTCAACAAATGTTTCTCGTGGAGACGCTGCGGTCCGCAGATGTCTCGCTGGAAAACGAATGACATTAAACTGTTTTTACAAATCTCCGCTGTTACATGACAGACAGGAATTGCTTTAATGGTAGCCAACTGGCAAACGGAATTGGTCCAAGACAACGGAGCCAAAGATGACATCACGAGCAGAATGTTTTTCGGAGACGCTGTTTTCTCTCTCTTCAATTGAACAAACAGGAAGCTAGACATTTCCATGACTTAATTATTGCACTAATTCCTGCTCTTTGTTGTTTTTGTTAGACGTGTCAGTCGAAGGTGTTCGATCTCTCAGACGGAGTGTCCCAGTATGCGTGGTTCCCCTGCCGCGAAGCCCATGGGCCTCCGTGGGTTTATCCCAACTACTGGCTCAAGGTAAGAGCAAAAGCCAAAATAGCCGCCCGTGTACGTCTGTGTCACTCTCTTACTCTCTCACTCACTCGTGTTTCTTCTCTCAGGCCCACTTTTCACACCCCATGGTGGCAGCAGCAGTGATTATCCACCTGGCTGCTGATGGCACCGGCTACGTTGACCAGACCCAATGTAACATCACTGTTCAGCTGGTGGACACAAAGGAGGGCATTCACAGCCTAGGTGAGGACTATATTACACACACACACACACACACACACACACACAGACACACACATCTTTGGCTATTTTTACACTCGTCTTTCATCCTTTTCCCCTCTCCTTTCCTTGTCATCTCCTCAGGTGAGTGGCGCTTAAGTTGCCGTACCAACCCTTTAGTGATCCCCGTCAGCCACGACTTGTCCGTGGCCTTCTACCACACCAAGGCCATCCTGGTCACGTTTGCCTCTCATCTGGTGGCCATCTCCGGCGTGGGCCTGCGCTCCTTCCAGTCCTTCGACCCCATCACCATCAGCGGTTGCCAAAGCAATGAAATCTACAACCCCACCGGGCAGAGGTGAGGCCCTTTCACAATGTGTCTAAAAATATGATCTAAATTTAGAATTATTGTTATTTAAATATCGATGAAGCTCCACCAATCTGATCCCAATGCAGGCAGAATCCAGATTAAAAAGGAGAAATGAAGAGATCACATTTTCCTACAAGGTGTAAAAGGTGCCACAGAATATCATGAAAACTCTCACACACACATACATAGACGAGCCACACACCCAAGGCAGTGATGTCATGCCTCACATCTCACATATACTACAACACACACAGGCAAATTAGCAATTATCCTTGTTACGCGTGAGACAATTCATGCTGATGGTGCGCTCACAACACTCTCAACACCGTGGCAAACATACACACACGTGTACACATACGCACGGATACACAGACACACACACATGACTCAAAAACATCACAGCACACACAGAGTGGATGGTCAGGGGCTCTGTGTGGAGAGATAGAGCTGTTTGTGGCTTTTGTTGTGCACCGGTGAGGCATCCAAGAGCTCCTAAATAGATTAGAACTGTTGTGTATCTGCATTAGCCAGGAAATTGTTTGTCACCACATGCACACACACGCAAAAACACACACACACACACACACACACACACACACACACACACACACACACACACACACACACACACACAGTGATTTGCTTTCTCCCAGAGTTGCCTTTGACTTTCCTTTCTTTTATTTTTTTCCTCTATTTGAAGTCCCTCAGTGGTGTGTATGCATTTCTGCAATCAATCTGTCTTTGTATCACAAGCAGAGACTTTTCGTCCAGGTCTCTTCTCGTCCAACGTTTGACCTCTTTTTCCTTTTTTCACTGTCGTCTTTAAATTGACTCTGAATGGCTATCTGAACTGCGTCTGCGTCTGCGTCCTCTTCCTCTCCCTGCTCCTCTGCTTCCTCCCGCGTGTCGTATCATGGCGCCCGAGCTGTCCGGTGCTCTCATCCTTTACTTTCACGTCCTCTTCCCTTCGCTCTCACTCGTTGCCATCTCCTTCTCCTTAATTCTCCCCTTTCTGTGCCTCCTGCTCCCTCTCTCGCTCTCCTGGGCTGAGCAGCACATTTCCCGTAATACTTATGCCTCCACAAAACACTACATCCCTTTTCCCTCAGTTGTTAACAACAGGAGCTATTAACATGACTCAGTTTTATGTTCCATGCTTGTCTGCAAGTGCATGTACATGCATGTTTTATTTTCTCTCTCTCAAATTTCTCTTCTGATTTCTCTCATTCTTCCTATTCCTTGTGTCACACAGGGAATTGTTGTGGTTGTGTTCTAATCCCATATATCTGTACAGTGTGTGCACCCTCCTCCCCACCGTCTCCTGCTTTTCTCCTGATTCTGTTGCAATCTACACGATTCTGCTACATTCTGCCATATACAGTATTCCGCTCCTCAGCAGTCCTCTTTGTTCTCCTTCACAGGGGAGGAGGATAGTTTTCCAGGTAGTTAATTGTAATTTATGTCAGAAATTCCAGAGTGACTAGCAGAAAACCACAGAGATTTTGTTCCAAGCCAAAGTGTCCACAGTGAGGGCTTCTAGGCTTTCCTATAGCATGTCGTCAAAAAAGCCTTGACTGACCAAACTGCTGCTTTCATCCCCTGTCCCCGTCCCCATACCTGTCCCCGTCCCTGTCCCCGCCCTGCCTTCACCTGCTCAGCTTAGCATCTTGCCTCTCTGTTTACATTTTAAAAGTGAGCCTAGAAATGTGTTAAGTGCTTCTTCTTCTTCTCCTTCTTCTGCTTTTAAAATCTTATTAAAGCCAAGATTTTATCAAGACTTTCTGGGGAGCGGAATACGGCGGAGAAGGTGGGGGGGGAAAAAGAACGATAAAGAGAAGAGAGAAATGTGAAGGATATGCGATTATTTCAGATATACAATCTGTAGAAGAGACGTGGATGAAGAAAGAAAAATAGATTCCAGTCTTTTAGGAGTGAGCTTAACAATGTTTTACCAGACCTGTATTCTCTTACACCCCGCTCCTCTCTCTCTCTCTCTCTCTCTCTCTCTCTTTCTCTAGCCCCCCATCACTGTTTCTCTGTTAGCTTCATAAGGGAACCCTATACTGTAGAATGTGGACTGTTGTAAAAAGGTGCCTTTTGGCATCCAGGCATTCCAAGAGCTTGAAATGCAACCTCAGACTCCCACTGTAGAGCTATATGCTTCAGCTATGTATCACTGAAGCTCGCACATAACATACGCTGTCGCTCTCAATTCTACAAACTCCACTGTGCCTTATGTGCATGAACACTGACACCCGTTTTGATGTACAGAACAAACATTGCAATCTTTCCTCCACATGGTTTATTGATTTGATACGTTAAGCAGGCATTGATGGATGGATGTGGTCGACTCCGTGCGTCGTGTTTCTGCTTGTGTGTGAATGAGCGTCTGCAGTGCTATTTTAAACATTCATTTCATATTGAGTCGGACCTTTACTGTGGTTTTTAATTTTTTCTATGTTTGTCTCTTTCTCCCTTTCTCCTTTTCCATTACCACCCACCCTGACGTACACACACACACACACCCACCCACCCACACACACACACATACACACACACACACCCATCCTGCCTTGTAGTTGTGTACATTATTCGTGCGAAGCCATTGACTGCCAGGAACCCTTAATCCGCAATGCAGAGCTCAAGTGCAGTAGCCCTGGTCGCCACTACAATGGAGACCGTTGCACCATCTCCTGCAACTCTGGGTACGTCCTGCAAGTCCACCAGGATGATGACATCATCAAGAGCCAGGTACAACATACACGACACATCTGCTACTGCACAAGTACCACACACATACACACACACACAGACACAGACACACACACACACACACACACACACACACACACACACACACACACACACACACACACACACACACACACACACACACACACACATTGGCAAAGACACATACATGAATGCTTACACGTACACATGCAAACACTCAAGTGCAAAAGTATTTAAGAGCATCTGGGAACATGCGTGCATGAATGTGAGTTTGTACACGCACACATGAGCATGCACCGATGCCAATCCAGGCTCACGAATGGCCAGAAGAGAGAAGTGCAAACACACTTCCTCTCCGTTCTTCTCTCTATCTCTCCATTTATTTGTCACCTGCAAAAACTAGGCTTGGCACAGCAAGCCTCTAGGGAGAATGACATCATAAAAATCCAGGTAGATGAGTGCTGCACCGAGGAGTGGAGACGCTCCAGTCTCCTCCTCTCGCTGGCTGAATACACACATACACACGCGCACCCAAACACACACACACACACGCACACAACCTAACACACGAACACACACACACGCATAGATATTTTGTGCACACACAGATGCTCATACACACATCCTCAGATTAAGATATATGTACAAAAACGTATATTCTCTCTCGCAAACATGCACCCATGCACACACACACACACACACACACACACACACCACGCATATTCTGTGCGAGCGCAGATATAACAACAGTCTCTTGCAGAGCCCGCTGCACCAACACCTCAAACAGTCACTTTATATCGCTACTCCACCAGGACGATGACATCATCGCATAGTGTCTGCTCCCTCTCCCTCCCTCACTCAATCCCTGCTCATTTTGCACACATTGAAGTCATTGTTAAAGGGCAGAGATTTGCTACCGGTCTCACGCAGCAGCACACATTAATGCATCCACATAGGCACAGACGCACACAAAGTACAGACAATCTCCTGCATAGGCAAACACACAAACACCGTTACAGTATGGACACACACACATGCACACCGCAAGTAAACAAACCAGCAGGGTAGCTGACACCCAAACCTTTTGAATGGGAGCCAAGCTGTTGTAAAATTCGTATAAATGCTTTATCCTCCTCCATGGCTCTGTAAAGCAGCCTGCAAGACAATCAATTAAGGCTCAGAGAACAAGGTAAATTTTGTTTTTATGTGTGTGTGAATCAAGGGGAAAGCATGCCTCTGTGTGTGTGTGTGTGTGTGTGTGTGTTAGACATAATGTTTAAGAGGAAGGAAAGGAATAAAAAAGGGATCTCTCCCATCTCCTCCTTCAATTCCTCTTTTAAATCTAATGACAGTTTCCTCTCTGAGCGTGTGAGACTTCCCATTATCTGGGTCCTTAATTACATCTTTATTTTTAATTGCGTGGAATATAATGCCACTTGTGTTGTATTTATTATTAATGGCATATTCACAAATACATGGCAAGAAGCACAATCAGTATATACCCACACACATATTGCTTCTCACTTTGAATTATTGTACAGGAAAGTTATGACCTTTAATTGTAACTACTATAAATGAACTGTTGCTCTCTGTTTAAACTAAGAATGTAAGTAATAATAGTGATGATGTAAGTATGATGACATATTTAACACTCTTCAGATGTCTTAGGACATGGCACGTTGCAGAAAGTACAGAGTGACTTTTCATTAAATAGAAATATAGCTGCTTTCAGGTACATTCTGTCAACTTATAAATAAGTAAATTCCCATCAGAAACATTAACTACTTAGAATTGTGAACAATTACAGACATGTACCAGGAACTGAGCTCAGTGTAGAATCCTGGCCGGGTCCAAGTACTATTAGATTCTCAGTAACACTGAGCAGGATGTTCAGATTACTGTTAACCAGAATGTTTTTAGATTGGAGGCAAACAGAAACTCTCTGCCTCTAAGTATGGCAGTTTTATTATTAGATTATCGTCTCTGCAAAACTGTTTCATAGGAACTTTTACACAAAGACTAGACAGTGATAAATCACTTCATCCCAGCACAGAGCTACGCAGTAATCCCACCACCAACAAGTACAACTGTAGGCCTTTAGGTTTGTGTTACTGCGTGATCTCGCATTTGCACATACAAGCATGGAGGTTTTGTTTGTGCATGTGTGTTTGTGTGTGTCATCTAAGGTAAGGCAAGCCCCTAGGTTGAAGGAAGAGGCTATCAGTTTGTCGACTAGTTTGTCTGTTAGAATGTCTGGTTTGAATTAGGCCTTGTAGCCAAAGGTTGTTAAAAATCGCTACTGGAAGAGAAATAGTCAGCTGTAAAGTTTTTAAAAGAAGGAAACTCCCTACACATTTATCCACATAATGGCACACACACACACACACACAACCTTACATACACTTACACTCTCGGGGATGCATGGATGATTAGATGTGAAAACAGCTCACTGCAGATGTGTGAGGGTCTTTGTGTATGTGCGCATGCATTTGCGTATGCCTTTGCAAGTGTGTGTTAGTGTGTACGCACTTACAGTAACCACAATTTAAACACTTGTGTTTAGAACGGGGAAAACTTGCAAACACATTTAGCTTGCGCACTCATACACACGCTCTCGCACTCACACACACACTCAAACCCACACATAATTACAAACAACATTCCATTTACACTTTGCGCACACATTTACAGTCGGAACATTACCACTAAATACGTCCTTCCACATTTTTGCCGTATAGACTTTGTTCACAACATCCGATCCCTTCCTGATTGACTAATTCCTCCCTGGGCCCGGTTGTTTTTCAGCGAGCAGTCACATGCGATGCATATGTTACTTTCTCCGCGTTCCAGCCAAATGTGAAAGGAGCTTATTTATTTGAAGCAACCCGATACTGTTATGCAGTATCATATAATGGGATCAAGATGAAAGACTGAAATACATGGGAAGCGTTATGAAGCAACAGATGCGTAATGCTAACGTGGTCCAGCTTGTGTGTCCTTAAAGTCTGGCCACTACTTTACAAAGGTATGTGTGTAATTATAGCCAAGTAAAACTGGACAGAGTGGAAGAATTGTCAATAATACATGTTGGGTTGTTGCTCTGAGGAAGGCAAAGTCCATGTGATGGAGCTCTCGCTTAGCTTTGTTGTGAGATCTCTTGGCAACGCTATCAATTGAAGCATTCTTGCTGCGTTACATGGTGCCATTTAATGGACGAGGATGAAGACGGTTGAGGTTTGGATGATGCAGCGCTTCCCCATTTTGGTCTCATCTCTGCAAATATCATACCACAAGCCAAGTAATTTACAGGAATCAGAGCTATTTTAATGGGGAAAAAAGAGCTGAGATCAGGAAAAAAATCTGGTAAAAAATGTCAGGAACAAGGCAATGCCATTTTAAAACTAATTGAATGTTTTGTAAGGATTCCGGTTGCTATTCCTTTTTCCAGGAACTCGTGCACCAGCAAATAATGAGATCTATTGACTGTTGTAATGCTCTCTGGATGAATTTGCCTGCATTTGTACAGGGAGACGCACAGAGATAGACACTCTTAATACAAGACGTGCAGGCTTAGAATGTCTTGGTTGGACTTTGCTTGTTCACGTTTCCTTTGCAGTGACCTCAATGGCTGCTGTTTCTAATCAAGAGCTCATTTCTGCGATAGCTCCTCCTCCTCTAAGAAGTCCCATACCATACTGTCATTTTTGGCACCTTTCAGTTGTGTTTGTTATCGTCGAGTGGAGTAACTCTCTGTTGGCTCAAAGGAAGAAAGTCCCTGGTTTTACTCCTTTTGTTGTAATGTTTGCGTGTTCACCTCATGTGTGGATTTCCTCCGGGTTCTCCAGTTTCTCCCCACATTCCAATGATATGTTTCGAGTCCCAGTTGCACAGGATACACTTTGTGGGCTTAAAAATTACGAGGTGCTGTGTTTGGAGTTTGAGAAGCCTGTAAGGGCAAAAGTCCTGGAAAAGGAGTTTGGCAACTGTAAAATTAACTCACTTAGCCAGGAGAACTCATGTTCAAGCTAACTAGATAAGTTAATACAGTATAAATGTAAGTTATGGCATTAAATTGTCTGCAGATTGTGCTTCCTTTTTTATTACACAGGATTGAATGACGGTGACGTAAGACACTTTTCTGCTCGGCCACATCAGGAGCTACTGTTTCCACAATAGTGAAGGTGCCAGGAGCTCAAGGATGGTGCTTATGCAATTAAAACCTATCAGATACAATTAGAAAAACAACCTCTGCTTGTGTGTGTGTGGGCCTCAGAAACTGTCACATGTCCATGGAAGTCAATCTGTTTTGTGTTCGGGCTGATTGTGCAGTTGTTAGATATCAGTTGCATCGGTGGCCAGACCTGACCTTACACATGCTATCAGCAGTTACTTGAGCTGCTGAGTAGCCTGGGAGGCTCACCAGCAGTCAGAAGCTTGATCTAACCCCTGTTCGCTTACCCGCTGCTTGAATACTTGTTGGAGTAAGTGCTGAAATGCTGTAGTCATTTTTTGTAAAGTAAACACTTATGGGTGTAGGACTTCGGTGAACAAATAAATTGCTTGCATAAATGTTATAATAGTCTGCTTGATGTTTCTCTACAATCCATATATTTATCACCTCCAAGGGGTATCATTAATTCTGTCCAGACCATAGATGTTTTACTATTTAAAGTAATTTCTTTCATTGAACATCAAAACCAAAGTGTCCCCTTGATGAAATATGGAATGAAGAATGGTAGATTCCAATTTCAACTTATTTCAGAGAAAATTTGTGTTTTTATTTCGAGGGTACCAACTGTTTTAGCCGCCACTGTATGTGTCTATCCACCCATCTCTCCCTAACTACCTCTGGATTTCTGTCTTGTCTCCAGTCAGACTCTTTGGTCACTATAACCTGCACGAATGGAAAGTGGAACAAACAGGTGTCGTGCGAGCCGGTGGACTGCGGCCTGCCAGACAAATACCACGTCCACCCTGCCAATTTCACCTTCTTCGAGGGCACAACATACGGCAAGAGGAGCACCTTCCTGTGTCGTGAACCTGCCCAGCTCGTAGGTAAGATGCACCAGGAGACACACGCTGGCCAGGGTTAGCAAAAGCTGCTTTGAAATTGCTGGATTTGGAGTCCCTTGAAGTTAAACCAAACTCAATAAAGTAAAGACAGCAAAGTATATAGAGCAGCAACCTACAAAATCTTCAATATCCTCATTGTATTCCCTCTCTCCTCAGGCACGAACAACACTCTTACCTGTCTGGAAGACGGCCTGTGGTCCTTCCCGGAAGCCCTGTGTGAGCTCCGCTGTCCAGCCCCTCCCCCCGTGCCCAATGCCGTGCTGCAGACCAAGCGCTGCAATGAGACCGGGCTCAAAGTTGGCACGCTCTGCAAATACAAGTGCAAGCCAGGCTACCATGTTACCAACAAGCCAAAGAGGTAAAGAAAAAACACGCATGTGAGGTTTCCCCTACAAGAGAGGCAGGTGGTAATAGTTGGGGCTGCTCTGCTTGGCCTATTGACACTGTCGCCCTGACCAGATTGAGCATCTAGAAAATGGCAGTGGATACATAACCATAAGTCTGCATGCCATCCTTAACCCTTCCCTTACCCCGCAGGCGTGCATTTAAACGCCAGTGCACAGAAGACGGCAGCTGGGTAGAGGGCGCATGCGAACCTGTGACTTGTGATGCCCCGCCGCCGATCTTCCACGGCTCCTATCACTGCACCGACGGCTTCCGGTTCGACAGCGTCTGCAGACTCAACTGCTCCGATCCTGCTGGTAAAACGGCAATCTTCGCGGCAGGAGGCTCCGCCCACACGGTGAGGCTGCTACACGCTCCATGCAAGCAGGTCTGTCCATCTCTTTCCTGTCTTTCTACTCTTGCTTTATATAATTTTGGTCTTCTTTCCTTGAAATGCGTGTTAAAGTACATGCTCTTGTTTTCTCTCTTTCCTGCGTCCCTAATGTTTATGACTTTTAGTGCCAACATGCTTTAATGCCAGAGAAGTTGTGAACAAAATAATCAGATTAAATTGGAAACATTAAGGTACCAGATCATGTGTGTGAAATTTGTGTTACCAATGTTTATCTCTCACAAAAATCACTACACATCCTCATATCTGATCTCATAAATCTATGAAATACTGATTCTTGTTACGGTTGTTTCTCAAAAATAACCTTTCTGCCAGTAGTCTTATCTCATACTTCTTACTCTGCCCACACTATCTGGACACCTGTCTCTGTATTGGCGTTTCTCCCTGTCTCCTATAGCCCTACTCAATTTGACGCCATGGTAATTAGATTGCTATTGATTTCCAGAATAGTCCTGACAGACTTTTGAAATGCATACACCTTTTAATCTGTTCTGCCTCACAGGCGTTGTGGTTGGGATGCCTGATAAAAATTGGATTGTATTTCCCCTCTGCCACGGGATGCAGACTCAATGTCCTTGGCCTGCTTGTGTTTGTGTGTGTGTGTGTTTGATTGTTTGTGTGTGTATATCTGTGTTGTCTTTCAGGGCTCAGCGTCCAATGTAATCCGCTGTAGGAAGGATGGAAATTGGACAGGGTCGTTCCGCCTCTGCCCGAACAGCAAAGGCCAGTGTTCGTTACCTCAAAACCTCCATTATAGCCTTCAGTACACATGCAAGAGAGGACATGGCATAGGTTTGTATGCACACATTTACATTTCTGTTTTCTGTTGACGAGCAAATGACTGAAAAACACAATAACTGCTTTCATCTGAGAAATGATCTCACAGAATTATACATAAACTTTGAATGTCTCTGTCAGCTTATCTCTTTTTAAAGCTTGGAATGATGTGTCTGTCTCTCCTCTTCTCTGTTACACACACACATACACACACGTAGGTGAGGAGTGTGAGCTCACATGCAGAGAGAGTAACAACGACGTGGTGATCCTCCCTAGCAACATGACAGTTGAGAGTGTGCTTAAAGAGCACTGGAGGAACCCGCACAAAGTCAAGGCAAGTTTGTTGTGTGTTTGTGTGTCCGCTTCGCCACTCTGACAGACGCACTTCACAAAGTTACGTGATCCACAACTCCCATGTTAGGAATTTCACACATAGTGTCTACATCCTGACCGTATTATACGCAATGCAACATGCCAGCTTGTTCCTGTCTTTTTATGCCCTCACGTCATTGAGATCGGTCATATCGAGCCTTCAGATAGATTTATGCTGGTACGGATTTGGAAATGTGAAAACGAACTCCAGCCCCCTTTACATCAGATCTCTCAAAGTCAAAGTAAAGCACAGGGATCCAACTGTTCCATCATATTATCAAATTTCTAGTCATTACTAATCGCGGCAATTTTTAGATATGAACCTATTACACTCAGTTGTTAATGTCCTTGTTTTATTTAGACTCGCAGCTGCCAACCATATCGATTAGCTGTTGTTTGCTAAAACCGGCAGATGGCAAGACGGACAAGGTTAATATGGCAGAGGAGGGCAGAGAACGGGGGAGGAACTGTACACCTCGGCCCAGTGGAGGTGCCATTTGCGCTGTCATGGTGTCATTCGGAATCTTAAAGCTTTCCGATGGGGCCGGGAAGGGACGTGGCGCTGTGGAGTGTGCGTGTGTGTGTGTGTGTGTGTGTGTGTGTGTGTGTGTGTGTGTGTGTGTGTGTGTGTGTGTACCCAGCTGCTTTTTTATTTTACTCTTGCCACTTAATTATGTCAGTTATATTGGATTTGTTTTAAGCTATTTTGTCAGCTAAAAGCCCTTTTATCTAAAGAGGCCGAAGTGGATCGTACTAAAAGGCATCATGTTTTGTAACTGGAGAAAGACAAAGAGAGAAGCCACAGCCGAGAAAAGGAACACATTGTATTTCTCACTGCAACTCCTTTTGTTTTTGTTTCAGAGTCACACTGAGTCAGCAGCTTTTTGTGGTGGATGTTGGGAGAGGGATAGGTTGGGCCAAATGGATATAAAATGATCTGTTTTTCATGGATTTGTGTAATTGATAGGATTTGTGTTCATTGGTAATTTGAGGCTTCAGACTATGCTGTTGGGGGCAGTGGATAGCACGGGAGGTAGGGTGGGTGTTCTAGAAACACACCAGGGCTCGGGAGGTTTGGAGGAGAAGAATCAATACAGAGTTGGGGCACTGGCTTTAGCTTTAGCTATGTTGGTCCCTTTCAAAAGATAAATATGGATTTCAAAGTGGCCTATTCTTTTGTTGACATAGGTAAAGCAAGGACAGCCCAAATCTGTCTCTACAAACATCAGCCAACACACACACTCACACACAGAAACTCACATCATCTCCACAACGGATGACATCCATCTTATTTAACAGACACTTCCAGGGTTTTCCCGCCCAAGAAACATTTAGGTTTTTTAACTGAAATCTATGCATTATCACATGATTTTGGACCATCAGTCAGCCACTGTATACTGCAGACACATCGTCTAGCCACATTGGTAAAACCAGCTTACAATGAATCAATTACACCATGTAACAAAAAGGAATTTTATGATATTGCATTAAAACAAACAAAAAACACAGCACTTTACACTAATGAATGCAGTATGAAGCATATTTCAAGTATTTTCCTCCCCTCCTCTTACTTACATGCACAAGTACATGGTTGTGTATGGGGGTGTGACCTCTGTCTGTGTGTGAGCAGATCTGCCGTACACACTGATACAGGAGTTGCAGCTGTTGCCATTGCTGACATTCTGCTTTCACTGTCTCACACACACACACACACACACACACACACACACACACACACACACACACACACACACACACACACACACACACACACCCTCTCCCATGCACAACAGCTACAGCTACACCTTTTCTGTTGGCCATCGACAATGATAACACCTTAATGATAAACATTACTCAACAGACACATATCATGGAGATGTGCCATTGCTATGTAAGGTAATAAACTCAAACAGGAGCCCAGGGAGGCGGAGGGAGAAGTCATAAGAACTAATAACAGTGTTGTATAGAGGGTAGGTACAGACATCATAACCAGCGGCTGCAGACTGCCTCATTGTTTTTCACCGTAATTGGAGAGCTTTTGCATTGTTTTTGGCGATCTAAAGAGCAAAGAGCATGCACAACATCAGCGCTCTGCCACATATGCTTCATTATTTTAGCTCTCAAATCTAAGTAATTCCAACCCCTCCTTAAGGAGAGGTTTCTTCATACAGTCGAGACTTCATGTCCCCAAATGCACTTTGCAGTTCTACTTTGCTGAGTTGGAGGTTAATGTTGCCCACCTTAATAAGTGATGTTGATGTATTGCCTTTAAACCGGTTGTATTTCGGTTCTTGGTGTGACCCACTTAGAATTCTCTTATGCTTCTCTACCTCTACCTTCTCCTGTTCTTTTTCCCGTCCCTCTATTTCGAACGATTCCTTGCCCCCAGCACCCTCCTCCCCCTTTATCAGCAAAATTACCCTATCGAGCTAGTCATTTTCTATATGACATGACCTCGTCTGTGGTGGCGCTGAGATAAGGATCTATTTTTATGTGGTATCAGCGCCCCGGGGAGGCTTCAGAGGGTGAGGATCCCATACGTAGTGAGGGGTGAGGCCAGGCCACTATCATGGATTATCATGATTTACGGCCTTCCTGAGAAAGGAAAAGCAAGAGAGAGAGCGAGAGAGAGAGAGAAAGGAAGAACGAGAGATGGGGAGGGAGAAGGTGTTTCTGGATGACATCATCATCATAGAGAATGGGGAAGAAAAGAATAAAAGTACAGTAGTTGCAAAAAGTTTCCCTTCGAAGACAAAAACTGTGCTCAATCTTCCGTATGGGGAGTAACTAAACACATGCACACACACATCTTTTATGTAATATTACATACTGTAGTAATAGTAGAACTGATATTTTGTGCACATGTCAGTTGTACCCAGATGCTATGTTGCTCTGTCTCTCCACCTTCACAAACACACACACACACACACACACACACACACACACACACACACACACACACACACACACACACGCCTCATCTCTTTTTGCATTGATTGCTGACAGCACTGAAATGAAAAATACCTTAGTTTGCAGCGAAAAAAAGCATGTCAACTTTGCGAGATATTGGGACACAAGGGGGTCTGAGAAATGGACCCTCTGAGGTCAGCCAGTCCTTTGCTGTGGATGGCAGTTTTGCTACTATCTGTGTCTGGGGACAGCACAATCACGCTGTAAACAAAACCCTCCCTCAGCAAATGGGATGGGCTCCACTCCTATATTTATATATATATATATATATATATATATACTGTGCATATGTACAACAATGCCAAAAAAAGTCTGTGGTATCATCCATATATGTCTACGCGAACACATTTGCACATGCAGATCAGCGTTCTATGCCAGTACACCTCGATCAGAACACAAATGTTTTTTGTTGCATTACAATGAAGAACACAGAAGGAGAACAAGATGAGATTCCACACATTCTGCAAAGATATTTGAGAAGATGGTGCTCTCTCTCTCTCTCTTGCTCTCTCTTTCTCTTTCTCTATCTCTTTCTCTCTCCTTCCCTCTCTCTCTCGCGCGCTCTCTCGCGCTCTCTCGCTCTCTCAGCTCTCCTGGGACCATGATTTAGTTATGAACAGCAGACTTTTTATTAAGTTAAATCACGTTGGTACCAATTTATTCAGCTTTGAAAAGGTTGTTATAAATCAAATGTGGCTTCACAATAAAAGCATCTGCAGTATGTGTACAGTGCATAAAAACACGTGTCCATTGATTTAACTGAAATCATATTTTTAAAACTTCTGTGTTGTCTTACAGAGTATAGTCTGTACAATGGGACTGAAGTGGTATCCACATCCAGAATTGCTCCACTGCATCAAAGGCTGTGAGGTGAGTGTTCTGCCTCAACAAGACACAATTTGGTTTAATCCTTTGAAAGTCCTTATCATGGACCAAAGAAACCTCATCAACTTGATCATCTCTGACTGCAGCTTTGCTTTCAATGAAACTGTAGATGAAGAACAGTGTCTTTGCAGATTATTTACTGTCTTCCTAGGTCAGCTGCTAGATTTTTAACCGGGTAGTGGATGTGAGTTGTTTGGTTGGTGTTTACAGTGAAGACGAAGACAAACAGAGGAAATAGACTAGTATGACTCACGATTTGTTAGCTGGGTGTAATCTGATATAAATAGCTGTTACACCATACGAGTGCCACTTGTACGCAAAGCTTACAGGTGAGCAAGTGCTGAAACTGCCCTCCCTTTAAAAACGCTGCGTTCACATTTGGCCGTGAAGGAATTCCAGTGTAGCGCTCGGAGGGATGATATCATCTGCACCTGATTGGTAACCCGAGTGGAGAGGTGGGGCCGCTCCAATAAATCACCGTCCAGGACTGTTTTGTGTGCAGTGAATTGTTTATGGTGTCCTCATTGTGATTTACGGGTCTGGCCCACTCAGTGCTTAAAAAGTCACATTGAAAGATGAAGGGAATTTTATGCATGAGATTAATCAGCAAATTTACTCAGAAGCCTTTATATGTTTCTGAAATACGCACGAGGAAATCCGCCTTTTAGCCATTAGCAACCAATTCATTCATAAAGTTAATTACAACCGGTAATAAATAGCAGAGGAAGAGGTCACACTCCCATCTCTGTGTTTTTATTGCGCTGTCATTTGGGATTATGTGTTTTTTTTTGGTCTAATTGATGTGTTCTGTGTCTGCCGCAGCCATTTATGGGAGACAACTACTGTGACTCGGTAAACAACAGAGCCTTCTGTAACTACGATGGAGGAGACTGCTGCCAATCCACTGTCAAGACCAAGAAGGTTAGTGACGTTTCACTCGCAAAAAAATCCATCAAAATCCTGTGCCATGTGGAAAAAAAACTCCCAGTAGAGCTTTTTTCCGCCGTCGCTCTCCCTCCCTGCAGTCACATCGTCTCACATTAAGCCGAGGTTGCGTGTTGCTGTTATCAAACCGTGGCATTTAAATGAGCTCATGAAATCTTACATGAGGTAATTTGTACCCAGACAAGCTTAACATAAACCCCTAATGAACACTATGAACACTTACCCAACACTAATAGCCTCTAAATGCTCAGGCTTCTCTTACCTGACGTCTGCTCCTCTATTACTCTTGATTCCACATCTGAGAGCGTATTGGTGTTGATGATCTGCTGTAATATTCAACTTCCTAATGCACAATCTTCTCTTTGTGTCATGTCTTACACTCATCTTTTCAAATTGTCAACCCCCTGTGAGTGATTCTACTGTATATTACAACACCGCATACTGTAGATGTTAATATATGTATTATTTTATTCCCTTCCTCTAGTCTAGGACATTACCAAGGCAGTCAACTAAAATCGATTGGAATGCTAAAGTCAAAGTGGCTTACTGATGATGTAATATTGTCACAGTGACATTACTGTGTTATAATATTGAAACCTACCCAAAGACTGACTGAAATTAAGGTCACATTGGCAACAAATACAGCTAATCATATTACAAATGTGCTGGTGTTCACTCATTGTCTTTGCAACTGATGTCGCAGTGACACTGTGTTCTGCTCCGTTCCCATGTGCAACACATTCTACAAACAATAGCATGTTTGATTTGCCAGAAGTCTTCTGGAAGTACAGCAAGTACTGCAAGACCAATGATGCCCTTAAGAAGTCCAAGCTAAGAAGATGCAGATAAAGCAACATATTAAAGCAGTGCTCTGAAGATATGTGTAATTTCCACAGGGGACCCTTTTAAGGACGCTCCCTAACCGTGTTTGAAGCCGATCTGACTCGCTATGGACGTGGAGATTGTGAAGCGAACTACAAATGTACTCCCAAACAGACAGCACAGATTCTAATAGGATGTTAGTTCAGTCACTTGTGGTAGTAACTCTCTTAATTCATTTACTTTGTCTGGCACTCTAGCTGGCCGCTGGCACAGATTCCTGACTGGAAGTGTATTGTAGCCTCCGTGCTGCAGCATCTGCTTCTCTGGCCTGGCCTCTCCCTGTGAATCTGGCCAGGGACTTTAGTTGTACTCCTGGCATATCCGTCTGTATGTCTGGCTGGATTTATATCGCAGTCTGTATGTCTGGGTGACTGTGTCAGAGTGTCTGACTGGAGAGTCTCTTGATTGCCTCTTTAGAAGATGACAGTATGTCCCTTGAAAGTCACTTTACCCCCCAATACAATCACGATTCCTGTGCTTGTTTCTGATCTTCTTTGGCCACATTTTACAGAGTTTAATTGTGTCAGGACAACCGAAATAATCATCTCTCCTTATTGATTGCTTCATTGATAATATTGGCTCTAATTTTAACTTTGTCGGCTGAATTGTCCCAAAGAATAGACATTTCAGTTTGTGTTCACATCCTATTCATTTCTACAAAAGCTTCTCATTTACACTCTAGATTACAACAACAATATCAACAAGGCCAATAGTGATAAAGTCATATACCAAATGCCTTCATTCATGTCATCTATGTCACTGCCTTCTTAGTTAATCTTCCTCTTTTAGTGAATACTCACTGAATCTGCATCCAAAGTATTGAAACTATCCTGAACTCTTTGTTTGATCCCCCTTACTTCATGACCAATCAACAACATATTTGTTGCATGAAATAGTTTTATTAGGCCAGTATGCTGCACTCTGCTGCTCTGTTTTTATATATAAAACCCACCTGTGGCTTGAAAGAGCCCTTGGGATCCAGGATTTGTTTTTGTATTTTATTCATATCATCAGTATCAGATATAAGCCATTGTATCGTAATAGCAGCAGGAAAGTGAGTGCGCAGTCTGTTGGGAAGTGACCTCACTCCCACAGTGGTTTTGCTTCTGTTGATTGACATTATCTCATCTCTCCATCTTCTGGCCCCGGTCCAATCCTGGGGCTTAGCCAAAACTTGCATAACTCACATTTACTCGCAGCCCCGCAGTGGAAGGATCGACTCTATTGCGATACAGAGGCAATTAGAGGTTGGATGGCGGGAGAGGAGAGTCGACCGTGGAGCTTCTTGAGACGCTTATGTCATACTTCTAAGGGATCGTACACAATATATTCACAATAGACAAGTTTGTGTCTTTGAATCAGGCTTGAGAGTCACACATTTTTCACCAGTAGAGTTTGTCTGATCGAAGATCCAGGTCCATGTCTCCAAATGACTCATCCAAATGACATTCACAAACTTATAAAGACTCAAGATTATACTTTCATAAATCATTTTCATTTCAATATCACTTTGCTTAAAAACAATTAGCATATCTCTGGGAACACGCCACCATCACAAATTCCAGCATCTGCCATTCTTTCAGATTCCAACTCCGATTTGCCCCTGAACTTGGCGATCACATTTGCTGATTTTAAGCCTCAATGACTTTAACACAAAGTTTAATAGCATGTGAAAGGCCTGTGAAAGGTTATTGTGGGTGAGAAACAAAAAGGAAACACTGAGTACAGGAATGGGGCCGATGTGTGAAGGCGATATGGTGGAGGAGCAAAGCCAGATGTTTGATATAATCCCTTTCCCTTGTTACTTCGTGAGCCCTTTGCCTAATTGATCCTGCTTGCTTGCGTGTGATTGAATTACACAACAGGCTTTCGTCTAAATCCCTCGGCTGAGCAGAACACGTTTTCTCCGTCAGAAAAGAAATCGGTCTAAATGGTATTTTTAATCATCAACGTGACGACCTTTCAGATAGAGTTATGTTTCTTGTAATAGTACGTTGAACAGATATTTTTATTCACATTCCATTCTTCTCCTAAGTATTTATTATTGTTTTGGTACTCGCATTTAGTTTGTGCATTTAGTTGTTTATTTCTCTTGGGCAAAGCTTAGCCTCATAGTCATCCCTATTTGATCATCTCCGTCAAAACAGAACCAGGGCTCTTTGCACCTGATTCCTATTTCCCCTAAACCGAACACATGTGTGGCAGGCGACCAAAGACGGGTTTGCGAAACAAAGCGAGACAATATATGACAAAAAAGGAATCTGTAACTCATTTATGGCAGTCTACCTCCTCTGCACTGCTAATGCTTATTTCCCATACTGCTTAGCTGTTCCCCAACCCAGATTCCTTGGCCTGGGTCACACTGGCGGTCATTTAAGGTCGACTATCTGGGCTTCACATTTATTTCATTCATAGACCACTTTCAATGATGTTTTTTTGACTTGGATATCGTTCTTATATCTGCATTACTGGATTTTGGAGCCTGATAAATGGGAGGATATCAGATTCTTCAGCCTCTCACCGTATAATAAATGTAAGTCTGATATTCTCTCCCCTTTTAGCTCTGTTTTGGTCTCCACCAACTCCTGAGAAAAAAATATCTGTTTTTTCTTATGTTTCACGCTGTAAAGGTAGCATATGATATACTGCACAACCAATACACAATCTGCGGAGCCGTTTGGGCAGCAACTCTTTGGCAGCCATTTCTACAGTGTAGTGGTATTGTTTGTCAGGTTGTATTCACATCAAAATGGGTTTCACTCAGGAGATCACTTGCCCTTTAAAAACCACCATATTTATATTTCACAAACTCTACGTTTACCTTTGTAGATTCCAATACGAGTAATCCTACTTCTGCTTGAATAGTATTCAAGAGAGTAGAGTCAAGTTACAGTATTCTTATGAGGAGACAAAAAGTAAGACACGTGCATATGTTGATGCAATTACGGACATTTCTTCTTCTTACCCGCTCTCTCTCTCTCTCTCTCTCTCTCTCTCTCTCTCTCTCTCTCTCTCTCTCTCTCTCTCTCTCTCTCTCTCCTCTCTCTCTCTCTCTCTCTCTCTCTCTGTGTCACATACACACCATTTGTTTTGCATCAGGTTTAGTAACTCAGTCTCGCTCAGTGTTGTTGTTCTCAGACTGTTGTGACACAGCACAGCACCTGAGAACAATGAACAACAAACCAAAACCATATTGGCGATATGACCACTTACACACCCCCCCCCGCCCCCCCGTCCCACACACACAATCTAATTGTTTCTCTGTCAAAAGCTTTCACATTGTATCTTTCTTCCCTCTAATCCCCTAAATTCCCTCATTTACCTGGTGTACAGCCCAGAGGTTAAAAAAACGCCTCCTCCTTTCCTTATTTTCTTCCTCTGTGGCACATAAATAAATGTTGATATCATGAAGCCTTCTGTCTGCTGACGGCTGAGCTGCAACACACAGATGAAAACATCTGCTTCATCGTCCCTCAGCAAAGGAGCCCTGAGTGACTCCTCTGCAGCATTTCAATGATAGTTTAATAAGTTCCCAGCATCAGTTGCCATGTCTGTCAAATGAGGCGATTGAACTGTTTAATATGACAAAAAAAATAACTCTAATATTATAATAAGAACTGGTCCAGACGCAGTTATTAAGCCATTTCCACTCACTTACCGAGAATTTTAAAAGCTATTTGCATGAGGTTATGATCAATTATCATCAGATGTCTCGTTCTGTTCCAAATTCCTCCTTCTCTCCAAACTTCTCGCTCTCCCGTCCTTTGTTTCCTTGTCACCTCAGAGGTACATCCTGATAAGGAGCTGAGTAATCGCACGGGGAGGAGGGTACGGCGCAGGAGTGAAAGGCGACGGGACTCAATAGCTCATTTACTTTTACTCCCTTTCCCAGCAAATGCTGCTCTCCTCTTTTATTTTGTCAGATATTTGCGTATTAAGGCGTTCCGGATGACTTGCTGTGTATTATTCCACCCCAGGAACTTTGAAGGTGCAAGGACTGACTGCACGTAAGGTCACCACAGGATCTCCCCTTAATAGTTGCAAGCTGTTGGCTGGATTTGGAGAGGCAGGGAAGAGAGGAGACAGGGTTGTGGATTGCCTGCGCAAGGCCCTTTTTTTTTAGGTCCTCCCCCCTTATTTTGGAAGGAATTCCTCTCTTGGATTGTAGCAGCAGAGGGCAACGATTAAATAGTTATATGGTTTGGCCTCTCCAAACAGCTTTTTCTACATGTGCCTGTATGTTTTTCTCTCTAAATCGGTCTCCATTGGTGTTGGTGTCTTGGGTGAGTGTTGATATCCTCAATCCCTCAGCCCAGCTCATAACTCTGGCATAAGTGTACTGCATATGTGGGTTGCTAAGTGTCATAATAAATGTTTGTTTCTAAGGTGGTGGTCTGTTATAGCCGCCATCTGCAAATGTGCATATTTACATACAGACCTCTTTTGAGATACAGGGCTTTACATAATTGACCTATTATAAAATGTAACTTATTAAATCAGAAAAATACAAAAATATTTGCCCCACGCCAAATACCAGATAGGATTTTATAATGCTAAAGTCACGAAATGTTGAAAGATTTTGGTCAGTTGGTTTTGTTGAGCATTTAAGTATGTATCATTTTCTGCCTGAGCATGTTCTGGATCTCACACACACACACACACACACACACACACACATAAATGGAAGCCAAAAGCACATGCCATCAACAGCTCTGTGTTTTTAAAATCTGAGGGCAACTGGGTTTGACTTAAATTCTGCTGCCAAGGCAATAAGAGGGGAGGACGGGGCCATGGCACAGATAGGAGAAGGGGTCCACACATACTGTGTGTGTGTGTGTGCGGCTGGTAGCGTGGGTGCAGGGGGTTGGTCCTTGGTCATGGTGTTTAGTGCTGCTTCCTTTCCCCCTCTGTTTTCCTCAAGATCTGTGACATGAGTGTGTCTCTGCACTGCAGCATTGCATACTTTCCTTTCATTCTTAGCTTCTGCCAGTGTGTGTATGTGTGTGTGTGGGTGGGTGAATGCATCCCAGAGGGAGGGGATGGTGGGAGAATGTGGAGGGAGGAGCAGGGCTTTTCTTCACAGCTGAGAAAAGGTAGTAACACACCAGGTGGGGGACACACTCCCCACAGGTTTTAGAGGCTTTGGCTGTTTGCTGAGGCCAAGTGCCTGCGTTTACATTTCCTAATTCAGCTGTGTTGTTTTGCTCTTAGGTTGCTTTTTCCTCTTTTTCTCCCGCTTCTTCTTCTTCTTCCCCATCGTATTCCCTTCATTTCATACCTCAGTGTTTTGACACTCCCTACCTGCTCCCTCATCCTCTCAGTTTATATGAGTGCTGCTGTGACTTCCAAGCCACTCTGACAAATGGAAAAAGTATTGCAGGCAACTGTACTCAGCCGACTGTGTTCAAGTTAGAGCCTCACAATGCTGTAGATGCTATACATAAATATTCACAGTAAAGAAAAGACAATCTGGAAAGAATTCATTGGCATTGACATTCAATTTTACACAAATGCATAACATAAACAATTGACTATATTCCCTTATATTTCAGTATTTGAAAATGGGGATATAATGTTTTACAGTGCCTTTCACATGAAGATACATTTGTACAACTATTACAATCAAAAATAAAAACACAAAGAAGTGAAAATGGTAAAAAGCTAATATCGACCAATAATATCAACCTTATCTACTTAATCTCTTACATAACTACTCTATTTTTAAAATGTATGTCTCACACACACAAACACATGCACTATAGAGGGGGTGCAGGGCAGCCATTCTACGGCGCCCCTTGAGCAGTTGTGCCCATCAGTGCATATTGTGATTCACTTGAAAAAGGTTAAATAGCAGTGTGTTATTCGTTCTGTAGTAGTTTCCTTGTCCTCCTGCCATGTGGTCCTCACAGACTTTCCTCTCTGTAAGCACTGGCTGACACGCGCGTGCACACACACACACACACACACACACACACACACACACACACACACACACACACACACACAGACACACACACACACACACACACACACACAAGGGCAGAGAGGCGCTTGGTTTGTGTTATTCTGCCCTGTTCCCAAGATGGGAGGATAGAGGCTCTGACAAGGTCTGTATTTTTCAGGAGGGCTTTCATGTTCCTGTTAGTGGGTGTCCTCCCCCAGCCCTCCTTTAGCCCTGGGACATGGGGCAGCATGAGGGCCCCCAGGCCCACAAGGATGGCCAGCCCCATTTCCCAGCCACCCTGAGAGAGCCTCCAATCAGGGCCAGATGTGGCAGCTGGCCCAGCCACCCTGGAGGTCAAGGTCAAAGGAAACCATGTCAAATTTGCCACCCACCATCACTCTCTAGATAGAGAGATAAACAGAAGTGGGCAGGGAGGTGAGGTGTGGGGTGCAGCAGGGAAGTGTGCGGGAGTAAAGCGAGATAAAACTGGGAGGCAGTAGCTCAGTGGGTAGAGCTTCCGCTTGGGAACCGGAGGGTTGCCGGTTCCCAAGCCTGCCGAGGTGCCCCTGAGCAAGGCACTGAACCCTCAATTGCTCCCCCCTCTGCTAAAGGGTGGTAATGTAATGTAAGTCGCTTTGGATAAAAGCGTCTGACAAATGATCGTAATGTAATGTAATGTAATAAAAAATAAGAAAATAAGGGTCTAAAGGAAATGAGTGGAAATGCAAAGAGGAGGTATAGCTTGTGTGAGGAAATAGAGAAGGAATCAGGTGAGAGGGAGGAGCCCTAGAGAGGAAACGCTGCTCACGCATTTGACAGCTGTTTCTGAAGTTTGTCCAATGCTGAACTTGTGAAGTCGTCACATGCAGGCCCCATTTTCTGAGAAGAGCCTGGCCACTGCTCACCTGGCCCTCACATTTGGAACCTCCCACACAAACAACTTATTTTATACCCCCATTTCAAAGGGGAGCCTGCGTCACTGCTGCTGGGTCGCTAACACGCTGCCCTGCCTGCTGTCTGCAAACCCCCGTTAACCCCCAATACGTGTTGTTTTTACCACTCACTATAACTTTTGACGTTTTGGACATTTCCTTTACGTCGCCGTCCAGAGATGGCGTTGTGAGTCACCAATCACGTCTCATGATGAGGTTTTCATTATATCTAATAAAAAAGATAGAGTCGTAATTAGGAATGTTTACTCGCTCTTTTAGGAAGTGAGGTCATCTTCATTTTACGAGTTCCAGAGTTTACGGTGTTGTGCAATACGTCGCTACATTAGTCTTAATAATGCATTTTGCGGTAAATGGAAAAATGACACAATCCTCTATTCATACATTTTTTTTATCAATTGAGTAATTACCTTGCAGAATGTCCAAAATAGTATGACCTCATCGTGTATCTGATTTGATAACATTATTGCTGTGGCCTGGGTTATTTTACAGCGGCTATTCCATACTCGGATAATAACACCACGACACACCCCTGGAAACAAATCCGTCCACGCCAGCCAGACAGCTTTCACTAATAGCGCTGAACTAATAGCTGTCTTTAGTGCTGCGTGGCATGAGCTGAACTGAGCTGTCAACTTAGTGTCTGCCACTGTAACTGCAGCCAGTATTGCTGTTGTATTTAATTGTTGACTGGGGCTCATTGTGCAAAAAAAAAGAGGCAATACCACTTAACCCTAATAGGAAAAAGGGACGCCAGCAGCAGCCCTCCCCCCCCCCACAGATCCATCTGATAAGCAACCAGGACACAAACGCAGACAGGCCCTTGGTCTGCTGCCTGCCATGACTCGGACCACATGTGTTCCTTGTTTGGCCTGCTGAAGGGGGACACATTTTGTGTACTCAAACAGCTGAAGAAGGCCCCCCCGAGAGGCAGGCAGACAAGGCAGCAGCAGCTGGTGCCGGTGACGCATTGCCAACGCTCTCCGGTGACGTCAAACACCAGGGGCAATGGCCACTGCTCTTCCGGTTCTATTTCCAACAAGGTTTATTGGCCTTCGCAGCCTCTCAATAGGGGGTTGATACTCATTCGAGACCTATGCCGTGTTATGTCAGGACGTGACCCGGACTTGTTTCTTTATGATTTGCAAGTGTTGGTCTTCTCTGTGGAGCCAAGATCTGAAGGCTTTTGTTGTTTTGGAGGAAATATGGGACAGAATTGATATTATGTAATCAGTTTCGTCATCACCGCTTCTTGGAAACATGGTTAGTTACCGAAAAGATCAAATGTGATTCAACAGCAATTCATCAATATTAACTCTCAACTTCCTCTTGTTCCCCCTTTTCTGGTTGAATGGTTTTCAAAGATTCCAGATATTCTGACACATTACAAATGAAATCCTACATTTCTTATGTAAAAATAAATGATCTGCAAACATTAACCTCTGTGACCTCTGAAGGTTTTCCACACTGGAGCTTAATGTCACACACAGTTTATTATTTTTACCTGCTTGTTCCAGTGTTAAACCGCTGCAGTATATAATTTATATTTTAACCCCTGGAGGGTTTTTTTTATGGCGCAACCTTTACATAAAATGGGGAATTTTTTGAATTTTATAGACAATTTATTAGCATCAAGGGTTTTATTGGAAAGTCTGGATCTTCATTTGGATTTAAAATCATCGCTGAGTGGTCTTAAGTATTTTGATGTGGATGCCTGCATGGTATTATAAATGTATTTGCCTTTTTTCTCGCCCGCTCAGGTGATTCCGTTCCCCATGTCCTGTGACCTTCGGGATGAGTGCTCCTGTCGGGATCCCAACGCTATGGAGAACAGAAAAGACAAACAAGTGCATTCCCTGGGGTGACCCGCCCGGCCAAGGGGACCACCGCTCAATGTCCCAGGACCGGACCCAACACAGCCAGAGTGGCCGAGGCAGACCCCCCCTCCTGCCCCCCCGACCCCACCCCCCTCCGCCCCGCCTCCTCCATCCTTCTCTCGGCCTCCAGTATCCTGCACATGCTGCTTAACAAGCATACCTCTCCATCCACACTGCAACCCGACCAACTGAAAAAAAAACCCACCCCTCCACCCCACCCCAAAAAAAGAGGATGCAACTTCATGACTTCATGGAAAGAAAAAAAAAAAAACATCATTTCACAGCTTAAAGGAAAGTAATACCGCCCCCACCCCCCCACCCGACACCCACCCACCCACGCAACTCCACCATTCAAAAACATATACAGCAAGAAGAAGAAAAATTCACAGCAAAGCAAATTTCATGAAACCACAGACATTTTTTCAAAAGAATAAGAACCAAAAAGGAAAAAAAAAATCTAAAGGAAAACATAACCGAGCCTTGGTAGCATGCTTTCTGTTCAGCTTCAGTGTCTAAACCCGTGACCTGCTCTACAATCACATTATTCAAACAAAGTTCAATCGGACACGTGCGAAAGGGAGAAACGCTCTCGTCGGCTCTTATGATTTGCGAACGTGAGGGGAATCGCGACAAGCAAAAGTCTTTAAAAGCCGTCCTCCTGTATCTCTGTGACCTCTTCAACAATAACAACATGTGTTTCTTCATAGGCACTTCAGAGGCTATATAGCTTATTCATGGCTTGGTGGGGATTGAGACAACAACGTTATTAAGTTTCAAGTCACAGATTCAACGCAAAAACACATAGATTCACCCACACCCACACACACACATACACACGTGAAAACTTTATAATAAAAGCAAATCAATGAATGCAAAAAGGGAAAAAAATCTAGCATGGCTTCTGCTACTGTGTTAGCTGCTACTTTCCATTTTCACATCATGATATCTAAACGTTAGACATCTTCGTCTGCCTTGCTGCTTCCAGTACTGAGCGCTCAGCCACACTTGCATGAAAATACAAACCCTGCTTAAATACACGAAACACGCCAACACATATGAAATGCACTAAAAACCTTTAAAAACCCAGAACCTCACTCGTCATTCCCGTTTTCATCCCAGCCGTCCAAAACTACAAAACACATTGATCGCTTGACTTAAAGAATGTCGTTGATAGCATCTCACTTAGGCTCGGGGGGGATTTTAGTTTCAGTTACAGCGTCTTCCTCACGCCGCTTGATAAGGATTCCTTGCCTCAAGCGCTGATAAAACGGTTCAAACCGAAAGCAAAATGAACCTTTACCTGTTTTAGAATGTAGTCGATGCAGAGCACAGTCACAGATATAAAGGGCTGGTTACGCCAAACACACACACATACAGAGAATAACAATCCAAAAACACACCCTCCCTCCCTTGTGGTAGTGGTCTCTGTTGGATCTTTGTAGGCGAACAAAGTTGTACATGAATATGACATTTGGATGTATATGTCAACACAGCATTGATACGCCGTTCTACTTTCGTTTCTGCAGTAAAAAAAAAGGAGAGAAGAAGAAAAAAAAGTGCACTTCATGGTTTTGATCAGTACTTTTTCAGTATTCAGTGAACTCGGGTGTGTTCTTCCCTTCCCCACCAATTAACTTCACGTCAGATGATATGGCTGCTAAAGTAGCTCTGTATTTTCATTACCAACACACACACACATACACACACACACATGCACATTTGATAATGAAGGCTGCTTGGCATATTGGTCCAAAAGTTTGCTGCTCTTACTTGGCTGCAACCATCGCCGTGGTTACAATCAGCACGATTATGACTTTTTTGTGGTTTCATCCGGGCCCCTCTGACTTACTTCAGCCCGCTCTAGCATTCCATACAACATCCTCACAGGCTGCACAGGTGGAAACGTAAACCCATTTCATATCATTCTTAGGAGCAACGTTAGAACACACAGAGAACGTGAGGAGGTATTTTCCAACAAACCCATAACGTGTAAATATTTCTCTACGTTCTCGATGGCAGGAGTGTTGAAACACTTTTTTTTCTTTTTTCGTTTCATGTATTTTCTTTTTTCATTGTTTTTTTTTTTTTCTTTTTTTACAAAATGTCATATTTAATCAGTGTTTGTATTATTGACCTCAGTTACTGCACTTTTTAGTTGCCATGTAAGAAGACAAGTATATCTTTCAAAAATGTTTAGAAGCTGCTATTGTCAGAATGGTGATCGGAAACAAACTATGATATTCGGTCATTTGACTCCCTGTGTTACTATTAGTTTTCCTTTCATTAGTGTTATGTTTGTATCATACCCTCGATTCTCCTCTCCCGCCAACACACAAACTGACTTTGCATCCACCATCATCAATGAAGTAGGGAGGTATTGTCGCTATGAACCACACATATTTATATATATATATATATTCAGCAAGTATGTATATATATAGATATATATATCTATATATATATCTCTTCCATTGTCCATAGAGGCCCCAAATCTTAAAGCCTACGGTAATCAGCAATGCATTATACTTAAAACTACGTATATCGTCATGTATTTGGGTTCTGGCTAGAGGTTTGAGTTGGGTTAAAGTTGTACATTTGGGCGAGAGACGCGGAAACGTAAGGAAAGCTTAATGAAGAATATCCTGTCAACGGTACTCTCGAGAGACTTTCTAACTTTTATGAAATATGAAACTTTGTAAGGACGTTCTAAAGGCTACATCATCTTCAAATATTGCATTTAACACTTTATATGAAAAGTATATAGCCCTGGTTAAAAAAAAAAAAAAGGATTGTATTATGTTGATATTATCATATGTAATATTAATATTCCAGATACTGCTGCTTTACATAGAACTGTTTCCAGTGGGGAGAGACTGACCTGCAATCACTACACAATGCCAATGACATGCAGTACTATGGTTCATCATCCCTGGGGAGCCTTTCCAGCCATTTGAAGGGATGAATCCTTCCTCTTCATCCTAACCCGATGTTGCTTCCACACACTCTGACTAATTTAGAAACGTCCTCCTCTCCTGACGTTCCTTGTCAACGTCTGAATAACAAAACGAGATTCAAATTATTAAGGGAGGGGAGGGGGGGCAGGTGCAGTGCTACAGAATGGGACTGCACGTCAACTTGACACAATTTGACTCCGTACTTTTGGCCAAGGTAACCATAAGCCATAGCTTAACCAAGATATCATGGAAGGAAGTGTAAGATTGAGCATTGGATGAGGACGTCACCTCTCTACTGTAGTCATCACAGGATCCCTTGCTGTACCTCATGCCTGTAATGTTTGCTGCTTCTATATTTTTGGTATTTTAGTGACATTTTGCGTCTCATAACAATGGTGTAAATAGTAGAACTATTTATTGAGAGTGTTATACTTTTTTAAGTTATATTTAATGTCCATGTAAGTTATTTTTTACATTGTTCTTATAAACAAGACATTATCGGTTGTGAGTCAAAACTGTCTTTGGTCTCTGTCATCATGGTCTGATCGAAAAAATATGTCAGACCCACAACCACAGAAGAACTCATTGGTCATTGAGCGTAGACGGACACTACTTGCATCCAATGAGGAATCAACACATCATTTTAAATGTTATTGGGTGCGGTGCACACATGTATCTCTTCTTTTTTCTTCTTCTTCAAAGCCAGAATGTAAAGTTTTTTTTTTTTCTTCATTTGCTTCATTTTTTTTAATGCACACATCAGCCATACACACAAAGAGAGAGAGAGAGAACCAAACATGTGGTGATTAAGCCGATCATGAATAATTTAGCAAGCCAGTGTAAGGCACAAGAATATGTACACAGCCAACTAAAGGCAGGAGAGAAAATGGGAACGGGGGATCAGAAGATTTCTTTTGGAGGTCAGAAGGCAGCTGATGGTGCCCCAGTTAGGGTGTTCTTGGATGTGAGAAGAGAGGAGGGTGGGCAGGGAGAGAGTTGGGAATGGGTGGGCTGCTTTTCCTGGCCTGTCCAGCTATTTGTCCAGGTGTGAAAATGTGTACTCACCAAGCCCACGCCTGGGCCAGGGGGTGGCTGGCGCTGACTGGCAACAAGCCGAGGCCAATGAGTCAGAGTTTCTCCCAGGGGTGGCAGCCGTCCCTCTCTGGGACTACTCCCCTCCCCCCCCCCCCCCCCCACCTCTACCACACCTACCTCCGCCTCTCTCCCCCCCCCCACCCCCCACACCTCCACACACTGCCTCATCTGTCACTGTCAGGTATGCCGGCGTAGGGCGGCCAGGGTCAAGTTGGCCCTGCAAAAAAATGAGAGAGGATGTTTGCCCAGCTCACAGAGCCGTTTGAAGTCAGGCTAAAGGAACACTGTTCTCCTCACCTACAGCCTCTACATGATTATCACATCATATATGATTTTTATACGTCATTTTTGACAGGCTTTGATACCTCTCCGCATTTTCCACCAACAGCCGTAACATTGATTTCTTACTGATTTTAACACCTGGCTGTTGTGTCTCGTCTCAAAAAAAAAAAATTTAAAAAAAATTTGCAAAGCGTTTGTGATGTCACACTGATATAACAAACTATGGGGAGTGTAAGAACGAGTGGCTGAAGCCCAAAGGTTTTTTGCTTTGTGGAGAAAATACTGATGTGCCATCTTGTTGTAAGACCTTTTCTTTGTGTATTGTAACACATTAAGTACCTCTCACAGGCCTCTGGTTATAGAATGGTCCACTTATGTCTGTTTCCTAATCCCTCAATAAATAAAAGGTGAATTGTCCTTTTTCTAAGTGGGAAGTACAAAAAAGTGTATTTACATATTACGTGAATATCTAGTGGTATTATTGCAATGTTTCGTACCCGATTGTTCAGCAAATATATTTTAAGATGTAAATAATAATATTATATGATGATTGTATTTGCAAACATGTACTAACTGTTTGGGAGTAGCTCTTGGATTGATTTTTATCAAACTATTATACAAAGGAGATGAACCGTGAATATGTTGTGCATTGTGTCAAAAGTATCACCTGCAAGACAAAAAAAAGGAAGAAAAAAAAAAGACCTGTGATGCTACCACACCACTCGCTGTCAGCATTTTATTTTTTTTTATTTTTTTTTTGTTCATAATGGCTTAGTTCAAGCACTGTTATCAGTTGTTCTAAACCATGAATTTATCCATTGAGTCATAAATTATTTATTTGTTGTTTAAACTGAATAAAATCACAATTGTCATTTCTCGGTCTTAGGAGTCCATTACGAATCGATCCTCATACTCAAACTTGATGGTTTCATTTCAAGAAAGGCACCAACTAGCAGCTTTAAATTCCTCCTCACTCCACACTGTATTTTTCAGTCTTTATTCCGATTTGCCTTTTTGTGTTTGCAGAGAGTTTCACCTACACTGTAAAGGCAGCCATCAGTCTCAGAACCCCTCCCTCTCTGTGGTGGCTCCCTCCCTGTCTTTGGTTCTTACACAGTATGCACTTTTTCAGGCACATATCCAACAGATTGGACGTTTATGTTTCAGTCGATGTTTTCTCTCTCTTTATGTTTTCACAGTTGCAATTATATATATTTTTTGGTGCTCTGGTACATGTGCAAAAACATGTCTGATGTGTACTATATTTTCATAAGGAAGAGTCATAAAGATGAGTATCATGTTCATTTTGCTGTCATTTATTGTGTAGAAATAAAACACTGGTTAAAGTGAGCATAAGATGGTGGAGTGTGTTCAGTTCTTTTGTCTGGTTTGAAAGATTGGAAAGATGCTGAAATAGATGAATACATTTGTAAAGGAATGGAGCTTGCATGTTCTTACTGTGAAGCAAATTAGTAAGTAGTTTAGTATCATATACAGATAGTGTGTGTACATGTGGAGATCCTGATACATCCTGTGTTGAGTTTCTATCTTCTACCCAATGTTTTAATGGGTCCTGCCATTGCCCTTGACCAAGGCACTAGGGAGACTAGGAGTTGAGACCAAGGTTGCTTGCTTCTCTATGGATCAAATGCAGATGCAAACTTGTATTATTAGACAGAGGACGGATTTAGTCTCTGCTTGTTAAGCATTGATGGAGGTCCTCATCTCTTTCTGTCACCCTGTAACATCACCCTGTATGTATTCATGCATAAGCCAACTGTTGCTTCATAATATGAACTTTGTAGCCCTGTTGTTGGAATCTTCCTTCTGGAAGTCATTGAGGTTCCACAGATTCTTCGAGAGGGCTTTCCAAACAAAAGTGCTGAAGTGGTTATGAGAAAGGAGCTCATTCTTTAAACCATCATTGATACATTGGCATGGAAATGTAAGTGCTGTTCCTGGCACACCAGTGACGTTAATGGCCTAATTTGTGAGAATGAACATCAAGCTACTGATTTTTAAAGTGCAGTTAATGTTGCATGACTGGAAAGAAACTGGATCTGAGCTTAAAGGAATAGTTTGTTGAGGGAGATGGAAAAAGAAAATGCTTCCCAGCAGCTCACATGCAGAGAGGCATACCCACCTTCAGTTAATGATATAAATTAGAGTAATTCATAGGGAATAGCTGTCTGTTAGTTCAGTGACTGATTTCCCCGTTTCCAGCTCAATGTAAATATTTTTCGGCTGGGTCATGTGGTAAAACCTGGGAAATAAAACCAGCTCTGAATTCTTACAACTGAAAATATGATTCCAGGGATTCTCATCTGGGCCTAATTTTCCAAAATGTCGCAACATGTGAATGGATACTGATGAAAAACATTGTTTTGATATTCTATTATTTCACTGAAGAGGTTTGTTCCTCAGCAGATAGTTCAGACAGGAGTCATGCACAGCAAATCAGCTGACTGCCAGTTGATTGCAAGAACTTCAGATCGTATTTGACAGCAGGTAATTTCAGGCGACGCCATTATCTTTTCTGCTTATTATGATATTTAAGTTCAAATTTATGATTAAAACCATCCAAGCAACAATGCCAACTCTATTACAAACCTTAACATGACCTGCTAACATCCCATGTTTGATTTTCAAAAGTTCTCAATTTATCAAAGACAAACAAAGCATACAGAGGAAACCAAATTAGAATCAAAATTCAAAAACAGGAATAAAAACGTGAAAATATAGTAACTAACTATATACTTTTATTACTCGTCAAGTATTAAACATCAATGTCAATTCTTACATATTGATTTCCAAAAAGTTTGAAATAAATTCTTTTAAATCAATATGTTGTTTAATCAGGTAATGTCACACTCACATAAGTGTTTCAAAAGCAGATATTGCTGATGGTCCAAAATAAAATAAATTATTGACCCTGCATATGAAAACTAAGCAACACACACTGTGGAAATGTGATGTTTATGAAATGAATACAAATGGTTTTAATGTGTGTGTTCCAACAACTTTAGTTGAGAATGTGTCACTGTGTCATTTTTGGTCCATGTTCAGGTTTGATTATCTGTGTTTGAAAACAGAACTTGATGCAAACAGTTGTTTCGCTTTAATCTACAGAAAAGTTTGAAGTCTGCAATACTTCAAGATTCAACGAGAAAAACAAAAACAAAATATGAAAAACAAACAAATATGCCAATCAGAACGTAATGTTTGTACTAACCTATTTGGATTTCTTTTTAAATCTAACCCAACATCAGTTTGATCAATATTACAAAACACTTTAAACCAGTTCTAACCCATTTTAAACCAATTCTAACAATATAGCATAGAATAGAGCATTTTAAGGAAAATACTTTTTTATTGTTGTATGATATATTTATAGAAAATTCAGATTCAGATACAATTCTTTATAATTTACGTAGAGAATCACGAAATCTGGCCACATTTTTGATTTTAGTGAATATTTGTCATTCCTCCAACTTAATTTGTAAAATGCAGTATTTAAATATATTTACTGAAAAAACAATAAACTGATTAATTATTTTATTGAAATAATGAATTAAAACAAGTGATTTTATACACATTTTTAATATTTCACATTCTTCAGAAAAAGATGATCAAAGCCACATAATAATACAGATGTTATTTACAATTTAAAATTTACAATATAATAATTTAATATTACAATTCATATAACATGAAGGTGAAATATTGAAAAAAGGCATTTTCTTATCTTCATTCGAACAATAATCAATGGCTTTTATGAATGGCTATTAGACAGAAAAATAAGAGGATTAAAAGGACCAAACATGATCCCTACAATCACTGATTTCCTCATAATTCATTGTACAGAACCTACAGCTGGTATATTCAACACAAACTGTCAAGCCACCCCCAAAATGTTCCTTAATAACATTATCATTAAAAAATAAGTTATACTGTATAGCTCATCACGTTCTGGTTTGCTATATTTTTATGAGCACATAAAATGGAGGGAGGAGCGCTTATTTATAATATATATATCTTTTTTTGGTAGTATGGTCATAATACCATGAGTCATCAAATTGCGACTGCATTTTTATTGACTTTTTACAACTTTTTACCAAATCAGATTCCAATTCCCTCTTATTTCACAACAACAAACCTCTAATCTGTCCATAAACCTGATTGGCTCTCTGTCTCTATCAGGCAAGAAAAAGCCAACAAGACAAACTTAATTTTGAAGTTACAGACTTGTTGGTAGATGATTCCAACTAAGAAGAGAAAAAGTCACATTCTTGTCATACAAGTGACTGTGGTCTTATCCCATAACAAGCATATTACAAAGGTTGGAGAAAACCCACCTATCTATATGGATCTGGGGTTTAAATCTCTTAGCAGTAATACTGTCAATGAGTTGAGTCATACATTAATCAAATAATTTAGTGTTTACGTTAAAGGCTTTAAGACTTACGTGTGGCAATAAGACTATGAATTGTTTTTGTTTAGTCCTGGGTTTCTAATTTGCCATTCAAGGCAAGTTTGATCAAACCAGACCAAACCTTGAAGGCAGTTTGTTTAGGTTGGATTGGCTGTGTTAACAAAGACACCATGATGTAAATATTGATAGAAAATTTCAGCACTTGAATTGAATGATTTTGAGTGAGTATGACGCCTGAATGTGACTAACTCTCTGTTTGCATAATGTCAGGCTCATCATAGCCTGATGTTCTAATCCTGTTACCACACAAAGCCTTAGTATGAGTTTCAATGAAATCTAAAGAAAAATGCCGTACAAGACTATCTATATAATTTACTCATTCACTAAATTCTTGAGGCAAAATGTCATTTTTTTCATAACTGTGAATTTCAAAATAAAAGCAATGTGATTTCAGATGGCTTTCACGGCCTCGTTTTGATTTCTCCATCCAATGAAGAAAGTAAAGGCAAATAAGTAACTAGATTTGTCCTATTCTTCTTCCATTTAAGTGTTCCAGGTAAGCTTCAAAGCACCAAAAAGGAACTATAATATTACATTCAGTGTTTTAAGTCTGGTTTTTCTCTTGGCTGAAGGATATTTTACATGTTCACACTGCTCTTCCTCATTGATATGTGCAATCACTGGCATTTTACAGTCGAGAAATAGATTCTCTCCATGGTAACAATACGATTCTTTGTCTCTCGGCCACACAAGAACTTATTTCTGTAGCTTTTAAACGTGAATGTCCAGTGACTCTTGAGGTTTTTAGGCTCTCCTGGTTTAGAAAGTGCACCAGTCAGTTGAGAAACCCTTTGCTGCAGAGTGAAGTGACGAAATACATCAATAAATGATGTCAATTTGCAGAGGAAAAAACACATACACACACACTGGCTCTGTCTCCAAAAACTGATCTCTCATCGGAGTTTGGTGTTGCTGTATGTGTTGCGCTGAACGGAAATGAGCTTCTCCATGCATGTGGTGCGGGTCTCGTGTAAAGATCCGCGCCACGTGTTGCTGGGGGGTCGCACCTCTTCGCTCCTGCAGTAGACGTAGGCCATGGTGTCGGTGCGGCTCTGGATGTGGGTGCTGCGCAGGAGAGAGCGGCAATATGGGCTGATTTTCTCTGCTCTGCGCAGAATCAGGTTGGCTTTTCTGTTTGAAGAGAAAGGGAGATCATCATCATCATCATCATCATCATCATCATCATCATCATCTTCATCATCATCATCATCATCATCATCATCTTCATCTTCATCATCATCACCATCATCATCATCATCATCATCATCATCTATCTAAGCACTCTGGAATCCTACTAGACGCAGCATTGCTCCTGTCATGACTGCAGTGTGAAAATTGGACTAAGTATCCTTTCTGTTTGACCTCTGACCTTTATCTGTAGAGAACACTTAGGGAGGTTAAAGGACATAAACGGTCAAATCACTTTATTTTGGCGATAAACTAAAACTTATGTCACAGTGATTCTTTTTCATGGATTGACATCAACATTGTGTGTGTGTGTGTGTGTGTCTGCAGTAACAAAAGCTGTGAAATATGCTCAACGTCCTTGAGTTTGTAATTCAAGTTGGTCAGCTGGGATTGAAATACCGTCACACAAACTGAAATGTCAACATGCCACCTGATCTGCATGCATACGACCTCTGCTAACGTGTTTGTTTAGACCTACAAAACAACACAAATGACACTAGGTCCGCCAATAGCAAGAGGCCGACGGTAAAGAAGTCCTAAGGTTGGGATTGGATTTGCCTTTCTTCTCTCTCTGATGCGACTGTTATTGCTGCCACATGGTCACGGGGCTCTGAACTCCGGGGCGACTGGTTTTGTCCAGTGCCACACACAGAGGAGAGGCTGTGGACTGAGTGGAGCTGAGTGGAGCTGAGAGGCACAAGCTGCTGTTTATGACACAAAGGAGCCATAAGTCAGGTCAGCTCAATTTAGAGGAGACGACTTCTGAACACACACGAACACACACACATTATCCAAAAAGTTACACATCTTTATATGTTACAGGTTGTTAAGCTTATATGGACACTAAAAAGAGGAAAACACACTTGGAGGAGGGCAAAATTCCATTTGTTTTGAAAAGCAGTGTCTGCTGAACATCAACATCTGTCTTTAGTTAAAGCCAGGAGCACAGACATCCTTTTCACTTATTTGTTGAAAAAAAGGGGGAAACATTTTCTCCTTTCCCTCAAATTCTAACGTCTGAAACAACAGAATACCAAAGTCATAATCAAGGAGGTCTCGCGAGCAACATGAGCTGGGGACAAATTAAACACGTTGCACGTCATTCCAGGAGCCAAACAAAGAAACGGCTTCAAAATATAAGTGGAACCTGTGATTCAGTGTAACCTTTCAGACTATTATGACTGCAGATTGTACTTAAATATACCTCTTACATAAATTTTGATCAAGGCAGCTGCATGCCGACTAATTGACTATTATACAATCGGAGCTGCGAAAAATAAAACAGCGCTGCTCCCAGTTAAAGGTAAAAATGAGCAGTCAGCATCCGTCCAGTCAGCGTGCCCAGTGAATAATACAATTACGGAAAGAACGAGTGTTCAGTGGTAACAATGGCAGTGGACATTTGGAGGCTCGTGGGATCGTCGGCTCCTGGTAGGAGTGCTGACTGTGCTTACGTTTCACTTGGTCATTCTTTTACCTTTTAAAAGGCACTACCAATAGAGCCTGCTTGTAAATTACCCCAACGAGGCTAAACCCTGCCAACTTCAGGCAGTAAATAACCCGTGCTCGCTCATCCAAATGCCCCCCCTCACCCCTATCCCCACCCACACCACCGCCGCCACCCCACAGCTGCGTACGCCCACACACACACACACACGCACGCACTAAACACACTACCCGACCACCCTGGCCCCCGTATCAGCTCCTACTGGCCAACCCCGCGCCTCCCACCCCCCTTCACCAATCAGAAAGAGGCATAATCTTCCTACGGACCAAAGTTATTCCACATTTATGATATTATTTATGGCCTGCGCCAAGCTGCTTCCAGGCAGTGTGTGTGTGTTTGTGTGTGTGTGGGGGGGGGGGGGGCAAACCAAGACGTCGGGCCCTAACTTTTGGATCACACGTTGCGATCTTCACGTGAGCATTGAAGCGTGGGACACATTGCATGTCGTACATGGAATGTTTTTAATGTGCTTCTCCATGTATGTTTACACTTCCTCCTCGCCTTGTTAGCAGATGAGCTTCCCCGCGTCTCTGTGTCAACGTAACAAACGATTGATGGCGGCGGTCATTCAGGGGGGTCACGGGCGAGGGAGGGCCGGGGCGGCACGTCGCGGACGTGCGGGATCCCTTTATGGGAACGGAGAGGAAATGGAGTTGGAAGTTGAGTTAGTGTTAGTTGACTATCAAGTTTAGTGTTTGGCTTGGCTGTCAAGAACTGTTTTGGCATCTCCATGGTAATGCGAGGAGCGACTGTAACCCCACAGTTTTCGCGGTGACCTCGCTCGCTTTGCTTTTCCTCCAGAAGCGTTTAGAGAGGAGGGAATGGGGAAGAAGGGAGGGAAGGGGAGGGGGGGGGGGCAGTATGGGGCAATTGTGCAATTGTATCCGAGCTGTAGAGGAGTGCAGACAGTGACATGAGAAGTGCCTTGCCGGCCCAAATCTGGCAGCGTCAGTCGAGACGGCTTTGGCATTTGTCATGTAAGAAACCTCAGCCTGCAACTGATACTAAACATTACAACAACGTCATCAAACAAGATCATTAGCAGATTCGGGGAAATTGTGTCAGATTGTGAAATTAATTTTCTTCCAAGAGAAAGACTTGTATAAATATTCCTAAACCACTAAATTGCAAAAAATGGGAAATATTTGAGTTATTTGCTTAACAACAACTTGGCTTGTCCTTGTTGTGAGAGGAACACAAACAGTAGTAACACAAGGAAACGGTCTGGGTGTTCTTCTCAGTTTCTCTGAGTGTGTGTGTGTGTGTGTGTGTGTGTGTGTGTGTGTGTGTGTGTGTGTGCGTGTGCGTGTGCGTGTACCTCCATGTGGCACATTGCAAAATTATTGCAACCATATTTGTATTGATTAGGAGGCCTGCGTTCAAGGGAAAATGTGATCAACTGACATCTGTTTGACATTGTTGAAGGTGTGTGTAATCCAATGTTCTCTGTGTGCTTTTTAAGCCTTTAACATGTTTAGACGATGTAAATTTGGGTTCCAAAGAACAGAGTGGCAGCAATGTCCTGTTATAAATAAGACCGGCCTGATGTGATACGTGATAGAGGCTTTAAATGTTTACAGGAACTGCTTCTCACCTGGGACCCAACTCATCCTCACTGCGCCAGACAAAGTCTCCAAACTTCTCATAGTGGGAGTTGTAGTGATGCTGGACTCTGTAGAGCAGCGGGGCGGTGACCTCCATCAGAGTGTTGTAGGCCATCTGCTGCTCTTTGCCGCTGGTGTAGCCGTTGTACAAGTTGTAAACCTTGTCTGCAATCTCTGCAAGGACAGAGAGAGAGAGAGTGAGGAAGAGGAAGAAGTAGTGGGAAGAAAATGGAGGTGATATCTGCTGCAGTGATGAAAAGGAAGATTTGGTGAAGCTACCTTCAGCTCGGCTGTCGTCCACCATTGGACAGGACGTCCGTACTGAGACAAAGCTGGACTCTGAGTGACTGCCGCGGCTGTCCACTGCATAGAGAGTAAACCTGAGAGAGACAGTGAGAAAAGACAGATTACAGATTAAATACAGGGACGAACACAGAAACCTCAATAGAGTCTAGATGTCTGTGAGAATTACAAGTCAGCTTGAGATGACAAAGACAAAAGAAAGAAATGTGGGCAAACTGTTTTCTGATTGATTATGAACAAGGAGATGAGGGTTTTGTGGGATTAAGTAATATGTGAAAAATGGAAAAAGAAGAGAAGACAAAAGGGCGCATCTGCCTTGACACGGAGGACGTTGTGAGGACAAAGTTCCTCCCTTTGAAAATGTCAAACATTTCTTTTGGGTGCCACAGCAGACTCAGTACCCAGATGAGACGGCACGGCCAACGGTTCAAGACATCTCAATAGAAGATGAGATACATTGAGAAAATGTAACGCATCTCAAGTAATGTGGGGCCACACAGTTCTGAATAAGAAACAAATGACCTTTACATGGCTTTTGGAAAATGTCAATCTGTATGAATAAACAGAAGAAGAAGAAGAAGAAGAAGAAAGTGCACAGAATCTAAAGAAAGGACGAGAGGAGGACGAGACAGTGAAGACTCGGACGTCAATATCCATTTTCCACGAGCTATGAGGATAAAAACGTGAAATCAATTAATTAGAAACATTACCACCAAAATACAACTTTGTTTAAGTGTTAATCAAGCAACCCAATTAACTGCATCCATGGAAACAGCAGATTACGATTTCTGTCCTACAAATTAACCCCATAATGAACAGATATCATTGCAGCAGTGAATCTTAATGTGATCATCATTTCTCCAAACTGGATGTTAACATACAAAGTTGTGTTGACTTGAAGAATGAGATCTGTTCCAAATTCAATACTCCGTCCAAGTCAAACTGTTTTGTGTTAAGTGGGATGATTTAGAGTTGCGCAATGCTTTTAACTAGTTGTGAAGAAAGTATATGTTCTCAGCCGTATTATTTCCACACTGTCACCACTGTAAAGCTACAAAGCAACAACCAGCAAACCACAAAACACAGTGAGACAAAATGAACAAAAGAGAGGAAATTGGAATATTTTTCATGGCATTCCGACGCCGCATACTTGTAAAACAAACAAAAATAAGACCGAGCAGAGTCTTTTTTTTCCTCTTTTGCCCTTACACAAAACCATCTTTTCTTCCTCTGACTGTATTTTGCTATATCTTGTTTTTGCTCTTTGAGAGCCGTTCCAACGCTGTCAAATGATTGTTTTGTTTGTAATATGACCTGTTTGGACATTGTTCACATAGTTTGTCTGGTCTTGTTATTCAGCAGGGTGGATGCGGTATTCCCCAAGAACCTCACAAAAGACGCACAGGCCTCGCCGGCTCTGCTGCCCAGCAAAACAATGCCGGCGTACAACAGTCACACTGTTTAAATTATGCGGCTACATTACTGGCAGGCGGATGAAAGGAGGGGGGAGGGGAGGGGGGAGGGAAGGAGGAGGGGGGGGTGGGGGGGGGTGGTAAACGAGGCGGGATTTTTATCGGAGCAATTTGTTAGGAGTTTAGTATGGGACCCCGGATGTGAGCCTGCCAACCCTTTGTTGATGTTTTGGGTTGTTGGCACGGGTGAGAAATAGTTTTTTCGTTCCGCAGTTCCCAATTACAAAAATTATTATGTCCAAGTAATAAAACCCCTTTCTGAGCAGAGCTTACGACTCTCACACTGCAACAACAGGAACTCCAGAAAGTCTCAAGAGTTTGTTTTAAGATGATTTAATCTTATTTTTACTTATCCAAGGAAAATAATCTTATCAAGTGCCAAATGCGCCCATTTATTAGACTTTACTCAAGATATTTCAACTTTGATTTATCTCAGTGAGTTTTACAGAGTGAATGACTTCGCAGCTACTAAGTCGAAAAAGTGGTTGACACGTAAATATAAACATAAACATCAGAGGGATTCTTAAGCACTTAAGATGTATAAATGATTGCTATAAAGAGAAGAAATAAAGACCTTAAAACAAACAGATGCCAGCATCTTTTAATAAGAGGATACAAAAATGAAAGAAGCATTTCAAGTTCTCTTTATGTTAGCGCTCACATGCAAAGGTATTTGAGAAACTTCATACAAAGGAACATTGGAAAGGTTACAATTCTTCACAACGATGACAGCTGTTGAAGTTGTTATCTCATTCACAGACAGACAGACGGTATGTGTATGTGTGTACGTGTGGTGTGTAGTGTGTGTGTGTGTGTGTGTGTGTGTGTGAGCTCCGTAGAGGTACTCAGTGATGATAAGGATCGCCTGAGAGAACAAAGGAAGCAGCCACAATCTGGCCTGCCACAACATTGTCAAAACATCAAGTAACAGAATTGGTGAAACATGAAACACACACAACAGCCACGCCAACCCACCCACACACACACACACACACAGGCACACACCTCCCTTTGTCTCGCCATCTTTCTCTTGCATGCAGCTCAGCTCTGTCTATCCCTCACTCTCACATCTGGCTGCACATGGTTTGGTGAAGAGGTGGAGTGGTTTTGTCTGCGAGCTGCTTTGAAAGCTCAGCAAACAACAAAGTGCATGAATGGCAGATTAATGTTTGTGTAAATTAACAATGTAGCCATTAAAATAAGCATTGACCGCTAATTTAATGAGACGGTGGAGAGGGAGAGAGCTAAACAAGAGATGACGGGAGCGAGAGAAAGCAAGAGAGAATCAATTAGAGCAGTATTTGCCGTGCTCAGAGAAGCCGGTGCAGCAGGGGATGCCTTTTCCATGACATCAGCGTTTGGAGCCGCATCAGCTGAGCCACTCTACAAATCAATCAAGGCCACGTAGGATATGACCCTGCACAACACAAGGAATCCATGGCAGCTACAAGATCTTGCTCATGACTTTAAAAAGCTTCAGGTCCAACTGGCATCAAACCTGAACCTTGAGCGATGCAATAGCCCTTCATTTCATTGGAAAAATGAGAGACTAAGCCCGACTCCCAACCTTTTCCCCCCAAGAATTACATTCATGCACAATTATTTTGCAGTTGCAAAATATGTTTCGGGAAATGTAATGCCACCAAGATGAGATTCTCTTGATAAAACAACATGCTCACTTCCAATGTTGAAATGTATCTACAAACCTTTTACTTGTGGCAGCCTGATTAAGGTGACGTTTAGGCAATTAAAATGCTTGGTTAAGTTTGGGGAAACATTGTGGTCGACACTGAATGTCAACACTGACTTCCAGTATGAGTCAGAACTGGCAGATGTGAAAAGATCATTCTACTTCCTGCACAAACAAAACAAAAAGAGCTATAACTGAACATAAATGGATGGTAATACAACGCAATACTTTATCCAGCAGGGTGCATTGTGAAGGCTGAGACGTCACCCATCGACAGCAAAGGAACAGCTCAAATTCAGATTTAGCTGGATTTATTGTAAACAAAGATGTGACAAATTTCATGGATACTGATTGCAGGCAAATACGGCTGCAAATTTCCCAACATTAATGTTACAGTGATTGTCACACAGCACCAAATATGTGCATTTGTAGTCACAATTGTATAATCATTTTTAAGTGAGCATGCAAACTAAACTAAAAACATTCGCCAAAAAAAATAACTGATAATCAAAAGTCTTCTTGAAATACAAAATAAATTTCCCCTTGTAGTGATGCTGTTTTATCCAAAATTCCAGGAGTCTTATACATGCATGTAATGATATGCTGTATATTGCAGTTCAGAAGTTCTTTCGGAGCACTAATACTACCAACATTTACATTGAGATTGCTGCTTTTTGGTCACAGTGCTTTGGTACAGTAGACTGGTGCTATAAATGCATGATGTATTGAAGTGATGAGTGCAAAGGCCACAGCAATCTTCAGGGGACGACTGTATCTGATTTTTCAAATTGTGATTTTTGGCTTGTAAATGACTCACTGTGTGTGTGTGTGTGGATGTCAGTGTGGAATTATGCGAAACAACAAAAAGTAAATGATGATAAAGCAACTGTGAAAGTTTTTCCTTTTGCATTCATTTGTAAATGACAAGTAGGGAAAGTAGAGAAAAGTTGGGAAAACACATTCTTCATCCTAAAAATGGTGCTTTGAAAAATGGTTGCCAGTAATGCATATGCAATTTGTAGCAAATGGACTAGGACATATGAAAACAACAGTATGGTTCATTAAAATATTTGCATTGGTAAGAATAGATGTTCTGATTTAAAATCTCAGCATGAACTTGGTTATAAGTATGAGCATGTACTTTAAACTTAACACATCCTAGTTGGAGGAACTTCTTTTCAGCAGAGAATCAGCCAACATAAGCATCAGCGGAAATTAAGAAAAGTAATTTCAGATAGATGAAACAAATTATACTACTATATTTTAATGTTTGACATCCTTCATCAACTAATATTCTGGTATGAGGTTGGGCATTACTGCCCCATATTAAAATATGCAGACAACACCATCCAAATGTGCCTCAATCACTGCTGCAGGAGCTAATGAAAAGTTAAGGAGGGTGGTGCCTATTCATCTTGAAATGACGCACAAGATTTGGCATTAAGGCATCTGGAAGACATAGAGGGCATTTATTAAGAACATCTTTTAATAATACACCTACTTATAACGCCAGTCTGACATCTCCGCCACATCGTTGCCAGTAGCAGGGTAGTTTGCACCTCCATTTATGTGGCTCTAACAACTCCAATGAGTAATGCTACAAAATGAACGTCAGTTTACAGCCCACCACTGACTCAGAACCAAAGAAGCTACTTGATTGAGTGGCGAAACCATGTCAAGACTCAAGTGTAAGTCCAGCTGCCTGGAATTATTACTGCATGATATCCAAACGCCCTGGATGACTTAGAACGGTGTTTTGTAAACCCAGTGTCTTAGGCATGTTTCCCTCCCAACAACTTCTCATTAATGGCAACAAAACCATAAGTTCATTTAAGTGCAAAACAAGATGGAGAAGTCTGACTCTGGGCTGCGTGGAAGTACTGTTAAGAGGTTATGGGGGCCTAATTAAATGACCATTGATGAAGAAATTGACAAATGACTGACCAGTACGCACGTACAGTAGCGCTGACTCGAAACATAACAGTGTAACCATGGCCCAAATTAGTAGTTTTTGTGAAAAGCCCATATCTTGACCAAGGAAAGAGCTAGAGCACTAGAATTTCCAACACAGCATCTTCATGGCACTGGGATCCATTGGTGTGAGTTTGGGGCAAATTTAATTTTTGGTCCGATTTCCCAAAATGACAGTGTAACCATGGACTAAATAATCAGATTTTGTAAACAGCCCATATCTTCTTAGATAATTAAAGTGTAAGAAATGCATACATATCAGCCGAAATAGCTCGGTTGGGAGAGTGTTAGACTGAAGATCTAAAGGCCCCTGGTTCAATCCCGGGTTTCGGCAGAAATGACAACTGTCACAACAATGTCAGTGTAACCTTGGACCAAATTGTTCATTTTTGTGAAAAGCCCATATCTTGGATAATTTAAGAGCTAGAGCTCCAGAACTTCAAACACAAGATCTATATGGCACTGGGATCCATTGGTGTAAGTTTGCGGCAAATTAAATTTTTGGTCCGATTTCCCAAAATGACAGTGTAACCATGGACCAAATACTTCATTTTTGTGAAAAGCCCATATCTTGCTTAATTGAACAGCTGGAGCGCTAGAATTCCCAAAACAGCATCTATATGGCACTGGGATCCATTGGTGTAAGTTTGGGGGAAATTAAAATTTTGGGAACAAAGACAATATTGTTTTTGCTGAATATCACTCTTCTCTAGCTCAGCAAGTAAAGATGGCTGTTGGTAATGACAAGACCTGGAAGTTGGGGAACAATAGTCCACAATAGGGGAAGATAGGGTAAAAAGGGGTAAGAAGAACAGAGAAGAAAAAGAGAGAAAAAGAGAAAAAACAGGAGAAATGTTTTTCTGACCTAATCTGCCATCGCCAAAGCTTCATGTGTTGACAATCCTGAGCCAGGTAGTGCCAAACAGAGGTTTGCCAACCCTTTCTTCGGTCCTCAACCTCACTTGGCTTCTTCTTAAAAATAAGTAAGTGAACTTTACAGCGTGCTCCCGCTGTAAAAAGTGAAACTCTTTGTTACAAGAAGGTATGTATCATGATGTGGCCAGTAAACCACTAGATTAGATGGAGGAACTGTGGAGCTCTGCACTGATTTGCACGCACAAGAAACAGCGTGATAGACTGTTATACTGTGTATAAATGCTGCTAATCTCCTGCAAATCCAGTTTTGAAACAAAATGTCTCATGCAAAGTAGCAGAAAGCATGCGAGTAGCATTTTGTTTTGCAAGGGAACAAGGCCACAGCAACCTGGTAATGATCATGTACAAAGCCAATGCTAGTTGAGGCCTTATCAGGCTTCTGATTAAGACAAGCGCAGTTGGCTGCAGAGAGGTGCGCCCTTAGATGTAATTCCGACGTAAATTCTGCCCTTATCTGAGAACAAGACTGTGTAGCCTGCCTAAACACAGATAAGAGTGCCACAAAGTTAAAAATTACACTCTGCAGGTTTTTGTAAGTGGAAGCTTCCAACTTTTGCAGGATATCAAATTTTCTCTTTCTAGAGAAGGGTTTGTGTATTGAAAAATTTAATGTATAGAATAATGATTGTCTCCTTAGACTGATTCAAACAAAGCAGAACTAATGGTTATCCGTACATTATCCTTCTTCTATTGCAAAATCTTGCCTGCTTTTACGTCTTTCAGAGGGGCACTGATGAGGTTCCCAAAACAAATCCAAGGCCACAACAGCCGCTAAATCATTACAAACACGGGACACTTAAAACTAGTTGGAAAAGCTGAGAAGATAGTGTGTTTCGTGCATGCAGTGACAGCCACAATAACATCTGGGGCCGGGAAGAAAAATACTTAAGGGTAGAAAAAAAAAGTGTGCGTAGGAAATGCGTATCACAGCAATACCCAGTGGGACAAAAAACACACACAGCCTTTTTGGCCTCAGTCTGAAGACAAATGTATTGCCGGTGTGAAATCTCTTAACAGCTTAACATGTAGCCTACTACATATCCAGCACCGATGATGTATGGATTCATAAAAGCACACTCAAGCGGAACTTCCAGCTACCATAGGCTGAGTCTGAGGCTGAGGCTGGCAAGACCGCCTATGGAACATGCAGGCGTTAGCATCCTCAGCTCTTTTTGTTCCATTTCTTAAATTTATCCCAGGAGCAAACCAGACGAGAATCACAAAGGGGAAATAGCACCTCATGCTTCAATCATCACATCAGAAAGCAACAAATAAGTAGGTTTGGTGCTATATATGCATGATGTATTGAAGAACACACACACACAGTGGTCAGTTCAGACTAATGCTGCCTTAGTCTTGACAACAATCGTCGTTAATTACCTCCATGTTTTACTCTGACCAAAAGAACACACTGTAAAGAACAGCATTATCCACCACTTCCACCATGGTGAGACAAAGTATTGCTTTCCCGGTTAACTCGAGCCAGCTGTGTTCAGGAGAGGGTAACAAACTTTACCCCCCGAAACAAAATAACATTTGCAATGGGAATTGTAGACACCCTAGGGAGGATGTGGTGTGCTGATATTTGCACAGTCATTGTTGTTTGGGAAAGCTGCAAACACGGTTGCAAGGTACTGTTGATCTTAATGAAAGGTCTTTTTATGGTAATGGGAAATACAGAACCCATAAAAATGCGGTCAGAGAAAGGATAAAGTCAATCGGGTGGTGATAAATTGTGAGCCGATGCGAGGAACAACGTGTCGGAATAGGTGAGGTTAGACTTTGTGAGAAAGTCAACATTAGATTTTAAAATAACTTAAAGATAAAGATTTCATTTTTCATAAAGGTCAAATAACAGGTAATAAATTCCCACATAAATGCATTTCAATATTTTATATTATGTAGCGTGAGTTTGCATTTCACACGTGTAAGGCTAAAGCTGATTAGCAATTCATGTTTGCCAATTATTTCTTAAGTGCTACTTTTTGCAATGTAATGCCAAGGAAAAGGGAACTATCTGCAATTTATTTTAATTCTACATACAGCTACTTTTCATAATAAATCCAAGAAAAACTTCTGTAGCTGACATTTTTATTAGGACAAGCCCCCCAAAAGTTGCTTTAATAAAACTAAAAATCTGATGTCAGCGTGTATAAATTCCAAAAGTGCAGATCAGCCGGACATTTTAATTGACTATGAGCTCAGTCGCTTTTATTTTTTGGTCTGACCGGGCCAGATGAAAGAAATTAACCTCACTGCTATAATTTTGAAATACTTCTGCTATGAGGTGCAAAATATTCATCATATCAGAGTTTGAGAACGACAAAGTATAGAAGAAATGGTATTATATTGAATTTAAATGCAAAATGAAATACAGCTGTCAGTGACATCATAGTGGAGATTGATGATGATCAGGCCGCTTATATATGATCAAAAAATGCAGCATTGTGCGTCGTGATCGGATCTCTGTAAAAGTAGCCAGTTGTGAATGCAATCCAAGCGGCGGGGACGCGATCATTCACAGAATCCTCTTGTGAGTTGTAAAAGTTGCCCCGCTGCTCCTTCTTTCTCCCCCCGCGCTTGCTTTCATTCATAAAGTTATTTGACGAGTGGGATTTGTGACCTGCCGTGAATGGGGATCTGTCGCTTGAACGCAGACAGTGACAGCCCGAGTGTAAAACTATTATTGGTTATTTAATGAATGAATGACGGTCCTTCACGCAGCCAGGGAGGTAAATGGGCTTCAACAGTGCCCAGTCTCTCTTTTTACTGTTGATTAAGTGCTTCCTTTATATATAAATGTTCTATATACACAAGTATGTTATGTATAACTTACTTCAGCCACAGAAATGGTCTATTATCTTTCATATTTTGATAAAAATGCGATTGCTTTTGTTCGTCATCCTCTCAGCAGGCGACTGACACGGTGACTGCACATTTTGTTCCGCTTTTCCAAGGTCTTTGGGTCCTTTTGCAATTGTATATAAAAGAAAGTTTACAGTCTGCCATGTTCACCTGGTAGCACTTTGACTTGTTTTACTTCTCCTGCTTGTTTAAGTGTTTAATATTGTCGAACGGTGCCTTTTGTTTGATGTACGGCCAGGAACGGTTCACACTCCTGCGTAAGTGAGAAAAATATGGTAGCAGTCAGCGTGAAAATGGGGGCTGCTGCATGCTCGCTTTACAAGTGTCAAAGGATTTCTTTACTAACTGCAGCACTTTGCCGGCAGTGACACGCTGAATGCTGAATGGTCATATCTCAATGGCCCTCTCACTAAATGTCACATTGTCCAGCCACCTGTGCTGGTAAACACTTGGAGAGTCTGTTAACTTTGCGATATCCTCTTCTGTCTGTCTTGAAGAGCTTATAAAAGCAAGAGAAGCAATCTAAAATCTGCTCTGTGTCCCAAGTGGTTACACAGCTTCCTGCTTTACATCCGTTTAGCATCAAATGTTATCTGCGACTTCCTACGACGGCATCAAAGCTCATTTCAGAGGGAATCGGAAATGAACGAAAATGATAGTTGAATTGAGTTGAAAATAATAAAAACAATAGTTGAGCATTTATTTATTCTCTCAGCAAATAAGGTTATTGGGTTGATATACCCTAGAACGACATACATCATTAAAAAACACCATTAGCTTTAAATGTAGCTCACAGTTAGCAGCAGAGGTTTGCAGAGGCCGCTAAATGTAATAGTTGAATTACAAGCATAGACTGTGTTACTGCTTACATTTCACCAGGCGTAAAATGTTACTTTTTAGGTCAAGGTCATGGTACAGTGTTTTTGTTTAAGTTGTGATTTGTTTCCCATGCTGTAGCTTTACATATGAAATTAATCTAGCTGCCGGTCAATCCCCTATTAGCTAATTGGCTAATCGAACACATGGGGAGCTTCACCGCCATTTTCAGCTTTAGAGAGACGCGACACGTGTTGCTTGTTTTGATTCCAGCGATATGAGATATTCTTGGTCAAACCGTTTGTCAAGCCACCTTCCGTCTTATTCTCATTTAAATGTGGCTTGTGTGGGCTTATTTTGAGATCCACTTTGTCCCACTTTGTTTTGTTTTGGACCAATAAACTGCCTTTAATATCCGGAACAATTCCATGTGGTAAGTCGCATCATAAAGTTCTTTTGAAAAGATGAGAGTTCACGCTTTGTAACAAGATAAAGCATATGTCCATTTAGGTTTATAGTCAACATGAAAGTATTCACCGAACCGCATGAAACTTTGGCTCCTTAACTGGTTAATTGCTTCATTTATATGACAAACAAAAAAACCAATCATTATACGAAACATATTGCTCTCATAAATAGCCTATCGCAAAATAGATAGGTCCCAAATCTTCAAAACGGCCTCTCACGCAATGTAAGGAAATGATTAAAAGAACGGGCAGTGAAACTCGGCAGACTTCAGTACTTTGTGTTCTTTCACAGCTAAAACAGATTTATAGTGTTGCCATTTTCATTATCGTGTAAATTGTTTCCACTCAAACAATAAAAAAGTGCAAAATCTCACCTCAAATGTCACGTTAGCTGGAAATCACACGTTTGATAACACAAAACAGGAATGTTGACCCCAAGTATATTGCATATAGCTTCATTAAAGCACAAATTGGAAACTTTTTCTCCCCATAATTTTAAAACCATTTCTCATGAATTTCTACACCCATTGAGGTCTGGAAAAAATTAGGGACTTTCCATATTCAACACACTTGAACAAGAACCTTGAAATTACTCCTGCACTTTCTGCAGCACATCGACGATTTATGGCTCATGTTTATTCATACCAAGGCGAAATAAACAGCCTTGATAAATCACTTAATCAATAGACTGGAAAACTCTTGGACTTGGCAAAGGCCATGGGCAGACTTACTTGTAGAGGCTGTCGGGTTCCAGGCACTTGAAGACCAATGAGTACAGCACAGAGTGAGGATGGTCTCCAATCCTCCTGCCGGCCACCACGCAGGAAGAACCCAAACCAGAGAACAGATCATCCATCAAGCTCAATATCTCACCTGGAGGAGAGACCATGAAGGAGAAGAAGTCAGGATTTTACCAGATTAAACTCATTTGCTTTCATCTTTTGTTCTGTAAGTCAAATATGTTTTAACATAATAGCTCAGAGAGGATTTATGACTAACACATGAATGAATTCCTACATTTTAATAGCAATTGTGCCGTTTTAATTCTGATGTTTTGTACCATTCAGAGTTTCACCCCTGCTCCGTCCGATGGGAGCCATTTGCAAAGCACCAAGCCCGAGGCAAAATTAAATATGACTTTTTTCTGGCAGCAGCTCCTACACAGTATATTACAGAACTGTAGGAAAACAGGGTTTCTTTCCTTTATGGGCACACGGTACTGTTACAATGATATCTCACTGAGCACCCTGGCGTCTCACAAAACACCACTTCACAAGTTGTGAAATATCTTTCATGTCAGCTTACGGGAAAGGCAAGCGACGCACGCTTGTTCATTTAGAAACTCTCTCTCATACCCACACACATACACACAACAGCAGTTTCCAGTGCTCGTGGGGGTGATGGAAAAAAGAGTGAGCTGTCAAAATAGTTTAAAAGCGCTCAAACAGTTGGATTTCCAACTATTTCTACACGAGGTAAAGGGCAGCTTAGTTTAAGCTTATGATACATGGGCCAACTTATAAACACGGGGAGTAAGTCTGGCTGGTGGGGCACGAGGGGATGGTAAGAAAAGGTTGCAGAAGAGAGGAAAAAGAACTGCACGAATGAATGATTTGACCTTTTCACAGAAAGAGTTCTGTGTATTGGAGGTTTCCCCAAAACACAGTCCTGCACCGCTGCAGGGTAGCTCTTTCAAAGGTTTTACCTTTATAAACATGAACTTTAAATTTGATTAATTTATTTGAGTTATAAACTTGCTTATCACTGCAAAAGTGGCTGTAAAGTTTTTTTCCTTCTCATCTGTTAATGTTAGCTATAAATAAATGACCTCATCACAGCTTAAGACACTTCCAATTTCTTTCACCCCAACATCAACCTTCATCATCTCTGAGTAAAAATTAAAAACACGAGAATATAGTTATTGTGCTTAAATATCTCACCTCAAGTGACACTGTAGAGGAATTTATATTTATTCATCAGAGCAGCCTTTCATTTATGTGTATTTGTATTTATTTTACTCTCCTTATTTTTCAGGAGCCAAGACACCACAATTAAGATCCGTTCTTTACTACAGATTAATTTAAGATAGTATTAATATTTACAGTGTATATCACAACGGTCCTCAGTTTGATGATTTAATGGGTCAGTTTTACTTTGTAAATATGTAGTCACTTAGATTCAGTACAAAGTGACAAACATAATGAGAACTTCTTTACATGGAGAGCCCCACCATGTGGAAGGTGCAATAACTGCTAACCTGTGAGGCGTAAAAACAATGACTTTACACTCTTAATTCAACATTGTACGTACAGTGCTTGAATGAGCACCTGCCAAGCACAAAACCTCAAATGTAAATGTTTGGTGGCAACAGATCTGCACAGTAAATTGTTAGCATTCCTCGAAGTCTTGAATACAAACACACGAAGAAGGAATACAGAAGAATCTGAAGGTGCCCGAGACATTTCTTCCTTTCTGCGATGATATCGGGCCGAGCATTTTTCCTCTGATCTTACTGTCCAGTAGCCAGCTGGGTTGGGCACTAATGCTGTGCCTACCTGTGATGAAAATCCACTACAACATAAACAACACTTCACAGGTCATTGCTTCAAATTTTTAGTCTGATAGCAGCAGCTGAACCAATTTCACCATTGTGTCTCACATATGTGAACCAACCTTTTGCGCTGCCTAGAAACGTAAATGTTTACTGAGTTAAACCTCGAAGCCAGAGAAAACGTTTTTCATGTCACTGTTTGAAATACACGGGTATGCGGAAGCATTCTGTTCTCTTATTTTCCTTGCAATTAGTGCATTTAGCGGGCTAAGTATGTTAACACACCAAGATTTGGTGGAACAATAAATTATCCCGAGCAGACTACTTAATCTTTTGCATAAACAATTGGTAATGATCTATTTAAGATTGACTGTTGACCTGATTCGGCCTGTACCCAGTGTGCCTTTCAAGTCTAACCCCCCACCTTCCATTGCAAGCAACTACGAGAGGAATGCCCAGCAAATGCCAGATTTCTGCAACTTCAGAGAAGCTAAAAGTAGAGACAGACAGCTCTAAATACAGCGTAGACAAAAGGGGGAGTATAAAAAAAGGAGAGAGGACAGAGAAATAGAGGCAGACAGAAAGAGAAAGAATGAAAAGGGAAAAGAAGGAGGAGGAAGAGAGCTCTGAGGTTTTATGTTTCTGGATGTGGTCAGGGAGAGGAATGACGATGTCTGTGTATGTTTTGATAATCAGAATAAATCAGCGGGCTGATGCGTGACTTAGTCCAGTTCAGGAGCAACCACACGAGTTCATCAATACGGGTGAGTTGATGTATGTAATTCCAACAGTATTCTGACTCGTAAATGCCAGACGGACTGACCCACGCTCCTGTTGCCTTTGTCCTCGCCTCCTCCATGTCTTCCCGTGTGCTCACTCTGACACAGGAGTCTGACACTTTAGTTCGTCTTTGTTAAACCCCCAGAAAATGCATATTTATAAGTCAAGACACACACGTGGACGGAACAGTGTGCAAATCTCCCAGAAGATCTTAGACAAAGAAAAAAAACAGAAAGGAACTGGAAAATACAGGAGGGAATAAAATGATACGGCAGGTTGCTTTCATCTGGAGTTCCACTGCTGCGTCTGCGCGCATGGCCAGCTAATAGTATTCAAACATGTTCACATCATTATGGCAGACATTCATGTGATACCTTAGTTTCCCTTTCATTATTGGACAAATGTAGTCTGTCTTGGCTTTGTATAATCAGTATTTAATGTCAATATGTGGAATTTCAGCCTGCAGCTAAAATGTTGTGTGATGCCATTTTATGACTTATCCTCTGTGAAACAATGAAAGAGAACCTGATAAAGCCAGACATCCTGAAATGACACAAAATCAGCACAATGTTTCACAAATATAAAGCTCTCTGCGTGCAATGTGAGAGAAATATATTTTCCTGTCATGAAAGGATTATATGAAAGAGCCATGTCTGGAAAGAGTTTGAACCAATACAGTGGAAAAGAGGGGAAAAAAAGCTGTGGTCAAGGTGTTGGATGGGTGTAAACATTTGTCTTAAATTTAGACAACCTGGTTCAAGTCCAGTCCTAATTAAGCCAAGAAGTTTCCTCTTGCGAGTGAAGTTTTAATATTTACCATAACTTCCCAACCCACTTGCCACATCATAAAGTTTGTTGACGACACAACGGTGATGGGCCTCATTGGCACTAACAAGTTTGCGGTGAAGAGGTGGACTCTTGAGAGAGCAGTGCCTGCAGAGTTTAACAGCTCCACTGTGGGACGGTAAAGTGCACTGAGTTTCTCTTCTGAATACAGAGTGAAGAACCTCATCTGGACCTTGGGATTCCAGCGGCATCTTTATTTCATCTCATCCTCTTCATCATCTTCAGGTGGACCACAGACAGAATTCTGAGAAGCTCAATGCCCAACTACCTCCAGACAATCACCCAAAATGCCAAACTATAGCTGCTAGAAAGATTTCACATTTAAAAATAAGCTTTTGATTACTTTTGCACACTTTTGCCGCCATGTCCGGGATGTTCCGGCTGTTGTATGTATCTTAGTTAAAGGTACCATGTAGCTTTGTGGTGTCTTCATTGTACATATTGTGTTAACGCAGTTGTGCAATGTCACATTCTGCCCTCTGGTGAGTGTTCGGTTGCTTCTTCTTCAAATGACCTCTATAGGTCAAAATAACTCAATGGAACTTTAATTAAATTAGAGGTATGACAAGAATATTAACTACAACCTTTTACAATGATACTAACAAATAACTAAATTAAAGGGCAACTTTGTAAATGAGTAGCAGCATGTAATCCACACAGGGTTTATAGGTGCATGTGCTGCGTACTTATTGTTTGTTTCATTTGATGGGTACAGTAGGAATCATACACTTATCAGACATATGGGAACTTGTACATGTTGTATCTTCTGCCTGGGATCGGATCCAGTCCGCTGCAACCTTGCTCAGGATGAGCAGGAAGATAGACGACGGATGGTGGATGGTGCAATTTAACCCTTAAAATGACTTTGAAATGTCAAGGGAGAATGTGTTACAGCCAACCCCACTGACGTACATAGACAGAAGCACGATATATAATCACTCATCTGTCTGGAAAACTAAACAAAACCAAACATCAAGTCGACCCGTCTTCAGAGACCCTCCAGTGGCTCATAATTACCAATTTAAGCACTCAGCATGGGCACACAGTGTGTGTTTTAGTTCATTTAAAATCATACACCCTTGCTCAGCCAGTACTGAGACACAATGTACTTTTAAATACACATGGTAAATGGACTAATAATGGCCTGCTATCTTTCATTCGTGATGAAAACAACTAACAGGAATAAAATGGCAACAGATTCTGAGTAAATATCAAATATAGTTGATGTTTTACAAAGAAATGTAATATAATAGCATTTTGCACATTGAATTTCAGCAAAAACTATTTCTTGCATTTGACAGCTTTGGCCTAAAGTCATGACCCTGACTCACTTAATCCAAATCCTATGCCTGATGAAAGGGCTTTAATCTTCCATGATGGAAGCATAAATCAAATAACATTTTAAGTAAATTTAAAACATTACAGCTTACTTGATACTTTTAAAACTTGGATTTAATTAAGCTTTCAACATGTGGCGGTCTTGCACCATATTTCTCATAATCAAGCTGCAGTGTGATCTGAAGTTAGCAAAGAGGAAATTCCAGCCACATTTGCTGTACAACAATTATTTATGAACCAGCAACATGTGGCCTGATAAAGGCCACGTGCTGAAACAACAGCCACTAATAATTGCTTCCCAGTATAGCAAGGGTTTCCTTATTCCAAGTACTTCTCATAGTGAAAATCTACATTCTGTGGATTTTCACTTATTTAGACTCAGTCAAGTGTTACTTCTTGATATAGCTGGATGCCATTGAGCAAAAGTGGATTTTGTTTGCAGTACTGTATTCTACAAGCAAACTCATTCATCTCTGACCTTACACACATAAAATGTGTAAATGGGTTAATTAACCACAACTGGTAATTGTTATTTAGTGTTTCCAGCTTCAATGACGTATTGTTGCTCACACTTAACCAGTTCAGAGAGAATGAGTCAACCCCCAAACTGGAAGTGCAGTTACAAGACACTGGCACATGTGTTTTTGCATATGCGTCTGTGGAAGCTTGCTAATTTCTGTTAACAACCCTCAATCTCCTACTGCCTCGGAGGTGTCAGCTTTTAAATGTTTACTTGACGATCTAGAATGACCTAATAATGCTCAAATCCTAATCCATTTGTTGTAGGAGAAAGATATTAAAACCCACCCAGAAAGAGCAATTATGGTTCCAGTCTTCTCAGGGGTTCCTCGTGGGTAGGCCTGTGGCCCATCAACATTTCTGTCAATACCAAAAGCAAAACAGCACACAGCTGGGAAAAATTAAGGCCCCTGAAATTCTATTATGGTAGAAGCCAATTTGCATGTTCTCCAGCTTACATGGAGATTAAAACCTCATGCTAAATGCCAGGTGACTTGGAGAGAGGGGAACAAATATTTTGCAAATCACAAGAACATGAAGGGATGGGTTGAGGGACAAGAGGACTGAAAGAACCTCATTCTGATTCAAAGACACACACACACACACACACACACACACACACACACACACACACACGCACAACACACACACACACACACAGGGCATGTAGCTATTGTTGCAAACACATGTGCACACACTTATACTCTCAGCACATTCGTTATTGTACGCTAATATATATTTATACACACAGACATACGTAGGCAAACACATACACAAACCACACTTGCCATATTTATCCTTCTGCGGCAACATGTGGGGACTGGTGGGTGCATGGTGGCATATTGTCTGATGTTGGCAGCCAGACTTGCTATACTGCTATCCCTGACATATCATTTCAATTACATTACTGAATGCAGGCACGGTGTAATTGCCTCAGCTATTAGCTGTGTGTGAATGTGTGTGTGTGTGTGTGTTTGTGTTTTTTAAACCTTCAAGGTCAGCGGGTTCACACACTGAGGCTTTTTTTCTACCTGAAGAGGAAACTTAAGGAAATGTCATAGGAAAAAACACAAACATTACAACACTGTACTGTGGCGCTGTACTTTCTGAGTTGAAGGCAGCCTGTGAAGGTGTTGACCACTAGCCATGTAATGCTATGAGTGTGTTCACATATTGTTTGTACTATGCGCTGTACCCTTTATTTATCTATCTTTCTAACAGTGCACGTTTGCTTGATCTTTCATCCTCCGCAGCAACCAGTCTCTGTGTTTGTCCTCAGATAACCCTCTGTCTCTCCCTCGGCTTTGTCTGTTGACCTAGACTCAGCCCAGGCAATTGCACAGTGGACTCATTTTAAACAAACAAAACACAAGCTTTATATTAACAAACAAATCACAAGCTTTATGTTTCCTGTGGGCTGCCAAGCTGGCTAGGGGCCTCTTCTGTTAAACTGTCAGCACTCAAACCCCCACTCCCGACTCTGAGGACTGTGCCTGCACACTGCCACCTTCCTCACACACACAAGGTGGATATTATGCAGGTACGTACACGGGATCATTACACGTAGGCCATTCTCTCATATGCTTTACATGCTGATTTTCCCTGTCATATGTAACCTTGTGTCTTACAATGCCACCTATGGGCCAGAAAAACAAGGTAGGCGAGGGTTTGGGAAGCACACGTATAGGCGCAGGAAATAAGTATTATAGAAATCTGCTTTCTCCAAAAAGTTGACAGGCATAAAGAGGGACAACAACACAAAGAGTGCTTCATGCTACTGTTGATTTGAACTATGATTTAATATTACAAATAACACAGCAGGAAAAACAGGGCTAGTTCAATAGAACATTATTACAAATCTATTCTACAAGGTATTGTGCATGACTATGCCCGGGCCATTACGTTGTAAGGGTTGTTTAACAGCAACTAGACTAATACATAGTGTATAATCAGGCCAAGGAGGCTCCCTCTGTGCATGAGTGGGTGTTCACTACCCACAATAATTCCTGATGCTACAGGAATAGGACTAACAGACATAAGCAGCAGAAATCATCCTGCTGATTATCATTAATACATAACATCCATGAAATATATAAATGAATAACAGACACAGCAAAAGAATAAAAGTCTAAGTTAACAAAAGCCAGCTGTAAGATTTTAAAGGTTTTATTTCTGTCCCTGTCTAAATTCCTTGAGCAAATGTTTTGAAAAGTTGAAAAGATACAATGAAAATATCTTCCTGCCACATTAGCAACATTCTTCTTTATTTTAGGGGAATCATCTGTGTTAGCGCGACGATCAGTGGAAGATACCAGCATGCTTACTCTGACAAAGTAAAACATGATGAACTACTACACTACTTTCCATTTTCAATTCATCTTTATCTTCCGATGAGGTTCTGGAAACAACACAGTTAAGGAAAACTGATCCATGATCTGTTTGCCAAAGTTAGGCTGAGACAGTAATGGATGGACGCCCGTAATAAGTTTGGGCAATAGCTCAAATACACAATACAGGAAGTGTCAGGAGATTCTTGCCAATGGTTCTTAAGATCCAAGCAAAAGCTCATAACATATCCAGTGATCAATGATCATCACTTCACTTGCTTGACTCAACTGTATAACTGCATGTCATCAGCATAACAAGACTTGCTTCCTTTTGTCACCAATATGTTATTCTAACTGCTCAGAACACAGCACTGTATTCAGAGACACAACCGCACAACAACAATGAACACTGTACCTCATCTTCAACTGACAGCTAGCCTTGTCCCTTGGTCAGATCAAAAGTTGTCTCCTCTTGGAAAAGCATTGGGAGAAACTTGCTGATTTTTACAACCAGTGCTTGACAGATTTTCTCCACAGAGATGAGGAAGAAAGAGAAGAGGCTGCTGAAGTTTACTGGGCCGCACAAAGCAGCTCTTCAATTCTTCCCCAATGTCAATTTGTGGTCTGTCTACAGGGACAGAGTGTTTGACAACTTCACCAATACAGCAGAGGGACCGGGCACAGCTCCACAATACAGTAAAGGCAAACTCGACTGTGATAATATCCTTCAATCACGAGGCGCAACTGCCTGTTAGGTAGTTGTCTTGCCATATTCGACCACATATGTGCAACTTCCACAGTTGGTTAGTTGGTTGAAATACGGAGGAAGGGATGGAGCACAAACTTGGCTTATGCTGTGTATTTCCCAACGATTTACTCCCCAAATCACCAACCACAGCATTACCACATAAGGTGCGTTTCACCTAATTAAACCGTGTGGGAGTGTGTGGCTATTAGCAATCATGAGCCACATAGCTAAAGGGGAGCTTTGCATCACCGTAAAGTTACAATGAACACCGAGTTCAGGGAGTTGTTAAATGTGGAGTGTGTGGTGCTAATCACACTCACAAAGAGTCACATTTAGTAATTGTGTTCATGAAGTATGCTGTTTTAACCGAGCAACAGGATCCTGATTGGCTCACAACACCAATTTGTCTAATGAAATGACGTAAATAAGCTGAATGGAGACCTTCATGGGTGGTGAGTATAGCCACACCATTAAAGATTCTTTCAACATTTAGGCTGGAACACTTCCATCTTGATAAAGCATTAATTTAAATGAGTAATAAGAGTATTACATCAGTGTTTTTTGCATTATCTGAAATTAAACAACTCTCCTCCAGCTAATAATAATTGAGTTTTCACCCAGTCTGTGGCATATTCTAAGATAAGGAGGCAGTGTAATGTAGGCGTTTGATTGAAGTTAAACAGATGTTTAGGGTTTTTGAGGAACCCATGGGACAAAATTGATGTCATATCATGTTGTTGTACTTACATGGAGGTACTTTGCTGAAAATATTGAGCTTTTATTCTCATTCAAAATCCACAGCTTATAACAAGACCTACATGTCTACAAAAAGCCTTTGAAATGTTTTCTTTTCAGTATGCCTATGCCTGAAATTTGTAACATTTTTCACTTCACCTCCCTCAGACTGAAAAGATCAGGCTTTACGTTGATGGTCCATGTATTGGATGATGATCATGTTAAAAAACAAACATGCCAGCATACATCTACTTGTAGTCATTTAAAAGACTGTCAGCCTGTCCCTCATATACAGTTCACAAACCATACTTATACGGCTGTGTAGACGAATGATAACCACAAGAAGGTAACACAAGGTCATGGCTGATATGACGGATTCATTAAATATGAACGTCATAAAGAATTCTTATTGGATCAACAACCCTGATGTTGATTCTTGTTAAATGTCAATGCCATTACAGATATTCAATGGCACAACAATATGCATGTAGGGTTTTTTACATGTGCTTGACTTCCTCCTGACATACAGCATATACATAATTCAAATCTCTTAGGACTAGCAAATCTCTTGGACTAGCAAATGCTTTATTCTAACATAGGTCAATCAAATTCTAGGATGACTGTTAACATGTTTCATGCCCCGTCTTCTGGGCTCACTAACCTGTAAGTGATGGCTGCTTTGGTTTGACCTACTGATTCACTGTTAAGGCCAGTCCATAATCTCTGTGTCAGCATAAGTGTGTCTGCGTGATGTAAATTCCGTGAGCTGGTTACGCCAGTCGGAACTCATTGCTGATGTCGGCGCACCAGCCAATATTTTTTGTCCACGTGCACCTGAAAGCACCAACTACACATACAGCCGACTGTGGGAGGGAATGGAAATGTGTGCAGGCAGATGTAGAGAAAAAGAAGTAAAGGCAGTGATGTCGGTCAGCTGTGTCCACACTCGGTTGCTCTCTGGCTTCATTAAACATGGGACACGTTTTGTTTCCTACCTGTGCTCCGGTGGTCCCCCCAGCAGGAGGATTTGATACCAGTGAAACTGCCTTCTCAGTGGGATACGACACCGGAGCACAGGAGGCTCCCACAGTCCAAACACACGCAGGTTTGGTGAACTGGAAACTCTAAATTACCCGAATGTGTGAATGAGTTCTGTCGGCTACTGTCCGTGTCTGAGACCGTTTTGAAGTATAATTTGACTTTTATGGTCCATTTTACCATTAACAATAGGGCAGTGGGTGATTTTAGGGTTTTGACAATGCCACATTTTATGCACTGGTTGATATTTTTTCCTACATCTGATAAGCTTCTCACTCACAAATCACATTTATATTCCGTACTGAGTAAATCTAAGTGTAAATCTAAAAGGATCTATCTATCTATCTATCTATCCATCCATCTATCTATCTATCTATCTATCTATCTATCTATCTATCTATCTATCTATCTATCTATCTATCTATCTATCTATCTATCTATCTATCCATCTATCCATCTATCTATCTATCTATCTATCTATCTATCAAGAGGCAGAAAGAGGGAGAGACATCATCCTTGCACTATCTCAATTTCCTATCCAGCACAAATCCATTAATGGAGGTTCGAGATACATAAAATACGTGCCCATCTATATAAATGGGACAGGGATGGAGAAAGAGAAAGAATGACATCAGTACAGTCTAGACCTACATGTCAGAGAGAGGGAGACTAACAATGTGTGTGTGGAGGAGCAAAATAGGAAAGGAAGCAAAAAGGGAAAGGAAATGCAGAAAGCCCTTGGCCCCCTGCCTGCAATCTGCAATCTGCTGATGGCAAGGCTCGTGACGAGGAGGTGCACAGCGTCCATTTTTAGCGATGAGGTCATCTTTAATTAACAAAACAAAGAGAGTCAGCTGTGTCACTCCAATCTGTTATCTGCACCCATGCTCAAGGACACCGTTTATCTACATATAATTCAATCTCTTTGAATGAGGGCTTATCGACGCAAAGGGGGGGCATTCATGGTCTCAACCAATAATGGAGCTGTTACATAAACAGGAAAAGGGGGGTTTCACTGAACCTGATTGCGATGGAAACGTGGGGGAGATGGGAAAAGGAGAAAGGGTTGTGACAGAAGAAATGAGCAAAGCAGAGTTAAGCAGAAGACGTACACATATCATGTACCCCAATAAGCTTGTCTGGCTGAGATGGGAGGACTAAAATAAGGCCAAAGATCAAATGGCTAATCAGTTTCTCTGTCCAACAGTGCTGGCATGAGGTGACATCATTGCTGTGAAACCCTCAGCACTGCTGCTGTCTGATCCCCCACCCCCCCACCCCATCCCCTCCTCTCCTCTACAATCTGATCTTTCCTTCCTCTCCACTTTATGATCTTTTCTCCCCCTTGCTCATCTGCTCTTCTCACTTCAATCTGCCTTTTCACATTTTCATACAATTTCTTCTCACATTCTCACTCCTGTGAGTCCTCATAATTCAACTGCCTCTCAGTTGCTGTTCATACCACAGAATCAGATGTCATACAGCAGTGATGGAACACAAATAGATTCGCAGGTTTTTAATTAGCACTGTGTGTGTGTGTATTTGTGTGAGCGTTGTGGGAAGCATAGTGCTACGCTGATGAGCATATTGGCGAAAAAGTTATCCACACAAGCTATGCGTATGAAAGACAATATGATCATACAACCCAGAGGCATTAGGTTCAGTCCATAGGTAGCAGCACATTTGGTGACTTTTTGTCTGGCAAAGTTCATGACTTTTTGGGCACCTCCAGGATTCCATTTTTGCTGGGAACTCCCAGTGAGATCGACAGGAAACAGCGCTGAAGGATGTCTGAGATTATAGTGAAAGTAAGCCTGTAATTATTCCCATACTGTCAAAATATAGCCCGCATCCCTTACTAAAACAACCTCCTAGAGCAACAATGGTATAAGGTGTTTAAGTCTCAATTTCAAAGTAGATATTTTGAACAAGAGTGAAGAGGTCTAGCTGAGCTGTGTTTCTGATGATTCAAATTTAAATGAAACCAGTTGAGTTGCTTAAAACTGGCTCAGCCACAAATGCCAAATCAGATAAAAATGCGTTAGTGTCATTCACTTGTAATTTGATTATAGGCTAATAGCACAAGGTGAAATGATATGCCTTCAGTGTTCAGTCAACAAGGTATCATTTTCATCACTTACAGTTAGAGCTAATCTTTTGTTGCTTTGTCACTTACTTATTTTGGCCAATTTTGGTAAACTACCTCGGTGCTGTGTAGATATTTTCTAGGATTAGGGCATTTGGTCCAATTCTCTTATCAAATTACTTCATAACATCATTTGTGGGGATCAATATCGGCTTACATATCAACGTTGGTTTGACCTATTGCTGTGAAGGAATGCTGAGCTCCACATTAACAGATCAGAAATGTCTATTTGACTGGAGTGTGTGTTTGAATGCTGTCTCTGCCTTGGTCTGCCATCTAGAGGCCTGTGTAAGCCCCGGTAAAGAGACTTACATGTTAAAACACATCCATCAAGGTTATGTATGATCACAAATGCTACCATGCACACATCTGGACACATGTTAAGTCTTCAACGTGACTGAGAATTCCTGTTGCAGTGAATGCTATGCATTTCTTTGTATACTTGTATTTGATTTCAGAGTACTGTATATTAAAATGGACTTGATGAAAACAACAGCAGTGATGGCAAACAAGAGTACATACAAGTCTGCAGCCCCATAGATGGAAAACAAAAAGGAGAATAAAAGTACAAGTTTAATGTTTGCTATAGTTTTAACTGCAGATGCGGTTGCATTATTAACTGACATTTCTATCTTTTGAAATGTAACTGAATGTGACAAAAGTACATCCGTAGTGAGTAAAAGAAATCATCCATTGTTTCTTTGCTTGAATCCTGCCGTGTATGAGGATGTCAGATCAGGAAACAGTTGTATTTTGCCAGACATGACACTAAGACTTGACACGAGGAATTGCAATCTAGAGGGACTTCAACTCCACCTCGACCTCACTGGCCTTGCAGGAACATCAAATCTCTCTGATCTCTTTGTTTGCTCCATCTGTACATCAGGCAGCGGCGGGACTTCTTCGATGCTGACCCGGAGGACTAGATATTTGGCAGTTTACTAAAGTGTCTGCGACTGCCTCCTGTTCCAAATCTGTCACCCCCATTGATGTTAATCCTCCTCTGAAGTGCGAGTGTGACACAGCAGAATATTGTGTAAGTCCCACTTCTGCATTATTTGGCAACCGTCCCGAGCTCTCGGTGGCACGCTGAAGAAAATGTTTCCTCCAGGCCACAGGGCTTGGTCGCTGGCAGGTTGGAGCCATGGGCCACCCTATTTGCCTGGCTCTTCTCCCTGGCTTATTTTGCAGATGGTCAGAGCATGACTGCCAGGGCTTCCCTGTTGATCAGGGAAGCTCTCCTCCAGTGGCCAAAACAGTGCACAGGAGATGGAGTGCCAAACCGGCTTTTTTTTTCAGCCTAGACTAGCCAGCGTGAGACCAGTGAGGTTCAAGCAGGCACTCGACGGCATTCTACCTACCGCCCACTGACCACTCACACAATACACACAGGGACATAATAACTATAATTCTAGGAAATTCATACTGTCAGTTGCTTTGAACTCAGCCACACTGACTGAGCCACGACACTATAATCCGCTTATGAAGATACTTCTCAGCTCTGGGGAGAAGGATTGTGCAACATGAACTGTAATAATAATTTGCAAAAGATTATACAAATGTAAAAAAATATATTAAAATAAATAGAAATAATAGTGGAATGTTTCAGGCATTGCTTATTTCCATATATAGGTGTATGAATTTCTCTCCACATGCTTTATAGCCTTGACAGACCTGGGTGGTGGAGGGGTTACTGAGGGGCTGCTAGTGGGCCATCACGTCCATGTAAACAACAAGACATATGGTCCAATGGCTCAGCTGCTTTCCGCGCACATCAAAGCAAAGAAGCTATCTACCAGTCACCGCTGACCTCAGGAGGAAGATTTGTGAGGAAACGGGGAGAAGCCTTCAAGAAAAGATGAGGCTCCCCCCCTACCAGCACTGATATGTGGGCCGATCTGAGGGGCTTGGGAGACAGAGACCGAGGTGCTGATGGGTTGTGCAGATGTGAGGGGCAAAGGGTGGTGCTACATGAGGACGTGATCTTTCTAAAGCCTCCGTGCTACGCAGAAGAGGGACGAAAACAATGTACAAAAGGGGATGGAGGGACAAGGAGGAAATGTGAAAAATATTGAATGCTGTCAAGTTTCAAAGGCCAAGAGAAAATGTAACATATTGCCGAAAAGCATTCTTCTATTCTTGCTTGCAAAAACGAAGAACCATTTTTTGTTCAGCTCAGACTTATTTGCAGAAGCCAGAATGTTGAGAGACACAAATCGGCATTAGAAACAAATGGCAGCACGCAAACATACTGCATTCACGATCATTATTTTGGCAACTGTTACTTGCAAATCACCTGCCTGAAGCGCTCGTCCCACTCCGCCCGCCAGAACATCTTGATAAATCGACAGATTATCCAAACACCTTCCAAACTACTGGACTTACATGTCTGGGTTCATCTCAAAATTGAAATAAATGTCTCGAAATAAATCTAATGTTTGGAGGAAGACCATTTTCCAGTGCCGTCAATAGGGTTTCAGATTGATGAATGTGATTTTCCTACCTTCCTGGCAGCTGCCGGTTTCGGTTCGTTTCAGCACAGTACAGAACTTGCTGGAGATAGATAATCCATCACGGCGAACAGCATGTCTCCTTTTATTTTTGTCAAAGTTGTGTTACTGTTTCATGGTAATGCAGCTGAGAGCAGGGGGATGCTTAGGAAACTCCTGATGCATCCAGGTGCTTGGAGGAGGAGGATGTTTGGAAAATGATCATTAATCTAAAAGCCTATGGTACGCTTTGGGAAACATCCACGCTATTTTGACATCTCCTGTAGCTTTTGAAGACATTGAAAGACATCGGAAAATTAATTGTCAGGAAGAAAATTACATTTTCATCTGTATATATATTTCGATAAGGATCATTTCTATCACACCACGGGGAAAAGTTGTAACTCTAAGGAAAGTGGCCACTGATTCAGGTATGCAAGGTGAAATGCAATTAGTTAAGGAAGCAATCTTTTTTCAGAAAGATCCAAGCAAAGAAAATCGCACTTGCAGGCATGTAGCCTATGTATATATATATATATATATATATATAAGAATATAATCCTCATATCATTTTAAAATCATGTAGCTTAGAAGTGTTACAGTCTCTTCTCCCACCCTTGTCTAGACAGGCGCAACATAGAAACATGCCTTTGGGAACCCAGCGAGGGCTGCATCCAAGTTCCTGAATCTCCACATTCTCTCTGTCTGCCATCTGTATGAGTGTGCACATGGCTGAATGTGCCTGAGTGTGTGACTCATGCTCAGCATGGCTAAGTGTCTGTGTGTGGCTGTCTGTTTATCTTTGCTCTCTCTTAGACACCAGCCTAAAGCAGTGTTTCTACTTGGCAGAGGATGCGGATGCTGCCTTCGCTTCTGTGGATGCTGGCACCAGCTGAATCCCCACCCCTATGCAGTCTATCTACTGTACCTGCCAATAGATACAGTCGCTGTCTTCACTGCTGTGGAACCCGACAATGTTCAAGTTCAGTTTCTCAGCGACAGCATGTTTGTCTTCTGATTTCACAGTACCCGTTTCTTATCTATCAATTAACTATCAATTTTAGTTTTGTCCTGATCTCATAGTTTTATTCAGGGATCTATTTGTCACCTGAGTTGCTTTTATTCTTTCCTATGGTAATTACACCGAGCATACACAGATGCCGCCGATCCCCCAGATACACACAACTAAACAACACATATCCACGTAAAACAAACAATGTACATGCACAGACAAATGTGTCATCATCAATCCACCTCATTTCTATGTACAAAGCTGAATCTGTATGGTCAGAGAACAGTATGGAGAATCCCTTCTTCCATAATTTGAAGCTAGATGAGGCCACAGACACAATAACAGATTCAAATAAGTTCTGTGTTGACGACACTGACAACGGCGTATCACACAGAGTTAGAGACTGTATAAATAGACAGAAACCATATTTTCCAACTGAAAAGCTCTGCAGTGCAAAGAGAACCAACTGCTGAGAGAAGCGAGGGATCAACACAGGAGAACAAGCTACAGTGTCTAACAGTTTATCTCGTCCGTCGGCACCGACCAAAGGCTCCAGGTGGATTTACAAAAGGTCAGTGTGAATAATCCACTGGCCTAGCACATGACGTGCAGAATATATGAAATGACGTACAAGGCACAAGGTAACCTGCCAGGTATATCAGCCTTGATAGTCAAGGATATATGGCATTTCCTCGTGTTCTTTCAATCAATCCATCAATGCAGTTGCCAATGGAACATGGAGGAGAGTAAGGTCTGGGAATGATAGCACTGATGAGGGCTATGGGAGCAGCAATGGGAACTGAGTAAATAAGAAGACATTTCCATTTTTCCAGAGTGTCTCAAACAGCATGTGCCCCATCCCAAATGACAGGTAGTCGTGACTTGGAACTTGGACTTTTTTTCCCCTCTTCTTTTAACGATCCACAGCCACTCATCAATTTAAGAGGACTCAATTATTGCGGAGATCCACCCCTGCAATCACATCCAAGTCTGTATCAGCAGTCTTGATCCCCGCCTTTTTGGGAGAACAATGGATGTTTTGATTCAGCCCAGGGCATTTAAAAAAAGGGGCCACTCAGATGTGTATTCATCCTTTGTGAGTGATGATCCTAATGATGACAGCATTCTCGGAAAACTGGAGAATACAACAGTTCCCTGTTCCCGTAATTCTGCATTGCACGCATACAGGATATTTGTACATACACAATTTGTTGCTCTTGCTGGGTCATTCAGTACACATTTTTCACTTTTGTGTTGTTTCAGCTTTTTACCAAATACTTGAAGAAAGTTGAAAGAGCAAAGAAGAAACGCTATCCGAGAGGGAGTGACAGATGTAAAGGAAAGAGAACAAGACAGAAGACAAAGACAATGACTTTTAATCTGCATCACACTGTCTATTAGGAGATGATTTATAGTGGTGACTGGCACATAGCGGAGTGACTCACCCACACCATCTGCCCCTTCTTACCTCACCTCTGCCAGCACGCCTGTGTCTAGCTCTCTGCACCCTCGCTTCACTTGGTGGTGCCCACGCTTCATCAGCACTCCTCCCAAGGGTGATGGATGGCCTGTCCGTACTCCCCAATGACTAAAGGCGGCTACTTCCAGACCAGCTCATTTCTTTAATATTATTAAATTCCAATCTCCCTTCCGTCGACTCACCCCGAACCCTCGTCACAACCGTGGCCACTTGCCTGTTCCTTTCAACGTGACGGTCAGCACCATTTAGGGAGCTGGAGAAATTGCACTACGTCATCCTCTCCCCATCCTCAATCATACTGTAAGGCACCAACTTGTGAGAAAGATGGCTTATGCTCTTCTTAATACAGACATATCAGATCGGCCTCAAGCTAGATATAGAGCTACACTTTTCCCATATTAGCCAAAGTGAAAAGACTGAAAAACCTATTCATCAAAACAAAGGCTTGCTTCATATGTAATATTATATCAAAATAGTTTCTGTTCTGTACTTGTATGTTTGCAGAATAAAGTCTAAAGTCAGCCACAGACACGTTGACTCGGACTTAGAATGAGTAAAGCAATGGCTTGAAGTTGTGTGTGGTACCTGTGTAGACCTCTGCCTCTGACGGGTCCTCCACTCGCTTGTGCTGGATGATGTAATCGGAGACCTTGCAGCCTATCTGTGGCTCCACATCCATCCATTCCAGTGCCACCATGGTGCTGGAGGGCTCCAAATATGGGGCCAGGCGCAAACTAGTAGAACAACAAAGAAAGAAGCCAACAGAAAATACAGGGAAATTGGATCAGCAATGAATTTAAAAAGCTGAAAAGTGTCATGTGAAGAGAGACGTGTATGAGTGTATGCATGGGTGTTTGGGGTGAGATCACCCAATCTTTAGACGTAATGAGGGCTAAACAAACCTAAACAAAATAGCAGGGGGTTTAGATCGGCATGCCTTCAGACAGAGAAACTTTCACATCTCTGTCGACGTCTCATAGGACAACAGCATGACAACACCAAGATTCCAATGCTGGATGTTCTCCCTCAGTTTCCTGTTGCTTGACTATCCCTGCAGCAGTGTATGTCACAAGCTATCCCTGTGTCATAAAAAGCCTCTTGGTTTCATCCTCACGGACAATAACACATGTACAGCATGTTATTTTCTTCCATTGATGGTCTTTCGTTTCGGCACTGGCCAGAGCGGGAGGTCCAAGTTGGCTGAGACAACAACTCTTCCCGACTTCTTCCTTGCCAGCAGGCAAAGGCCCAGGGGAAACCTGACCAAAACCTGTGGTTACACACTGGGCCTCTCCCAATTCACAACCAAAACAATGTCAAAACAGCCATTAAAGCTCTACTACTCGTGGAATACCTCTGCAGCATATTCCATTCAGGTATCCACTTATTTCTGATAAAATATTGGAAAATAAAATACTTTTGCAAAACTTTATCATCCCACTAAGTCATTCATTTAGCAGGAATCTGTTGTGTGGAAGTGGAAACCTGTTACTTAAAGTTCATAGCCAGAGTAAAACATTTATGGATTTTTGATCTCATATGACCCCAATCTGTAAAAAAGAGTTTGTTACAGGGAACACATGCTTCGTGGCCTTCCATAGTTAACATTTTCCTGTCTATCTTTACATTTAATCTAGTTTTTACAATCTAGGAAACCTCCATTTGCATCTGCTCTGTGCATGGACCATACCAATAAGCCGTCCACACCAAGCAACTGAGTAAAAATGTGTATAATCAGGAGTTTCCAGCTGTTGATATGCACCTGTATTGTACCTACATGTGGGTTTAAATATTCAGTCCATGCTTGTGTTTTTGTCTCACTATCACACCTCCTGTCATTCATAAACTAGCCTCCCCCATTTCCAGCTCCATGTTTCGGTACCTAACTGAAGACCCACCACTGAGGCCCGCTGAGACACTTTCCTGCAGAGCACTTGGCAGGAACCGATCAACCCATGATCAGCCATGCAGTGAAGTTCAGAGTTTGTGCCAAAACGTCTCTCATAAAAAACAAAAAAATGATCCCTTTTCCTTCATGGGTGGCAAAGTCTCTGCTTGTTGAATTGTTGTTGGACGTAAACTCCATGCTTGGCTATTGAAAAGGTTTGCTGAGTTGCAAATGTCTTGACAACAATTTCATTGCATACCAGCAATGCTGACAGCTTTACAAATGTGATGCGGGCACTAATATCTTTGGGATAATTTGAGCAAACACAGATTTACATATTTCAGCTTTAATTTAATTGGTATTCATGAATAATCGTTATTCCAAATGCTTGCATCTCTGCCAGAATTTATTTGTGTATATCAGCAGAGTAATTAGACTAAATTATAGATTTGGTTGTAGTTGGCACCCTGGTTTGCACCCTATGCAAAAAAGGCAAACGCATTACATCACACTGGGCATGAAAACCATTAAGGACTTGAACCCTGGAATCATTACTTCTAGCCACAGTGTATTTCAATCTTATTACTCTTATGAGGTCTTATAATTCTCCCAATCGCTCATTTTTAAATGTTTGCAAATGTGTTTCATGCTCCTTCTGTAATTAAACATTCAACTATTAGCTTCACTTTCTGAGGTCTTGCCCTTTCAACTTCCTGTTCTCAGTGGATTAAACAGGAAGGCCTCAGGAGTGTTGCATTAGGACACGTTGGATCAGAGCATGTTCCTCTCTGAGGGTGTAAGGGCTGACTGACAGCTGTAAGAACTTTGGGTACTGTGCTTGTGTCCAAAAAAAGGAGGAAGATAAAAAATGTAAGAGTGAGTAAAAATGGGTCCACGTGTGTGTGTGTCCATATAAATATGTGAGTATATGTCAGTGCATTCAGGAAATCTCTCCTCTGCGTGAATTCCTAGGTGTCACGGCGTCACCTCACACTTACATTGGCTGCCTGAGGGGACTGCAGTTAGGCAGGCCGTCTTTGCTGAAGGCACTCAGGTCACAGCGACACCAGTTATCAATGACATCGCCCTTCCCGCCACACCAGTATGAGCTCATTGTGGCACTCTTGAAGGCCTGTAAAGGGTAACAGGTGAGAGAAATGCAATTATCTCTTGGAACATGGACTACTCATCCTTTTACCCTTACCCTAGCCCACACCCCCCCGCCCCCCCCATCTCCCACTCCCTCACCTTCTCCACCAGTGCCCTCCATATCCCAGTGCACATACGTAATCGCATACACACACACACACACACACATCCTCGTACTTCAATCCATATGATGACCCTTCGCTGACAACATTAACGCCTTCCCCCTTTACACTAACATAACTATCAGCGCTATCATGGCAGAAACAGACACGTAATGTAACAGGGAAGAACTTTCAAAATCACAATATGTATTCACTTTGCAAAAATGTCTTTACTCTAAAGGTCCAAAATCTAAAATGGGTCTAACAAAGATAGAAGTACGTGTATACACAGAGACACACATACACACACACACACGCGCACACACACACTGACCTTTTCATATCCACTGTTCCCAATTACTGGAAGGAAGGAACATTTCACTAACACTGACAAGCTTACCGTCGGATATGGATGCACCCCTTGCCACCTTGACTTTTATGATGGAGGGAGAAAGCTGTGACATTCTCTCATCCCCATTTTGTGTATGTGCCTATGTGTCTGTCTGCCCACCTGTCTGTCTGCGTGCAGGAGATGGGGGAGGTGAGCAAACTGATAGGAGGAGATCAAGAGTGAATTTGTTTCCACGGCGTCCATACTACTACGACCATAAATGAATGGTTTGTTTCCTGCAAACATGACTTTCTTTGATCATCTATTAATACGCAGCAAAAATGTTGAGGTCCAAAGCCCTTTTTAAGGTTAAAACTGCAATTTAGAGAAAAAACAAGGAATCTATCAATTTGTTTGCTTTGCATAATATATCAGAAACGCAGTACTATTTAAATGTTACACAAGCATAACACCAATATATGGTGTTAGATACATGCAACAGTGCATTATGCAATGACAAGCAAGGAATGAGTTGCCTTTCACTTTCACACGTTCAACTCAAGGCGGGTACATTATATACCACGTCAGTCTCATAACGTGAAAATATTTCCAAGATCGCGTTGGTGGCTGATGACATCACCCCCAACATCCTCTCGTGCTGCTTCATTAACAGGCGGAAGGAAAAAAATCAAAGGCAGAAGCTCAGTCATCCTCTAAAAGGCACCAAAATGCCAATATAACCGTCAAAGCAATAAAGTATAATGTCAGGGCTTTCCCTAAAGCCACAGGCATGATAGAGAGAGAGTTCAAGGGAGTTCGCAAGCACTCTGGCTCCCCCTGTCACACTATGGATCAATGGAGCACTCAGTTATTTATGTGCTTTAACTGGTTGGCAGCACTGCCTCACGCAGGCAACCTAGGAGATGTGCTTGATCATGGTCACAAAAACAGGACACTGGAACCATGCGGAAACATTATCACTGAGTACCAGGCATCCATCAAAAAGCAAGAAGGATTTGAAGAGACCACACACATCTTTAGGGCAACCGTGCAAAAATATGCACACACACACACACGCGCGTATACACACACTGCAATTAGTAATTGATTTCCAACAATTGGTTGTTCCACTTGGTTGGAAAAGTGCCAAGGAGGATTTCTGCAGTGTGTTGATTAGTCGAGGGGACATATGAGATGACTTTGGGCATCGTCCTGACCAGAAACACAGGCGGTCCGGCCAAAAACAGAGACAGGGTATGCACTTAGAGGCTGATGTTAGCGTTTCCACAACACTGTATTGTTCGCTGTAGAGCCGGCTCGAAATGCTTTCATGGGAACTGAGTTCTTCCACTTGCTTTCACTCGACACGAACGCATCCTGAGTGTGAAAGCGACGTAAATGAGTGGCAGCGTCGGAAAAAGTGAGGGGGGAAGAAAAAAAAAAGGGGGGCGGCACTGTTTGGATGTAACAGGACGGTAGGAAAAGGGACTTGACAGAGGAGAGACGGAGGAAAAGGGGATGAAGATAAATGCAAGGAAATTGAAGGTATGAAAAGCCGAGTCCCCACCTGACTGGGTGACGGATCCACGGGCCCTTCAACAGTCTCAAGGCTTTCCCCTTATTTATCCTCCAATACAAGCCCCTCTAAATGAGCCTGCTGAATGAGCAGTTATTATAGGGGGTAGGCAAGCACAGTAATCCACCGCCATTATAATAACCCCCTGGAAAACCAAAAAGGGGAAAAAGGTTATTACATTTCCCCCTCCCACCCCCCTTGCCTGAACCCATGTGGCTAACTGCTGCCAGAAAACAACAGCAGCAGGGGTCTCGCCACCTCATGTCAATGGGAAGCAGGCCACAGACAAAGGCAACAAGAAAAACCTGGGCTCAAGGTCTACACACGCACACAGACTAGACAAATATGAGAAATGACCTCCTCTGGTAGGGGCAAGAGAGGCAGAGACCACAGGACCGCCATGCGTTTACCACCACCAGATTCCTAGAAAAACCCCATATGGGTCTGTGCGCTTGATTGCATGGCTGCACATGTGAAAAATAGACAAAGCGATTACCGCCGTGTTTATGTTTGAAGAGTAATGCAAGCCAGTCTCCACTGGGTAAACAGGGAATCTAATTGTGGTTTAGAGAGTGGAGTGGGGGGAGGTGTGTGGGTGTGTGTGTGTGTGTGTGTGTGTGTGTCGGGGGGGGGGGGGGGGGGGGGGGGGGGGGGGGGAGGGGCACGAGAGGTAAAACAGTGATGAGAAATTAAATAAAAGCAAGTGAGAAAAAAAATCAAAAAGTTGATGTGCTGTAGGTAGAGGTGATGTATGTTAATCGCTAATATGTAAAGTGTGCTGGAGTGTGGGGTTGAGGTGGGGGGGGGGGGGGGGGCAATATGTCCTCCGTGTGCAGATAATCATAATAATAATAATTCACAGGGTCAGTGAGGAAAATCCCTGAGTGTAATGACCAGACACGTTTAAAGGTGCAGGGGAGAGAGAGAGAGAGAGAGAGAGAGAGAGAGAGCACATCCTCCGTGTGTTCAATGCAGTTAGTAGATAAGTCAAAGCTGAGAAGAAGAGGATACCCTATACCGTATTGATTAGCTATAAATCATGCATTTCCCAGAAAACAGATAGATCCATGTACATTCTGTCCTCTGCAGGCCAGAGAGGAAAGAAAAGAATCACGTACGGTATTCATCCTGATTCATATTAGAAAAGGAATTGTTTTGACACGGGGAGGTCCGATAGGGGCATTAACAGAAACGGTGGAGGACGACTTCTGTGCCGTCACGACAGATTTGATTTCAGGAATGGTGATGTCCCGACGGTTACAATACCGCACCATTCTACTGTTTCACAAATATGCCACAATTCATCTCTATTGACCTTATCGATACTGAACAAATTGAGCTGAAATGTAATCACCCCGGGCTTTGAACAGAAGACAAAATCAGTGAACTGCAAAGCCGCCGAGCATCAGCGACCAGCCCATCCGCAAACTCCAAACCCTGACGTCACCGCGACCCGGCAGACTCACTGGCACCGTAATACTATTTGGATATTCCACTTTTGTAGAAGCTTGTTGTGACTTACAAGAAAGACAGGGAGGCCGCTGTGACCTTCTTAATATATTAATCTGTTTGTCTAGTCTAAGATGACCATATTACTGTCCATCTTCAGAGGCTAATACATGATAACACTGGCCAGCTGGCCCACAGTATTGATTTATAAGATGATCACCAGTGGTGGTAAAGAGTCAGCACACGTAAGCCGGTGACTTGGAGTACGAGTGTGTGCGTGGGCTTGCGCGAGCCCTTGTGTGTGCGTGAATACACTAATGGCGTTAACAATGGAGCCGATGGGCTGCTTCTAGGAACCTTATCAGAGGTAGTACTTCCAGGAAATTGGACACTGGGGGCCAGCTGGAGGGTTGGTTCACTCAGAGGTTGATTGAGGATTGTCAGAGTGAATGGAAACCCCTGGAAGAGTGTGTATTGGATTTTAGGTGTGCCAAATTGGAGGATGCGCTGAGCTAATCTGACCTCATCTTTGCAGTCAAGTGAATGAACGTATTTGGTGAAAGAAAGCGGAAGAAATCGCTTTACAACTCTGATTTAAAAAGCAATGATCGACACTGATGAGATACTCGTATTAGGTTATTAATCGTGATCTATTTGTGCGTGTGACCTTTATTGTAAGAGCTCGGTTTGATAAATCTTGGGCAATTGTGTCAGAGTGTACAGTTTAATTAACTAAGTTCTTCCCGTGTACCTCCTCAGATTTACTGGGTTCTATATATTGCAAGAGATAATTAATGAAGGTGATAACATTTCACAGGACGACAACCGGTAAACTTCTTAATTCATGACAACACCGCCCCCCTCCCTCCTCCTCCTGCTCCCATCCTTTCCTCTCTTTCCTCTTACCAAGCCTTCCTTAACAAGTTTGAGACCAGAGCGTACATCCGAACCCAACCGGCGCAGGAAATGACGATGTACGAAAGCAAGAACAAGAGGAAAAAGAGAGAGCAAGAGAGGGAAGAACTAACTGACGGAGGAAGGAGGGGTTGCAGTATAGGGTTATACAGCGAGCATGACAGCAGCCACTCCGTAAGATATAGAGCATTCTGAGTCATTAGTCTCACAACCAATTTGTTCAAAAGGTCCGCCGTAATTCAGTCAGGGCCAACACAAGACACAGGGATGACGGCAACCTCTGCTGGCAAAGCTTATTTATATATCCGCTGAGCAATTCTTCTCCTGTGTTACGGGGGGGGGGGGGGGATTATCTATATGTGCGACTGCGTGTATACCATCCAAATCATCTTATATTTTAAGACAGTTTAATACAAAGCAATCCCAATATCCAAAGGCTACTGAAACAAGGATCAAGCCAGGAAAATATCCCTGGAATTGTCAAAGCTGGTCTTTGGTAACAGCAGCTAAAAAAGGAGGGAAAGAACTGATACTTTTGTTCTCTCTCTCCTCTTTGACAGAGCCACACACCGAGCCAGGCAGGCAGATATGCCAATCTACTCTCTACCCTTTAATTCCTCTGTTTCTTTTCAGTCCCCGCTAGCCCTTTTCTCTTTTTTCTTTTCAAGGACGGGGTAATTTTGCATTGTAACATAATCCCCCTTCTGGCTCAATAATGAGTAGATTGATGTGAAAGGGACATGACACGTCCTGTCAAACAGTCAGGCAGTCAGGAAGAGGCCACTGAAAGATGCAGGTAGTTCAGAGCAAGAGAGAGCGAGAGAGAGAGAGAGCGAGAGGGAGGGAGAGTGTGAGAGGCAGGAGGGAGGGGAGGGGAGGAAAGAGTGACAAGTCCGTGTAACCCGGGTTGTGTGCATGTAAGTATACATGCATGCATATGTAGGTACACACATGTGGGTTTATTCTCCGTCCACCTAATCGTAAACTGGACAACCAGGCCACTAGTTTGATTGCTTCTGGGGGTTTTAGGGTCAGAAAGGGAAACCTCATCTGTGAGAGAGCTTTTGCAACATGGCAGCTGTCTTTACCGATAGACCCAACCAAGTAGAAAGATAGTCTCAAGCAAAAGTGTTTGTGAGGGTGTGTGTGTGTGTGTGTGAGCAAAAGACACACACACATACACAGACAGGGAAAAGGAGAGAGAGAATGAGAGCTTGTGTGTGTGCGTGTGTGTGTGCGGTGGGGCAGGTTGTTGTGTCTCTAGCCTCTAATGCAATATACGTATGTGCCTTTCAGACTAACAGGAGCAGTTGCAGCCAGGGGAGAAGATGAGAAAGAGAGGAAAAGAGGAACAGTGATGGACTCCCCGCCCTCCCGAGGGGTCGATGACATCAATAAGAAGCTAATAATCCTGCCTCCAGCTACAACAGAAGGGCTTGCCAGAGCGCTCCACTGCAGTCTAGCCCCTCTCCTCCTCCCCATACATCTCTCTCTCTACATCCCCAGAAGACCACGGGTTGGGTCGGCTCGGGGGGGCTCGGGGGGGAGAGAGAGGGATGGAAGGAGAGGTGTTTTGGAGTGAGGGAAAAGGGGAAATTTTGCTCTTCCTCACGTTTAGCTATCGATGAGGCCCACTAGGGACTGTCTGCTATTGATTGCGCCTTCTTTTCTTTGGGGCTGTGATGCTTGTTATGGGCGGCACGTAGAGGGGGGCTTTGTTGTGTGTTATTGTGAGCGCATATGTGTGTGTCTGTGTCTTTTCTTTTTTTTTTCTTTTCCCTTTCGCCTCTGGTATTGTTGTTGCTTTGCTGTAATTTCAGAAGGTAAAGTAATTAGATGCTTGATTGGGTGAGTGTGAACCAGTCTGCTCCCTATGGTGTATGTATGTGTGTGGGGTGTGAGTCACCTGTAAACAGTTCTGTGCCGGCTTACGCACACACACGCACACGCATGCACACGCACACAGACACACACCAGCTGCTAGGCAGCAAGACAATGTCAAATGTGTCTTCTGATCATCAGATGAAGCCCAAACGGAGCTAAATGTGGCGGCGTAAATGTCAGGTAAAGCCAGAGCCCTCTGCTAAATGACCTTACGGGAATAGCAGGCTGACGTGAGGAACTTTCAGGATGGATCATCATCATATTCACTTTTTAAGTCATTAGGGCAGTTAAAAATGTAAATAAATATACATATCTATATATCTGTCTCTCTATAAACATATATAAGTCACACACACCACACACATCGATATCCCCACCAGAGGAGAAAACAATGACGTAATCTTTTTTATGCCCTCTGTATGTATGTGCTCATTTCCAGTGGTCAGACTTGCCAAATAATGCCACCTAGAGGTGGTTTCTCATAATTGCACCATATAAAAACTTTACAAGCCAGTAAAACCTGCCTGTTCATAAACAAAATATACAGAAAAATATATTTCTCCACCTTTTTTTGGGTCACCGCGCTTGTTTTAGTGCTTCATATGGCCGTCACATTTTATCTGCACAAGCTGTAATCTCGTGGCACCTTTTACTCAAAAGGGGAACATTACAGGAGGAGTTGGCTCAGGTTCTACACATCAAATTAGCTTCCCAATAAAAGCCTAAATATGGAAAAAAGGATTATTACTAACTGTTGAGTCTACTGAGGTATAAGTTATTAGAAATCCAGTCTTCATTCCAATCTTAAATGGCACTCAGCAGCTTTTTATCATTTTAACTTGTCTATATGTCATTTTGACACTACAACATACTGGTGACAGTTTTGGATTCTTACTTTTACACACACGTACACACCCAGCCCCTAAACTGGTCTCTCACCTCTTTGGTGATGTTGTCCTGGACCAGGCTGTAGAGGGGCACCACACGGCTGACTTCCAGCAGCACTGGAATGGGCGATGGCTGGTCTCCACTCCTGCCGTTGACGCCATGGCCTCCCCCTGCCACGCCTCCCATCATGGCCTGGTGGTGGCACAGGTGGCAACCGGCAGGGCACTTGCCTTTCTCCTCGCAGCGGATCTCCACGCCGTTCACCATGTCGTCGGACAACAGCTGGCTCTTCTGCAGCGCCGACAGGTAGCTGATGAAGGGGACCGACTTCAGCTCACGCCGCCCGCCTCCACCGACTCCCTGGTCTGTTGCCTCTGTGATTCAGAGAGGAGAGGGTGTCATAGGTGTGTGGGTGCAGACAAAGACAAAACCACAACAATAACAGTGACAGTATCTGTTAAGGGAAGGAAAATAAAGCATTTCACAAAGCGAACAAATGTATTTCCTTCACACATCCTACAGTTTGAGGAACAAAACATATTCACAAGAGCTGATTAACATGATAGCATCTGGATCTACTTTAACTTGCAGCCAGAAAAGAGAAAAAAAAAGAGGAAACACTCCATCTAATCCCTTACTGTCATCATCTTTTATAGACAGCGGATGAATGGGGGGTAAATGGCTTCTTCTCCTGAGTGTCAATTACCACTGTTTGATGTTCCCACTGGAATTTAGGGGGGATCCTTTCTCATCATTTCCTTTGTCAGCATGAAAACAGCTACACGCAGAAGGAAAGAGCAGGAATAGATGGATACATACTACACGAGTGTTAAACGTTTCTCGTAGAGGACATGTCAGGTCACAAGTTAAAGCCGATCTGCCATCTGTTTTGCTAGGGAACATTTTTGTATTGTGTCTATTTGCATGACAAGAGCTTTGGGCCCTGAGCTTTCCATATGAGTGATGAAGGATTAGACATAGTTTACACTGAAGTCAGAATTATTGACTTGCATCATCAGTCAACGCTCCAAAATGTTTTATTTTTGCATTATTTGACTCATCAAATCTTCAAAATAGCAAATTAAAAACTGACTGGATTTTCAGGGAATTTCAACTGCCAATTAATGAAACATTCCCAATGCCCATTACGCCACCACACATGCTGGGAAAAAAAAGACAAATAGCCACACACACACACACACACACACACACACACACACACACACACACACACACGCTGAGTATTATCAATAGAAACCCCAAACCTTTACTTAGCTCGGGGTTACTGTTTCTAAGGGAGGAAGGAGGTAAGACAGGGAGTAAAGCACTTCCAAATGACATCATTCAAGGTCAGGCAATTGGGAGTAACATTCAAAATGACTTATTTCCTGAAATGCCTTTAAGCACGGAAAAAAAAGGAAGCCTTCAAACCCTTTCTGAGCGTGTAATTGTGTAAGACAGAGGAAAGTATAAACCAGCCGACAAGTGTAATCCAGGGGTACACTCCATTTCACAAAATAACAGTCATTGTTAATGCTAAATACCGTTTTGCCTACAAATGTAAAATTAATAGGGAATCTGACCAGAAGTAGTGACAATCGGCTGGCCGTGTGGAGAGAATGACACACTTTTGTGGCTGATTCCCTTTGAATGTGGCTGTAAGCAGTTGAAGGGGTGAGGGTAACTTCATGTGCTGCATAAACAGGCTCAAGGGGTGGCCCTAAGAGCCCAATTACACGCAGTTCTTGAGACAACACAGACACAGAGAGAAGCTGTCATCACTCAGCTCTCACAAAAAAGCCCTGTGGCTCAGGTTGGCCGCGGCTATAGTTAAGTCAAGATTACTTCCTCTCACCGACGTCAACTCATTTCACCCCAGATTACCTCTTCCCATCCACGGGAACAACAGCATATGATGAAAAATGTTGGCACGATCGCATATTTGTGGAGGAAATGAGGGATCGTTGACAATGAAGCCGGGTTCGCAGACATCACCAGTGCAGAGGCTGTTTCTTTATGTTTTATGGTGTCTAGTTTCTACCTATCCATAAAGTTTGGCTGGAAATTTACTAATGCTGACATCCTTCAAAAAGTATCACAAATTAAATAGGGACACATTTATGTTATGAAATTAAAGGAGTGGTTCGCCATTTCGCCTCTTTATAAACTAATTGATGGCTCTTTGCTTGATGGAATGAAAGTGTTCCTTATGCAATGCTGGCCTGTCACCAAACACAGTAAAGAGATAAATGGGGTGAATTTCTCAACCATTGATCTTGCACTGCCTTTGTTAATTAAAATGTCTTTGTGGACTGCTTGCAGTATAATTACTCATCAGGGACACTATCCCCTCTGGCCAGGGTTATGTTGCCCAGGCAACAACAGCATAGGTTTCAGATATCTTCCGAGGTAATTTAATACAGATGTTGTTAGATATGATTAGTGTTGGCATTGGTGTTATTGCTTTATAGAAATGGCTGCAAGTGCTCAATGCAACACCTAACATATTAACGACTTATCTTTACATCTCAATCATAATGCTAAACGTTTCTATTACTTTTACACAGTATCAATATATTGATATAAAGTATATCAAATGCGAGCCATGTGCTAGAGTAATCAGAAACCTCATCTACAAATGACAGCATGTTGTTCTTGGCTATCTCCTGATTAACAACAACAATAGATTTGCAAATATGAAAGATTGTGTCAAGGTGGGTTAATTACTGTTTAAAATGTGAACTCTTAATGCTTAATGTAACTTTCTACAGCAACTATTTCATCTAAAACACTCACATACTCAGACTGGCTTCAAATTCAAACATATAAAAGGCATATTGTGCCATCTAGTGGGCACTTTTAATAACAACTATATATATTTTTTAAAGAACATTTTGGCACATCTGGGTGTTTCTAAAATGCAGTTGAACACCACCCTTTATTTGTCTGATACTTAAAACAAAATGCAGTTCCGATTACACCCAAATTACTCGACTGCAACTGTACGTTCTGAGCTGAGCACTCAAATACCAACTTTTTTCAGATTACGTCAATAAATAAATGTGTTTAATGTGACGAAGAAGACAGCTATCAGGGGAGTAGAGGAGAATAAATTAACCATATGGCGACACTTCGAATACACTATAAAGCGCTCATTGTATTGGTACAAGGGTTGAAAGACAGACCTACACGTTAACCAATCAAAATGCGCGTTTGGCTCAGAGTCGTGCGTATTACGTCACAAACCGGTCGTGAAGACGTGACGTTGACATCGTGCACACTGCAGTCAGCTGCGGTAGCACAAACACAGCACACCCATCGAAAGCAAGTGTGTCTCCAAACCAGCTAAGATTGAAGAAAAGGTAATATTTTAAAGCATGAAAGTCAACAGAGCAACAAAAAACAAACCGCTGCGTCATTTCGAAACACACTGTTATTGGAATGACGACAAATTACGTTATTGTTGCTGCATCTAATCAGAATATGCCGTTGTTATGAGTTTTTCTTTAGGCTTATATGGAAATATCTTCGATTAATAAGCGAATTAAAGATGTCAATGTCAATGTTTAGGAATTCTGGCGTCATGCTAAGCCGAACTGCAAACATGAGGACGGAACAATGCTTTAGATTGTCCCTCCAGTTACGGTTTACATTACTCAGCCATTAGCAAACGCGTGTTTCACCCCCTGGCGTTTAATTACAACACAAACTTATGACAACTCGCCAAGCAGATGCATATCAATTACCTCACAAAAGCGGCTGAAGGTGGTTTGCTCTTGTTGCAAGCAGCTGTTAACCCGGTTAGCTTACGGTAGCATCATTTCAGCGATTAGCACTTCCTGTTAGCTATGTCATGTCCCTCACACACCTTCACCTTTCCTTTGATGGAGATATGGAAATTGTGACCGGACTCATTCGCGTTTGAACCTGCAGAAGCTGTCACGAAGTCAACAACAGTGTCTGAACTTGTAATTTTAGGTCACAGTGTTCAGAGTGAAAGTTTCAAATGTTTCTGATGCATTCTTCTTTATGCAAATGTGAAATCTTAGGCTACCTACTGCTACAGGACATTATAAGACAGCCGAAAGCAGTAAATTGTGAGGCGTCACTTTCCCCTAAAGCTTCTAATCTCTGTTCTTTATTCCCTCAAAGGTGAAAGCTACAATGGCAGCAGAAGCAGCCTCTCTGGACCCAGATCTGATGAGGGAGGTCCTCGAATGCCCCATCTGCCTGGAGACCTATAACCAGGATCAAATGAGGCCCAAGCTCCTGCAGTGCGGTCACACTGTGTGCCGGCAGTGCCTGGAGAAGCTGCTGGCTAGTACCATCAATGGTGTGCGGTGCCCCTTCTGCAGTAAAGTCTCTCGGATGAGCAGCATATCCCAGCTGGCTGATAATCTCACTGTGCTCAAGATCCTGGACTGTACCATCTCCTGCAGCGCCGCCACCGCCGCTCTCATGTGCAAGAACTGCTGCAATCGTCTGCCACGCCAGTACTGCCACGACTGTGCCATAGTCCTCTGTGAGCTCTGTAAACTGGAGGGTCACCTGCACCAAGGCCACACAGTCCAGCCAATCACAGCGGCGGCTGAACAGCGCCGTCAAGAACTGGGTAGTAAACTGGTGGCTCTCCGTGATTTCATGGGGCAGATACAGAAGAAAAAGAAAGCTATTGACAACATTTCCAAGTCCTTATTGTTGAAGTATCAGGCTGTACAGCAGGATTATGCCACATCTGAACTCCGCCTTCAAGAGGAACTCAGCCGTTCTCGAAGAACGTTCACTGCTTCCATGGCAGAAGTGGAGAAGCTCAATGGACACATCCTGGAGGAGCAGACATATCTGCTTAACATGGCCGAGGTGAAGGTGGTGTCGCGCTGTGACTACCTGACAATGCAGGTGAGGCAAAGTGACATCGCCTTGTTAAAGGATGATGGTGGCAATGATGAGGAGGACCTGGACCTGAAGAGCAGCTTACCCACAATGTTTAAGCTCCAACAGCCAGAGCTGGTGAGGACAGAGCATTCTGAACCTTTAGAGGTGGGTCAGGTTACCACAAACACTTACACTGTCAGTATAGATGATGAGGAAAGTGGATTGGACGTTGCCCTGGAGGGCGACGTGGAGGGAGCAGCCGGGGCAGCAGGAGGTGCAATGGGTGATCCATTAGATCTTTACCGGGACATTGACATGACTACAGCTGCAGAGGAGACTGCGGGTGGCTCGCCGCGGAACTTTAAGTCCAAGTCCATGGATGCAGATGGGGGATCACCTGGGGGGGGCGGGGCAAACGCAGGGCCCTCAAGCTGTCAGTTTGTGAAGAAGATGGGCTGTAAAGGAAATCTACCAGGCACGTTTAACCTGCCAGTCAGCATCTGTGTCACAGCACAAGGTGAGGTCCTGGTGGCCGACCGCGGCAACTCTCGCATCCAGATTTTCAATCGCAAAGGTTTCCAGCGCGAGATCCGCCGCAATGCCAGCAGCATTGACAACTTTGTCCTGAGCTTCCTCGGAGCTGACCTGCCCAACCTCGTCCCTCTATCTATTGCTGTCACTCATCAAGGCCTGATTGGCATCACTGACAACTATGACAACTCAGTTAAAGTTTACACCATGGACGGGCACTGTGTGGCTTGCCACAAGAACCAGCTCATCAAGCCGTGGGGCATTGCCGCCATGCCGTCAGGTCAGTTTGTGGTGACGGATGTGGAAGGTGGGAAGCTGTGGTGCCTGGCAGTGGACCGCAACGTAGGAGTGGTCAGCTACAATCGGTTATGCTCTGCTGTAAGGCCAAAGTTTGTGACGTGCGATGCGGCGGGCACAGTCTATTTCACACAGGGCCTGGCCCTGAACTTTGAGAAACGCCAAAACGAGCCCCATCTGGAGGGGGGCTTCTCCATTGGCTCAGTGGGCACCGACGGCCAGCTAGGCAAGCAGCTCAGCCACTTCTTCTCAGAGACAGAGGACTTCCGCTGCATCACTGGCATGTGTGTAGATGCCAACGGGGATTTGTTGGTGACTGACACCGGCAGGAAAGAAATCCTCCAGTTTCCCAAAGAGGGTGGGTACAAAATTCTCATTCAGGAAGGTTTGACCTGTCCTGTGGGAGTGGCTGTCACTCAAAAAGGCCAGCTGCTAGTGTTGGACTGTAGGGACCACTGTGTTAAAGTCTACACATACATCCAGAGGAGGCATTCCTCCACTTCATAAAGGGAGGGGAGGGGCGGCGTAGTCCACCTCCACGTCTCTGAGCCTGTGGGAAATGTACTACACACAGGTAGAAGTGGGTGGGTGTGGAAGTTTGGGGGAAGTTAGCAACAAACTTATTCTATCTGTCACTTTAGTTTGGCTACAGTCCAAACAATTCACACTACAGCTTTCATCAGGTGAGAAAAACAAACACTTCACTTGATATTTGTTCAGTCGGGATCAATGTAACCCTAATGCATTTTACATGTGATATACCTCACAGCAAAAAAAATCAGCTGCTTAAGCTGCCTCTCGGCTAACCACTGCATCATAACAGTACAGCAGATCAGCATAGAACACTTACTCCTACAAGCTGTTTCAATAAAATAAAGAAGCCATGGGTGTCGGTGCTAACGCAGACACAAATACGGGTGATTTACATTCCTCCCCTTATGTATCGACTGGCACACCCACTGTCCACCTACTCTGTGTGCAATGCATGGTGTACCTTTATTTGGCTCAGCTTTGCTACTGACAAAAGAGAAAAGTGAGAGTAAATACGAGCAAAACACTATTTTACAACATGGAATAAAGTATATCGAGGTTAGAGCCTGTGAAGCACTTTATCATTAATATATTCTAGGTTTTTGTTTTTTTTCCCAGTTGGGTTTTATTAGCACATATGAACACTGATGTCACTGAATGCATCTGGTTTGAAGATCAGTAATGGAGTGGCAACATCAGAGCGTACGAGCGCGTTAGTAGCGATCTGCCAGTAACGGGGAGTTCAGTGAGACGGAGAGTGCTGATGTTTTTATTATTTCATTTGCTGTGTTTTGGAGGTGTGATGTGTTTTTGTACTGACAGGGTTTGGAAAAAGCTTTTGCGTGGACCTGCAATAATAACAAAGGAGACGCCTCGGTCTGTTTTAATTACAAAACAAAACGCTTATGTTAATGCAATCAGAATCGGGGGGGTCGTCGACGTCTTTTTGTATTTGTGACCACTTGGCAAGTATCTTTGAACAGGTTGCACTGTGGGTAACTGCTTCAGTGGCATTTCAACGAGCACTTAACCCGCCTCAGATTGAAAGAACCTCTCTTCTACCTTCTCCTTCGACGTCGATGGGAAGCAAAGTTGGAAGTAAAACCCTCTGAAAGTCTCTTGGACCTCATCTCGAGATCCCACGTCTGCTGCTCTTTCGAGCCATACATACTGTAACCAGATACCACCATCCATCCATTTCCTTATATAGTACTTCCTATCCGTTGTATTGTAAAGGAAGGGGGGTGGCCCGTGTCTCTGATCTTCGCGGTGTCAAATGCTTCTTTGTGAATTTACTTTATAATCTTGGCCTGCAGCGTTGAAACTGATTTCCGTGCTGACGTAAACAGCTGATAATCCAATAGCTGGTTTCACAGTAGCAACCCTCCCTGATCCTCCCGGTCTTAATGCTGCTCCATGTGGTTCCATATCCTGTTCCTCATCCCATTATTAACTGGATGGCAACGCCCTACCTATACAAGTCCCAGATAGACTTTGTCACTTGCAGGAGCCTTCATGGTGCCGTCTTTGGCTCTGATCTATTCTATTTCCTGTGTTTACCTTGAGCTTGAAACTACATTTTTTTATAGCCGAGTCGAAACAAGCAACATTAAATAAGCACTTCATATCTCGACAGCTTCTCCGAGGAAATCAATACCTGGCTGAGACGTGACCTCTTGACAAGTTGGTTGGCAGCTCTTGAACAAACCTGCAACCTATCGTACCTTTTGCCAGGAAAATCATCACCACCCCCACTCTGCAATAAATGCATGGGTTCACGTCGTAAACCTTATCTGTCTTTACCACGTCGAGCACAAGGGCAAGGCTTACAGCTGCAAGTTAGGGGGAAAAAAATGTTTACGGCCTTTGTCCAAAACCTAAATGTTTATTCCAGAGAAGTTCTGCCGTGACATTGTTTCTTCATGCCTTGAGCGTGGTTACACGCTCCTTGCAGGGATCCTTGGCAGAAATGCCCAGAAGCTCCAGGATGTCTAGAATACTAACACAGACACACTGATCTGGCTTTGCCTGTATCATGGAGTGAGTTGGACCACGTGGATTCACTAAGCCTAAGCCTCGGCGTCGGAGGCGGCAATTACAAGCCGAGAAGCGTCAACGCATCCAAAACGTATTTAATATGAGATGAGATGAAATTGTTAGTCCTATGAGGAAATTAGGTCACTGCAGAGGCACAAACGAACCAAAGTGCTGCGTGTACCATCATTTACCGAGAGCTAATTAACGTGCAGACATTTTTCATTTACAATCATCATCTCATTGAGTTTAGTCTATAACTGAACCAGTCGCTGTCAAGAGCATGAGAAGGTTTCCGTCTTACAGCCTTTTCTCTAATCAGACTGGGCAGATACTGGATTTGTGCTATGAACACGTCTTACATCTCTGGTTGGACTCACTTTAATGTAGTTCAGGTTCAGGATTCTAGAGGGGATTCATTGTAGGTCAGTTGTGCAGCATTAGTATCACGGTGATCAGTTAAAGTGATGCAACACCACAAAGCCTGGGTTAGGAAATGTATTTGGCTAACCCGTTTATCTGTCTTTCTGATACAGGGCCCTGGTTTCTTGTTGCCATGACGCCCTCAGGTTTCTATTTGTTACTTAAAGGTCCGCACAAGTCTCAAGTTGAGTCCGGAAATTTCAGATGGTGACTAAGCCCGCCTGTGTAGCTCCCTATCCAGGTTCAACTTCCACATTAGGGGGAGATTCCTAGCGACAGTTTCAGCCTTAAGAGATCATTTCACAAAGTTGACCTTAACCCTGCACTGCCCGATTAACACAGCAACACACCAATACACATCTGAGAATCAAGTGTGTTTCTTAGTATTTCTGAATAAGCAAAAACGATTAGGAACGAATTAGAACTGAATTGAAGTATTAGGTGAAGACTGTCAGTCATTGTTACTTTGACATTCTGTATTTCTTTAGTTATTTGGCCGTCTAATGCCATTTCACAAATGGATTTAAATTCAGGACAATCTTTAAATTACTTGCTGACCTGTATTCATTTTGATGGGTTAGTTTTTAACTAGAAGTCGACCTCGCTAGAGAAGTTTGAATATTACTTAAAGACAATGGAGAAAAATGCATAAAATGCGTGAAAAATCAAGTGTCCTTGTGTCAGTGTGGCGAAAATGATCTCACATTACCTGAATAAGTTTCAGTCCATTAAATGGGGGAGGATTTACTGTTTAGTCTCTTCCCTGCTCCTTCAGAGATGATTAATTTATACTTTTGGGTCGTAATGTTGCAATATGCCCATTAAACCAATGCCCATATGTCCTTAAGGTGTTCTGTCCTTTGAAGGCTGTGAATTTTACAATGTGTTAAATACATTACAGGCATCTCTGTGTAGTCAAATCCATGTTTGTAATGTTGATTATCTGAGTGCAATAAACATATATGAGACAAACGTATGGATATGTTCAATACTTCTCCAGCATTTAGACCAGTCCAACCTTAATGGTTAAGTGATGATAAACTTCACACATCCCAATAAATCTAATTTATTAAGCAGGAAGCTTATTTAGGATTTTATATGGACCACAGTTATATCAGAATTAATATTCTTTATTTGGAATGACTTCCTGTTTGTGCAGATCTGCTAGAATCAGGATAAGGCAATAAGGCAATTAAGTGATTCAAGTGATGAAGAGCAATTTGGTCCAGATAATTACGAAAATTAAGATCATATATAAGTATATTTTAGTTTTATAGTATTTAGTTAACACATTGTAAGAAGGTCCTGAGTTCAAAGCCCTGATCCTGCATTTATATGACCTCCTCCTCACCTTTCTGATACTGCAGCCAAAGCTGCTGCTGGGCCTTCTTGCTGGGAAAGTAGATGCTGCAGCTGAGCTCAGAGCCGTACAAAGCCTCGGACACGTAGTGGCTGCCGTACTGCTGAAGAAATGCCAGCAGCTCCTCCCGTGTGCTCTGTGCAGACAGTGTCTTCAGCACCTTGGAAAAGCCTACAAAGGGAGAGAAAGGAAGAATGGTGGGTAGCTGTACATGTGGAAGTAAAATATCTATCTCTAACAGTTTCTGTGTTCAAAATGTATTCTATAAAAACAAGTCAAAGCTATTGCAAAGGCTTCCACTGTCAGAGAAGGTTACTGAGTTGGATGCAGATTTTTAATTCAGTTCGTTTCATCCCTATAGGAAGACATTTCATTGCAGTCAACAACACATACCTGCATTACGTGTCACACTTGGTGGGTATGGTTGTGCCTTTCACAGATTCCTTCATTGTGAAACAAAATGAAATGATGGGGACTTTCTCTATCTCTCTCTCTCTTCCCAGCTCACTCAAAGTGCTTCATCTTAACACCTAACAAGTCTATACCTCCCACATAGGTTTCCTCCTGGGAGAAGCCAAACCTGTCTCTTCTCCCCATTACAGTTTTTTGGTGCCATAGCGACTGGAGCTCTTAATTCTTATGGGAACGAAAAGATGATTTGATTTGCATATTGGAAGTGCTTCTCCCTGCTTTGTATGCCAAGCAAACTGCATCTTAGACCTTATCTCTGCACTGGATATGCAGACGTAGAAATGTTATCTGTCTTCTCTTCTGACTCGAGGTAAGATGGCAAAGCTTCAAGGCCACAATAGATGCATCGCCCAGACTTCGGAGCCAATTGGAAAACATTGAAATTTTGGTCAGACTCATGAGGTTTTTATGGGATATTTCTGTTTTGTAGTAAGTTGCAGATAAACTGGGAGTTTCCTTAAGTCAACAAAGCCCATATATGCAATAGCAACACTGTTCAACATCATAACATTTTATTTTACTGCATTTTTTAAAGGTTGAGGGATATTTTGTTTTTACCTATACAATATTTCTTTTGTGGATGGGATGAATAACAAATTCTGTAAGGCCAAATCAGGTGGGCGTTGAATAAGTTCAAAGCCACAGTCGCCACTGGCAGCCATGGCAACAACTGATGTGACAGCCCCATTGTATGTCCATGTTGTACCACGCGTAGAGCCTTGGGCCCTGAGCTCAAAAGAAGCAGAATGCTGATGGTGGATGCGGAAAAAATATACCTGAAGTTTATTTGTTAATCTTGCATTGAGACGGGACTTACGCGCACAAACAGGCAGCAGATTCGAGTTATAGATTACCACAGAAAAAGAAACAACATAACCGTTCTCTGAGCATCCATCAAAGGTTTTAGAGAAATGATTCAAACACAGGCAAGAGTGCAGAACAGCGTGAATGAATGTGCATGAATTCCTCTTGGTCCTCTCACCTGTAGATAAGGTGATGGAGCTGAGTTTGACCTTGTACAGGTTGCTCCTCACTCTCCACTGTTGGACCATGGGGTAGCCCACTGCCTCGCTGAAGTGGGCATCCCCTAAGATAAACAGAGAAACTGATTAAAATCGAAGAAAGACAACAAATATAGTGGTTTAAAACAAAGTGAAAAGAGACAGAGATTCCTAAACGACACACACAGGTTAAAAATGAGAAATCCATCATTTAATTTGGACTGTTTGTTTATTTCAGATCTTATTATTGCCTAAATATAATTTATCATCACACACCACACTCCACCTACTCTCTGATCAATGACAGATGGATGGTGCAGATTTAACTCCGGTTTGATTGGAGAGAAGTGAGAGCGATGGTAGTTTTCGCCGTGATGCATTTACCAAAGTTTTACTACATTTTAGAGCAACAAAAGGGAAAAAGAGAAGAAAGCCAGCCGGAGAAAATTCATCAACTGCTTCACATCAACCTTTATCCCCCGCCTCTGGGAACAGTCACATGAGGAAGGAGTGTATGAGAGTAAGTGTGTGCGCAATCATATTGCACACACACACATACTAATCATAGAAGAAAGGAGCTCAGGGACAAATGTGCAGGCAGATATGGAATTAGTTAATGGAGGGATTAGGAGATGAAGGTGGAGGTGCAGGTATTGCGCCAAATTTTTGAGTGACGGTGTCCCCTATGGGAGAAGGCAGAACACACACATACACACACACACACACACACAACACAAAAAAAGATCAACTGACTTGTACTCGGTAATCTTTAAGATCAGTGTGTGCCAGGTACAGTCTGCCTCCATTAAAAAGCCATCTGCCCACACTGAGTCTCATAATAGCTGTTTGTGCCTTATTACCACCCCACACCCACTCATGGCCTCTGTATGTTACCAAGCTATTTGGCAGCGACTGCAACGGAAGCATCGCAAACCTAATTTGGTTCGGAGAGAAAAAGCAACCACACACACACACACCTGTGAGCAGCTGGAGGTTGGGCAGGGGCTCAGATAACACACCCCGACACTGTTCCTCCACCGGTAAGGGGATCACCATGAGACCGTCTGCAAGCTGGGGGAAGTCCTTGATGAAGTTATTGTCCCTAAAAGAAAGAAAGACAGAAAGAAAGAAAGAAAGAAAGTGGTAACAAATTACTGTGCAGCCGTTTAGAGTTTACTAGGTTGTTATTCGGTGATTGAAAAGTACACACACTACCAACTATTGACAAGGTTATGCAGTAATGGATTGCACCACATGGCTGAAGTCAGTTGTAAACACAAAGGCTGATATACTTTGGAAACTTTCTGAGTTGTAAACTTTTTGTAACACACCTCTGTGTTGTTGTTTTTTTAAGATTACTGTGTCACACTCAGGGCACCACAGGCCATTTTGGAACAGTGTGCACAACAACAGCTGTGACACATTAAATATCAATAATCCCTGCCGTGTTTGAGCCCCCCCTCTGTCCCCCCCCTCACCCACACACACACACACACACACACACACAAACACACACATCCTGTCCAGCTCTGGGCCACCCAAATCAATCAAGGTGCTTTCTTACTTTTAAACTTTTTTGAGTTGTTATACCACCCGCCTCCCAGAGGGTAAAGTAATGATTGGAAAATGAAATGAAACTCATTAGTTGGTTAAAATTAATGTCAGAACTTTTAGGTGTGTAGTTACATTTTCATTTAAATGAGCCTAAATGAACCTATTCATATTTTATCATCACGCCATCCATGGATGATGGATTATTCTGGCTAGTTGTTCTGTTGTTTACGTGTGTGTGTTTGTGTGTATGTGTGTGAGACTCCTGGAGGCCCTGTGAAGACAACAGTAGTGTCCCCTGGTTTGGGGGCAAAAACAGAGTGCTGCATGCACAGATAAACACAGAACCCTTTGGAATCTGTCCCTCTGCTGGAGAAGATAAGTACAAGAGAGAAACATAACGACAACAGCGGGAGAGGAGAGGGAAAGAAGTCCAGACGAGAGGAGCCATATGTTGCAGTGAGACGGCGCAAGGACACAAGTAAATGTATCACTAGTATTACAGAGTATTTACTGATGATCACCCATCTGGGTTAAGCCAAAGTTGCAGTGCTTCCATTTCAGAAAGACGCATCGTCCTGCTGTAGTTAGAGCAGGGCCAGGAGACTCAACCTATTTCCCATAATCCACTTTTATGGGACCAAGTCTCAGAGCTAGACAGTTCCACAGGGACAGGGGGTGGTGGTCGCTTCACTCTTGATATCATTTTTTGATTCGTTTCCTCCCCCTCTTTCTCTCTCTCCTCCCGCCGCAAAGCCCGTTAAGATGCAATCACAAACCTTAGTGTTACGGTGGAGGGGTGGAAAGATTGACTCAAGGGCATAGGATGAGAGGAGAGAGGGAGAGGAGAGGTGCTGTAAAAAGATTACCATGGCTTATGCTCTCAGAAAACATATTGATTGCCAAATTAAATCAGCCGGCTTCGCGCTGCGGCTCAGAGAACCTTTGGAGCCATGTGGGCCGAGCCGATATGTAGCTTTATGGATTTTCAGGCCCAGATGTGGACGGTGTCCTTGACACCCCGCTAAGAGCTCCCTTTCTTTTGCCAGTTTGTTCACAAACACCAATTCACTTCCCAGGGTTTAAAGAGGAATGCGAGGCAGAGGTGCTTCACTGAGAGTTTCTCAAAACCAAACTAAGAATTTGCTCCGAGTATGGGATTAAAAATGTGTAAAGACCAATAACCTTGACTTTCTCCTCTACTACCTACAAAGGAAAAGGAATTTAAGAAAAGTGATACTAAAGTTATTGCAGAATGTGTCGGTCCGTCGGTCAAATAAGCTTGAGAACCGATGACATTTAATATTCTGAACAACAGAATGGTTATTTATGAGAAGTATTACTGATTAGCCTGTGGCCAGTTGGAGTTAAAGACAGGTTTTACATTTTAGAGCAGCTATCATTCAGAGCTGTGCCATCACGGCGAGAGGGTAACGACCTGAAGCAGTCAATTCAAGGCCTCAATAAACTGACCACAGAAAATGGAATATTACTTGCAGGCAGGTGGCAATGTTTCTTGTTGTGTGTCCAATAGCTGCTGAATTTAAAATGTCAGCAGAGTTACAGGCAGAGTCTGTTTATCAACTGATATCTGCCTCCCGGCTGTTATTCAAAAACCTAATCCAGATTTCATTTGCGCGCATCCCCATCATCCCCCTGAAAACACAGCCGCCGCCTCAGCACCCGGGAACCCGCAGCGAGGTTCAGCGGGTGGGAGCAGAAACTATGGCAGAAGTGGTAAGAATGTGAAGAATGCAAAGGAAAGAAGTGAAGCTCTGTCCCTTCTCACTGCTGTGCCCACCTCTGGCCTCTGACTGTGAAATGCAGGGACGACCTGTCAGAATCAATTTGGGAAATTGACACAAAATGGGCAACACACATGCATTTCACTGCCGAAGATAGTGAACCAACCTACGGAGGCATACAGGTTTGTTTATAGAATAGGATTCATAGCAAAAAGCGACCAGAAAAGGTAACAAATATACTTTATAATGTGTAAATCTTATCTTAATCTAATCTTATTTTAATGCTTTTATCAACAGATTAGGTTCCATTTGGCAAACACACGTGACCGACCGTTTTCCAATGGGATTATACAGGCATTGAATGTGGCGTATTGGATTTACAGGGTGCCTCAATAAACAAGCATCGCCTTAGAGACGCAATAATGTGAGGAGAACAACCATAAAAGTTGTGAGAGACGGGGTCTGCATCGGAGAATCGGGCGCTCGGGTCAGTACATCACTAAGGGAGGCAATCTGGTCTGTGGTCAATACATTATTAGCTCACACACAGGCATAATCACACTCCCCCACACACAGTATTTCCTGCTCTGTGTGTGTGAGTCTGGCCAGCGAACCTGCGTGTGTTTACTCATGTTTCATTCAGCACCCGTGTGTGTTCATTAGGGGCAGTGGACACTGGGCTCCCGCCTGGCCAAGCGGGCTTCCAGACCCACATGACTTCCACACAAGCGGTACCCTCTCTCTGTTTGAGTGAGGCCCTCCAAAACACCAGGCCCACGGTCCAGTTTATAATGAAGTGATACTTAGTGAGATGGATTTAAATATGCAAGATCGGTTCACACGTCAAATATTCCCTTGTCCTCATTTCACCCTACTCTTTCTCTTTCTCTTTCTCTCTCTGTCTCTTTCTCTCACTCCTGCCTCCTCCTCTCTCTTCCTTATTACTATTTCCATGATTTGCATTTTACTGCCAGGCAGCAATGTGGTGTTTTCTCTGTGCTACACATACAACACAAACTCCATGATAAGCAGAAGATACTATAGAATTCAACATTTGTTTTTGTTGTTTGCTCAACCCTCTCTGGTCAGTACCCTCCATTCATTCTCTTATTCACCCAATCAGCTCCACCTGCTCTCACCTCCCATATCATTTTGGTGAAATGCACACAGATGAAGGTTATCTATGGGTAAATTTAGAAAAATGTGTTCCTGCTGTGTCTGTGTGCATGTCTGTTTGTGTGAATCTCTGGCAATCTGTATCTCATTTAGGAGCTATAAACAAATAACTGCTATCTGTAAGTGTGTGCATATGTGTTAAACATATCTGTTGTTTGTCTTTCGCGCCATTTAGGGAGAAAAACCACATACCAACATTTCCAATCAGCCACTCTGATCAAACTACACCTTAACTACCCTGATATTTCCACTTGAAACATTTCTCCTTTGAAAAATCAGTACATCTATATAAACACGGTCGCCCATTAAGTTAGAATAAACAATTATTCCAAGAAAGAGTCAGAATAAAAAATCATTCCAACTTAATGGGTGACAAATCTATAGTTTTGCAAGCAACTTTTGACAATACCTAGTTCACTTTAACTATAAATCACAATAGCAAACAACAACAACAAAATGCATAATGCATCCACTTTAATGCTGACAGTCTATCCACCACTCATATGTCCATCACTTATGTTTACATTTAATAATCTCACCAACAAAACAAGGTTAACGCACCTAAAAACTGAATTCATGTGTAAAGAATCTTGAAGAGACAAATCGTAAGCTTGTTCTGATGGATCGAAATGGCATTCTCAGAAGTTCACAACCTTATTTTATGACCAATACAAAAGCCCACCCATAAAGTCGGACACTGGATCAAAGCTTGAGGCACAGGTTGGGAGGGTTAGAGGACCGACTCTGCTGACATTTAGAAGCTGCCGTTGTGAACACATGTAAACACTGACAAATAATCCCTCATCCCATGAAGAAATATAGTATTGAATAAACTCTATATGGAATCTGTGGCACCTTGCTTGTCGCGCTATATTCCGATTTTCCACTGTCTCTATTTATGCCTCAGCTGCTGGTTGATCATGTGTAACCCCTTTTTGTTTCGGAATGCCTCATCTGCCATGTCCTCCCTTGTCACGGTAAATTGCCATTTACAAAGTAAATTGCTGTTTGGACGACAGTGCCTGATAAGTTGGTGCTGACTGCCTCAGGCAGGACTAAGTGGCTTGCATTTGTCTGCTTACATTTCCCAATCAAGCCACAGTGACCCACTCGATAATGGCTTGACCTGTCAACCTTCACGCACAGTGGAAAGCTTATGCATTAGAAAATAATTAATTCTATTAATCTAGAGAAAGACAGTCTGTGAAAAGACATTTTGGACATGCAGTAGCTTCAGGCCAAAATTAATTAAATGAACAGAATAATACATTAAAACACAGAAAAACCGCCAGATTGATTCATCCTTCACACATTCCCAGTCTAAGGTGGAGAGTATGTGCTGCATGTATCATCACATTAGTTCTGGCCCAGCAGTGGAACCACACACACGGTCAGCTGACTCTCATAATCAAATATTAAACCCAAAGTAGTCAAGAGTCATTTCAATCAGCCTTTATAAAAGAGCTCCTCACCCTCTCTGTACTGCTGGTTATGCTTTGCTCCAACCTATTCCACACCATACCTTGACTGTGGCAATCAATTCCTCCATCTAAACCCCAAGCTGCTCTACTTTCTTTTTACCATACACACTGATGACATTTCTTGCTGGACACGTTTTGTGCATCTCACTTGTGTTGGTTGGCTTCTGTTTTCTTTCCACCCCTGCAGAGTTTTGCTCTCTGCAATAGCTCAAGCTGCTCCTGCGGTTCATCGGGGAAGCACCCTCAAGAGCAGAGCCCATTTTAACAAATAAAACTGTATTGGCATTTACGAAAAAAGCAGTCGTACATCCTCTGACATGTCTCTCTTTGTGTGTGTGTGTGTGTGTGTGTGTGTGTGTGTGTGTGTGTGCTTCTCTGTGTGGTGACAGAAAGAGAGACAAAGACAAAAACAGTGCTTTCAGTCCTCTCCATTGATTTTCATAGAAGGTGGCATGAATAATGTGGATACAATCCCTCAGTTATGTGAACTCTAAAGTGCAGGAGCAGTACTTTAAAAACACACTCACACACATCACAAAATCAATCCTTTATTATTTTTCATTCTACTCAATGTGGCGCCCCACTTAAGTTTATGAGCCAAACAATTTGTTCCGGTTGAGTAAAGTGTCAAACCCTGGCAACAACAATTGGGTTTATTGTGAATGAAGTGAATGCATGTAGCCTCCAGTCTGTCACATAACCAATTACAGGACTGCATCCCTCTCACATTTTAATTGAAATTACAGAATTACACTGCTGTCCAAATGAGCACGCTGTAACTACAGAATATCCAGATTACTGTTATTATACACTTCTTTGTATGAGGATGAATAATTAAGTATAAGCAGGAGAAAGGCACAGGGCACAGTCCCAATCTTCGCCACTAGAGGCTGCACTTTCCCTGTGCCATGGCAGAGTTAAATGAAATCAATGCTCCTGGGTTCTTTTGTTTTTTTCAGTCCTACTTGAAAGAGAAGGTTTTAATTTTAATTTTCTACAAAAAAATAGTTTATTGATTTAAGATTGACCAGGCAGCAACGGAAATAGAACGGTTCAACAAGAAAAGATCAGTTCCTATCAGCATCTGTGTTAAGTCAATAACTGCTATGCAAATAATTACACGAACCACTGCAAACAGCAACATATGTGTCATTAGAGTGCGAGATGTGCAGCCTAGGGCTGGATTTTAGGGGTGTGCTGGAGGAAGACGAGCTTCACAAATGGGTGTAGGCTCGAGTTCTAGCTTAGGTGGAAAGATCAATCCACTACTGAGGTGTTAGAGACGAAAAGTCAGGAAAGATCAGAGTGACGGCATGGTTTCCACAGAGAAGGGAGCGGGGCAGAGACAGTGAAGTGGAGTGTTGGATGCGGGGCCGAAGGTTGGAGGAGCGCATCGTGATATTGAATTATCGGGGGTCCTGTGCCCTTGGTAACCTTGTAAGCTAACAGGGGAGTTTTTGAAAGCGTCTGTAAGAAGCTACTGGGTGCCATCGAAGGAGCAGATAGGAGGAGGGTATGTCAGACAATTTATGGCAGGGGGGTGTAAAGGTGAGCAGGGCTGCAGCATTGTGGATAAGCTGTAAGAGCCTTAAGAGTAGATGCAGGAAGGCCTGAGAGGATGAGAAGAGCGAGCATGCCTCTGCCTGGCCTGCCCCGACAAAAGACACACTCATCTGAACTACAGAACGATTCACTTTCCAGGTCAAGAACATTTAATGGGAACACTCTGTACTTGACCACGGTGAATCTCTATTTTTTGACATGTTGAACCAGAGTTGTAAGAAAACAGCAAATGCAGAAAATGTGAAAACAGCCTCAGCACAACACTGGAATGTTATGACAGTGTTAAACAAAAGAGACAACAACGATACAAATACTTACTGATTATACAGTATATAGCGGCAATTAGATAGAGGAATCATGCACTGTGGCTATATCAAGGTGTGGCTGTTTTAATAAGGTCATTAATGTGCAAAAACATGGGATAAACATGGAGGCAGATGGACTGAAAACCATTTGATTTTCGATTTCATGTTACCAATATTGGAAATGTTCATAGTACTATTTTTTCCCTGTGGAATTACACATGAATGCCCTTATTGTGACTTACTGAGCTTGACTGGAACATTCTACCATCTTTGGTTGCTGTGCTGTTTTGGATTCAGCCCTAAATAGGATAATTACCCAAATGCCTGAAAAGGAACAGCTCAACAAAAGGAAGCACCACACAAGAAAAAAAGCCTTGTTGGAAATCCTTGTCGCAACCGCACAATACGCATCATTTGTAAGACTAGCCACCCAATGGGAAGGAAACAGCTGCTGTTTTTCAAATTGAAAATTTTCAAATTGAAAAACAGCACTGAAGTGAGAATGGAAGCAAAAATATCTCAACACACCTTTGGGTTTCTGACAGAATGCCATTAGAGCCAAACTATTCATCTATTCTTATTACACGCTCACAATGGCAAGATTAAGAATTTAACTCATTTACATTCATGCCCAAATAAATGCAGCTGAATATCACCACCGGTCATATAGACTCTGAATTAAACATTTAATATGTCTCGTTGCATTATTAAACAAGCGAAACTTTACAACTGACTTTATTCCTGCCATTTCCATACTGTTGTTCTGAAAATGTTCACACACTTGCCCTTGAGATCCATCCACCATCCAATTTGTTGGACTGCGCAATCAAAGATTTATGAGAGCTATGGTATGTAGCTCATCCAATTGCATGTAATACGCTTAATAGCTGTAATATCTGTTATTTGAATAAACGCTCTGTGAGAGTGGGGCTTGTCGGATGAGTCATAACAATGATAAAGCACCCGGCGTCACCCAGGAGTATCGTTCAGCCACACAGCCCACTGTGCACTCTACTTTATCACCTTCATAAAAGAGGGAAACAAGCCCCAGATGAAGAATTAAAAAGTTATTAAAGGACAGCATCAGAATACAGACTAATTCATACTGTATTAAAACAATCACATATGTTTACCTTGAGATTTGGTTACATTCTCTTATTATAGCTACAGCAGCAGCTCGGATGATAAATGAAGGCACTGAGCGAAGGAGATTTGGTGACTTGTCACAGTCAATATTGATTATGCTTGGTAGGTGATGCTTTCAGTGAAACGGTCCCTGATGGAGAATGTGTGTGTGAGTTTGCATGTGTGCACGCAAACTTCAGAGTGCAATACTGACTGATTCATATTGTGAAAAATTCTGCACTGATCCTGACTGTGTGGGCGCCTCCAGATACAGTAAAGCACGTTCCATATACTACTTTATGATTAATCATGAAAGCCCAAGTTTAACTAATGCATTTTCTTATACATAAAACATATTATTGTAATAAGTCAATTGTTATTCTAATTTAAAGAAATGCAGACATGTGACAGTACATCACTCATTGTTTTTGTCACTCACTCCATTTACACACACACACACACACACACACACACACACACACACACACACACACACACACACACGCACAGTCATTTTATTTCCCTGGGTTGTGCCTACAATTGAAATAAAACACGAGTCCGCATTGACAATCTTTGTACCTTGATATCTGTGTTGGGCTGCCTTAGGAAATTGTGGAAATGAACTCTGGCGGCCAGGCACATTACCATAGAGATGGAGCTTAGTAATGCAGAGTGAGAGGGCATCTAGCTGTGGAACTGATTAGAGCCATTGCCTTTCCTACCTCTTATTACTCCTATTGCAGTTTCTCACTTCTCTGTCATACCCATCCGCATGCATGTATCCTCAAACACCTCACAAACACACACACACACACACACGGTTGGGTTTTTTGGAAACATAACGAGTAGGGAAAGCTCCATTCCTGATCCTCTCCTGTCATCTGCCTATGCAAAAACACTCAGCATTTCCTTCCTTCCTGGCGTCTTGTATTTAGACAAACTAAGTTGGTGTCAGCATGTTCACTGGGGTACCAGGGTTGCTGCTTGGGCCCCTTCTCTTCTCAATATACACAACCTTCAAGGCGCAATTGTCTACTCACGTGGTGGCTCCAAGCACCGTTCTTAAGCTCTACTCTACCAGGAAATTGCCTGATGGTGATGCAGATCAAGCCCGGCTGAAACAGTATCTCAATGAAGGAACACTACCTTTGACTTAACCTCTCAAAGACTGCTCATCATTCCAGTTAATCCTACAATATAACCTCAACTCTAACCTTCCAGGAGTTTACCATAAGCCAGCTAACCTTTACTGATGTCATTCCATCTGTCTCTCCATCATGTCATTTGCTCTGCATAGGAGCAGGACGATTATTCCCTGATCTGTTTCTGTAGCCCCAACTAAGGCATTCGTAATCTCACACCTTCTGGCAAGTCTGCCGGTACACACACCAATTCCTCTACACTGGCATCCAGTAGCAGCTCACATCAATGATTCACACGGGGGAAGACAACTCAAACTCTCTCTCTCCAACCCTCACTCGGGTCTATGCTTCTTCTTGAGCACCACACTGCTAATGTGTGCGCCTTGAGCAGCCACCACACTATGGCAATACGTCTTGCAAGTCCATTTTCCTCTCTTGTCCCTTGGTGGTTGAATAATCTCCCCGACTCTATCTGAACTGAAACCCCCCCCTCTCTCTCTCAGGACTAAAGCGTTGTATTGATCTTATTTTCCTGCATTACTACTTCATAATTTCTCCTTTGCCTCTTTGTAATTTATGTTTTTGACCCACCCACCGCTTCTATTCCACACCTGCCTATTTGAGGAGAGGGGAATCTCCCTTTGCCTTTGCCTCTCCCAAGGTTTCACACTTGTTTCCTTACATGTTGGGGCTTTTAGGGAGTTTTTCCTCATCTTCCCACAGAGCTTTGGGCTGGTTCTGGAACGCTTGTGAGCTGTTGTTGTTGTGTGGGCCTATAAAACCCTTTGAGACCTTGTATGTGATATCGAGCTACACAAATAAATTTGACTTGACTTGATTTAAAAGCCCTGCAAAGACCTTCACACCCATTTATTCCCCTAGCCTTGTGGTACTTATAAGCGGTGGAATTAAAACTTATTCCAGTAATGTTCCCCCTTGATGAGCTCTTTAGACTGTATTGTAAGCGCAGATGACAACAAAGCAGACCATAGAACTAAATAGGGTTACCCCCTTTTCAACCTGTACCTGTAGAATGCACGAATACTGTGTAGTGTTGACTGTATGTAAATGTGTGTATTTATGTGGATGTCCATGTTTATGTCCATCCATCTTTAAACGCAACAGGCTGTATCTCTCCAAGGAAAAAGTGAAGGGCCTTTTGTATTTTTTTCTTTTGTGATCGCCAAAGACACACACACACACACACACACACACACAGGTCTTTTGAGAGACTTGTTACTACTTCTCTCGGTCCCATCACCTGCATGTTTGATCTGCTGTAATGGGCTAAGACAGCGCAGCGCTTGTTATTATACAGAGCTATTACAGCGTGAGATGACTGACGTGAAGACATGTTTAAATGCTAGTGTGTTATGTTGCATTTGGCCTATCGGTGTTATGTAAAAGTGTTTTGTAGCCTCATCTTGAAAAGGCAGGCAAATGGAAATTGTATCACAGAAGTGGCAATTAATTGCTACGTAATGCGGCCTTGCAAAGGTAAGTGGGCGAATACTCAACGTAGCCGACTTCATACAGTTTAATGCTAATGAGGGGATGGGTGTATGAATTAACATTTATGAGCAGAAATTTGGAATGGTCAGGATCCCACTCAAACGATGAGAGAGTGATGGAGAGAGAGGGAAGGGTAGAGACGAAGAGTTATTAAGACTCGATAGTAGGCCAGAGGGGAAACAAAATTATGAGTGGATCCGCCCTGCTGTTCATTCCTGCAGCTGTAGTTCATTAATCAGTACTAAAAATTCCCAGTCTCTACTTCAGGGGATTAGCCCAATAATCCATGTATTAGTTCATATACGTTTCCTTTTAGAGAAAGTGGGAGCCATTTTGGACGTCAGGCACAGTTAGTGAGGCCATGTGCAGCAGCTTCATCATGGCTTTGGGTTCATGCTTTGTTCCCCATATTCTCATTTTTCACCATCCAGTCTACTATTGATTTACAGGCGGCAGCATATGCAAGTGATTCTACCAGGGCGGACAATGAGTGCAAAGGAGTCCATCTAGACTCATTAGAGACAAAAATATAATATCCTTCGGCCTTGTCAGTGGCAATATCTAATATTAAAAGAAACATATGTGAAATAAATATTCATCAGTTCATAAGACAAAGGATTCAGAGTGGCAGTGCATAAATATGTACATATTAATTAAATATGCACATACGGATTATACATTCACATGTTTTAAGCATGCGGTCAAATTAGACTTCGCATTCAGAAAATAGCTTTTTATGGGAGTAGACAGAGACCAGTTCAGGTAGATCTTGTTTACAGTCTGTGGGGAACGCCGTCAGTGAGAGACAGGGCAACATTTCTAGTGTGCTGGGCCATGCTTGTGTGCAGAGTGTGGGCTAGAACGCACTCACATTATACTAGGTAAAATCTGTGCAGTCCATATAATAATAGCCTATGACACGGCCTGTTTCTAAGTGGAAAAAGACCAATTTAATCTGTGCCTATAGTGGCTCTTGCACGCTACAGGAAGTCTGCCATCACATTTTTATAGCAATTAATGGAAAAAGCAACAGAGCTCCAACACTTTCTCTCTGCAGTTCCTACCCCGTCTCTCTCTCTTTTTGTTCTCTCCTCTGCTGTCACTCATGGTGTGTGTTTTCTGAACAGTTGCATAAAGTGGGAATGATTGAAAACCATATTCTAACCTACACCCTCCGGTCACAACAGTCGCAGATTTAAGCTCGGGAGAAAACACTACGGAAAAACGCTTTAAATAATAATAACCCTGGCACGTCCGCACACACATACACACCTGGGAGCACGCACAGTATCGATCAAAGCCTTACCACCAAAAATCTAATGATGCTCGGTTTTTGTTGAGTGTCTCGACAACTTGCTGATTTATTCAAGATTCAAGAAGGTTTATTGTCATTCCAAAATATGGGGGTACATAAGAGGGAACGCAACTAAGCACTGAGGTCCCGGTACAGCTATAAAATAGAACACAAGGACCTAGAAAAACTAAAATACAACTGAAATACAATACAGACCTATGTGTTGTTGCCCAGGTGCTCCTGAAATTGTCCCCTCTGATGGTTGACTGCTCTGCTCCCACACAGACCAGCATGTTCAACAAGCCTCACTGCTGCTATCTATTTTTTCTTCTTAGGCATTTTCGCAGTTACTCTCTCACAACCTCATGCTCCCAAACTTTTGCTCAACTTTGCTCTTTTCATTTAGACTTTTCTGTTTCAATTTATTTTCTTCTTCATTTTGCTTTTGAACCCTTATCGCTGCCTCTACCAATTCTCCTCTCCCTCTGTCTCTCTCCCCGCAGTCGTGTGGTGGGCAGTCAGCTATAAGCCTCTCTGACATTAGCTGATATTAGGCAGGTCTATTAGGTCCAGGTCTGCCTTGCCATGTGATTTAGAGAGCAGAGAGTGGCTGCCTCAGCAGTGATTGCAAACACACACGCACGTGTGTCCACAGACTCACACAAGCACACAAACGCACATGGTAACACAAAGGATAATAAATCAGCGCAAATGTGCCTGCATGCGCACACACACACACACACACACACACACACACACACACACACACACACACACACACACACACACACCTTCGGCACCATCTGAAACCACCTCACCTAATGGCTACTAAGTCACAAAGATGGAAGAACATCATCATCATTTCTGACTAAATCCTTCACGTTAAGTTGTCACTGAGAGAATAAGAGCCACATTTTTTCAGCAAATCTTAATAAACAACATTAGTGAAAACATTTCAGAATCATGCCGTTGATGAGCCTCCAAAGAACTGTGCACAAGCAAGGATGCAAGAATGACAAAGCCTCCCCTCCTCCATGCTGCACAGAGCACAGACAGACAAACAGACAACACACCTTACAGGAATGTTAAAGCCTTCATTTTGTCAACACTGTTGTAACTACATTAAACCTCAATGTGTAAATGACAAGTCACACTGCCCCATTTTCACACATACAGTACCAATCAGACAGACACACTAGCTTAGGTGTGCACACAGACACACAGGTATCTGTAATCAATGGTGGTGTCTAAACCCATTAAAGATGCGCTGAAGAAGAAAGTGTTTTATTAAACGCTGTGCGTCAGTGACATTTCCCAAAGTTCTTATTTTGTGCTACCTTGAAACGTTATCTGAGTCATAGCTGCAAACCAAACAGAACTGTACATCCTTTATCATTGTACATTGGTCTCAAAACAAATCTTCCCACCTACCTACGCACATACACCTACAAACTAAACACTTCTACAGAACTACAATGTAAACATATTCAGTGTTAGAAACTGAAAAAGCAGCTAAAAAGTCAAACGGCTTATTTAAGGAAGAGAATTAAGACGCTTCTCATCAACCTTGAGCAGCAGCTTTAACCCTCACCTGAATAGACTTCTGTACTGTGTCATGGTTGCTCATTATGTAGGGAGAAACTGCCTTACAATGTTTGTTGACTCAACTTCACACCGAGTGTGCACCCAGGAGATAAATACTGAAAATTATAGAGGAACATGGAAATGTGGTTATGTTTATGCCTGTGAGCCTTGTGGGCTGCCAGAACAACAAATTACTCATGTTCTAGCGCTGTCTTAGTTTGAGAGGTGAGCAGCGATGAGGACTTCATACGCCTGTGTGTGTTTGTTTGTGTGTGTGTGTGTGTGTGTGTGTGCCTATCAAAGGGACTGTCTCTTTTCTTCCTTACATTACTCTCTTTGTCTTAGAATTTACTTTGTGTAAAAACCGTGACACCAGAGTGACATCGGTGTCGCGGAACCGCACCAGACGGCTGAAGCTCCTTTATCTTCTGCCTTCCCTAAATAAACGGATGCTGCTCAAACTTCTGACAGTCTTTCATTTGCTGTGCCATAGAGGTGAATCGACGCCTCTCTGACATCAGCGTGAAAGAGAATGGAACCTTATATGCTGCACAAAGGTTGGATTAACTGCAGGGCTGTTGGATGTGGCATTGCATTACATTGTACAGGTGCAGCGGTGTGTGTGTGCGTGTGCGTGTGTGTTTGCCTTCACTGACCATGGCTGAATGCTGATTGAGTGTCTGCTATTTTTGAAAAGATCCATCTCAATATACACCCCTATAGCTCTTGTGGTGTATGTGTGTGAGTGTATGTGTGATAGGTGGAATGATTCATCAGACAAGGTCAGAAATACATTCTTCAGGGCTGATAGAAGGCGATCATCACTGCCCCAGCAACCTTCACACATCCACATCTACTCCTCTCTACCTTGACATTGTGTGTGTGTGTGTGTGTGCATGTGTGTGTACGCATGGTTGTAGTACACGCCCATGAATGGCAGGATGTAATTACCAAGGACAATGGACGGAACTGCACATGGACGAAGAATAACGGATGGAAATAGTACTGTTGCTAGGAAGTAAACAAATGTATTACATTATTTGTATGTACTTGCCTACAATGACGTCAATGCAGTGGAAAATCAGAAAAGGTTTTGGCATAAACAAACAAGTAAAATGGAAGATATGCTACCTGGCTGCTAATTATGTTTTCATATCTTTATATTTCAAATCATCATGCTTTGTGTTGCAAAGATAGTGTAATGGAATCGTTCTCAAGCGTAACATTCACATTACCCCGTGTAGGCCGGGTGCACGCTCGCATGAAATTGTATTATTCTGTAATTTCATAACAATAATTTGCCCTTAAAAAAAAAGAAAACATAAAAACACCACATTCCCCCGGTGCGCTCTAAAGCCAGGCTGTGCCGAGGGGAGGCCAATCTGAAAATAAACGCCTGCAATCCAGTCATAAATGAAAGGCGATATTTAATATTAAATCGCTACCTGTGCTGCTGTGAGTGAAGTAATATAAGTCGTTCTATCGTCTAGTGTTTCACTGAGAGACACGGATGCAAGAGAGCGAGGAGGCAGAGGTGTGGAGGTGGGAGAGAGAGAGAGAGGAGGAAAGAGAGAGGGCGATGTAAGACGTCGCATCTACTGTATGTATATGTCAAAGATAGTAGAGAGAGAATAATAATTGTGGCATTGCTTTGTTAAACACATTTTCCTGGCTGCGGAGAAGTATTTGAGTCAGACTGTCAAGTTGTTGTTATTCTCCTCCTGGCGAAAGAGTGGAGAGGCAGAACAAGTACATTTGATGGGAATGATGTGAAGATGTTTAATTAAGACGCAAGGGAGTCACGTTTTATATTTTCCACGTGCTTGGTTTGTGTGGAGAGACTTAGAGGGGTGAAGAGCTCGGGACAAATGTCAATACAAGCGTCTGATAAACAGCAGAAACATTCATACAAATTTGTTCAGGAAGCACAGATGGATGCTCAGCGGTGACTCATACAAAAGATCAACTAGGTCAACTTTGCATCTGAGCAATGCTGATTTAGTCAAGACAAATGCAATTATAAATATCGAACATCTGAATATTTTAGAATGCCAAAGAGAGTAGAATCGAGACTAGTCGTTCTGTTGGGATTACAGGGAGTCATGAACCAACTGAAGCCTTTTCTATTCTTTAATCTGTATCTTATCAATGGAACATCTTCTTCATAATGCTTCATAGATTGGCTACAAGTTCTAAGTTGTCGCAAATGTCTTATATGGTAGTGGGCAATTCCAGGTTGGACAGACGGAGGACATCTTACAAGAAAAATGTACTTTCGCTTTCATTCTTTCCCGTCTTGAACATGGAATACCTTGAGAAACGTCTGATTTGAAGATTACGGGAGGAGGAAGACCATCCACAGCCATGTAAGCTGGGCGCAAACACAAGAGAGGCTAATCAAAGATATGTCTGTTGATAACAGGTGATAGTGAGAACAGCCGGAGCTGCGACATGTCCCCAAATCAATATCTTTGATTACGTCCTTTCCAGAAATGTGGGTCTGCATGTACTTCCTTCCTTCCTTTCTTCCTTTATCCTATGAGAGTACAGAGAGTTCCCGGGCGTTTGAATAGTTTCCACCATTTGCGTGTGTGTGACATCACCTGAGCTGAGGCGTGAGTGCAGATGCTCTAGTCGGCCATCGTGATTTGATGGCAGATGATCCGCTTTGCTCTCCACCACTTGAGGCTGGTTGGCACTGGACCATCTCATTTCCCTCCTTTCAAAATGAGCTGAAATTATGCTTTTTTGTTGTTGTTGTTCTAAATTACGCCATGTTTGATGTTGACCTAGATCAGTGGTTATCAGTACCTGGAGAGGCCCCCTGGTGGAATGACAGACAACTGCCATCTGAAATCAAAGTGAAGTCAATCTTTCTAAGGAAATGCACAAATAAATGTGATAGAATAATTAGCCTGACTCATCTCATCCCACTCTCTCACACGTTCCAAACTACCAGCAGCTCTGACTTCACACACTCAGCTGTTAAGCTTGAGGACCAAAGTGTGATTTGTAAGTGAAGAAACATATTATTCCCTGTATATGCTCACATGTGCTACATTACTTTAATCATGTTCACAGCCTTTTTGTAGACATATGAAAGCGTGAATGTGTGCAGATATGCAAACTTCAGGCTACACAACTCGTTCTTTATAGTTGGTGAGGTGGAACTCAGTTGTTTTGGGTTACTTAGGTGGCAGTTTGAGAACCACTGACCTGGATGGTAGATAACAACCAGTTCAACTCTTTTTTTTCTTCAGTAAACACTGGATTTAGGGTCAATTTACCACATCCCTGTTAAACAATGCAACACCTAACGTACCTAGATAAACAAATGCACACTGCATAAGCACAAGTATACACAACAACTCTGGAGACCTTTGTTTTTGCGATATCAGGCTGTTAGATTTATGGGCTTTCCACATTCCATCCACATTCTGATTGACTGAAACAAGCTTGAGGCCTGAGTGCTCTCGTCAAGACAAATGTGTGGCAGCTGTGCTTATGCAAAAATCAGACATCCTACTTCAGAAACTCCTGTATTCCCTGCTGTAGAACCTCCCCCCTCTTCTGATCTACACGATTCACACAAACGCTCAATTTGACTTTCAAAGCAGCGAAATTTGCCAATAGGCGAGATAGAAAAGACTAAAGCAGCTTTAACATTACAGCTTGAGCGTGACCTTACTTCCCCCATTTGAAGTTTCCTTTAAATAAAACATGTATATGTCTCTGTATAAGAGTGATGGTGTTACATAATATATATAAGAATACATTTGTTTATGGCCTTTTGTAATATAAACAAGTGAAAACTAACAATATAGTATTTGATTATATCCAATGAGCTTCATCATAAACACAGAATGACTCCCGTTATGTCTGAAATGATTGTGTGAAATAAACTCTCATGCTCGTTATTTGTTTCCATGCATGTGTCTAGTCGGCCATGAGGCTCTGCAGAAACCCTGATTCAGGTCAATGTGAGCCCGGGAGGTCAGACCCTGAGGACGGGCTGCAGACAGACCATCATCTCACTGTGTTCAGTACTGGCACAATTACTGGCACCCGTAGGACAGAACAGATGAAAAGCATTTTAATGGCATGCCCCTAAAAAAATCAGTCTAGATGGGCTGTGTGTGTGTATGGGGGAGAGAGAGAGAGAGAGAGAGAGAGAGAGAGAGAGAGAGAGAGAGAGAGAGAGAGAGAGAGAGAGAGAGAGAGAGAGAGAGAGAGAGAGAGAGAGAGAGAGGACATCAAATAAAAAGAGAAACAGGAGGAGACGCAGGTAGATTATGTTGTTTTGCACAAACAGATCCCCGTCATCTCTTTCATCACATGACCAATTCACAAGAATCAGCATGTCGTTGTATTATCAGCCTAAGCCAGGTTTTTACTGCTGAGAGAACACAATCCTACAACAAACACTGTTTCTCTCTCATCTCCTTACACACACACACATTCACGCACACCTGTTAACACAAAGATGCAGCACCCTAATGGAAAACCCAACTGTTGATCAGAGCTGCACTGCAGACGTCAGAAAAGCCTTTGTGTCTTAAACCCAAAAGTAATGAAAAAATAATAATGACTGCTTGTGTGTCGTTGTGCTCTTCTTCATGTGTGTGTGTGTGTGTGTGTGTGTGTACACATCATTATGATCACTCATTGTGTTGGCATGTGCCTGCAGGTTTTGTAATAGACATGGGTTAATAATTGATGCAATCATACTGTAACAACAGGTTCTATTACCATTATCAGACAAAACAAGGGTTTGCATGCTTCCTTACATGTGTATGTGCACAGAAACATACTGAAGACTTGTGTGCATTTATGTAAAGTGTATATAAATGTACTTGTACACTAGTTACCGGAAGGTCATTTGGAATATCTGTCCCAAGTTGACTTGCTGGGTTTTGTTGTTGTATCCATGCAGCATCTCACCAAACAGGGTGTCATTGAAGTGGACATCCTGCCTCGGGCATTTTGGTCCCTCACAGTTGTCTGACTGCAGGAGGCAGGAACGCCCATCCGCTGCCAGTTTGTACTCCTGCACACACCTGAGCAGGAGGTGAGAGATGTCAAACGTCACGTGGAACACAGAATGCCTGCATGCTGGTTTACACTCTAGGTGAAAGAAGACGTGTGTGTGTGTGTGTGTGTGTGTGTGTGTGTGTGTGTGTGTGTTTGTGTATAGCGACTGGCAAATTGTGAACTGTATGATGAGTAGTGGCGAAAATGTTACAGGAGAGAAGGCTGATGATACAGCAAAATGCAAAAGCCACCCTATGTTATTTGGAGGAGTTACAGAGCATGAATCAATGCAAAGATGCTTTAAACTTAGTGACTTTGTTTTCTATATGTTCTGTCAAATTAGTTTTTTTTATTATGTAATAGGAACTCAACCCAAGGGCATTTTTTGTACATTTGCACAATCCAGATCTGCAGAATGTCACACACATTCTAAACTGATTCCAAATTCTCCAAAATATCTCCCTATATCAAAATAAAACTAGATGATTGTGCAACATTGTGCATTTTCTGAAAGCTCCAGCAGCTTCTCACCACAGCGCCTGGATCAGATACCAGTCGTCTCTTTCTCTGTTCATTAACACGATTTGTCAAAACACTTTTCCACCGACTATACTGTGAGCAAAGCCTATTTAGACACAGTTAAGACACAGTTAAGAGAAAACCCAGAAAGCATCTTACCAGCAGTCACATTAGTCTTCATATCTCTATTTACATTTTGAAAAGGCGCAAAATAATACACATTTCATGATCAAAACTGCTGCAATGTGTGTCTGCTTAATTGCTTGCTCTTTGTGCAAAGAATTGTATTTCAAAGGGAAAGAGGGTTGTTTTGCAACGTATATCGGGCCTCCACAATAAAATACATGTGAAGCCTCTAATTTAGGGCCGTGCTCTGAATGGTTGAGCTCTGTGTCTGGCTGCAGCTGAATTATTCAGCGTGTAGTATTTCCTTTTTTTCCTCACACTTCCAATTAATAATAGGAACCTCCATGTGGTGAATGTGAGAAAAAAAACATCAAATTGAGTGCTTTCTATTTTTAACATTTTAAAATTCTGCGCTACACTTTGATCTGGGATTCCAAACACGCCGGAAGTCGTTTTAGAATCCAGACGTTGCTTCTGTAAAGTGGTCGACATTTGTCTAAAAGTTTCTGAGAGCGTAGTCAAAAAACAAGTTTGTGACAAAGATTAGTGTGAAAGCAAACAACCATGGAGTGACAGGTGAAATAAAAGTTGTCTGGTTGAATGATTTATTGTTTCTGTTGTGAAAAATAGCAGGTGGAAAACTTCACTGTTGGCAAAAAAACAGTCTCAATCCAATTAGAAGCTGGTGGCGGTGGTGTAATGTGTGTGAGAATGTTTTCTTCCCGCTCATTACAAGCCTTTTGTAATGACTCAGAATAGCGTCTGGTAACACGGGTGACCGGCAGCATCACCTCACGGCCAGCACATTTTCAAAACAAAAGCCTTGGGAGATTAATAAAGAATGGGAAATTACTCCAAAAACTTTCTTGGTTCATAAATACGACACCTCCAGGCACCTGTGTGGGAGGACATTCGCAGAATCAATCTAGAGCAGAATGTGTGGGAATTATGTCACATCTAGGTCTTTAACCCTAATCTCTGAATTTCTTTCAGAGATTAATAAAGAAATATTGCTTAGATATGGCAATAACAACAACCCATGAAATACATTTTAATATAATTATGTGTATGACATTAGGTGCCACTTCTTATATGGAGGATTGCAATATTGGCTGGCTCGAAAAATCCTATCTAACAGTATCATCTACTTCATTTCAGCCGTAGTGAACAAAGTAAAGTTGTAATATGAGATTTAAAGGTGAACACAATCCATTCATATGATGCTTATGATTCATTTCGTTAAAATACTAAATAGACTTAAGAAGTTTAAATGAATTTGATACCCTTTGTTTGTTAACTTTAGCACATCTCGACTTTTTAAAGCATTGTGGTGTCATTGCTCAGCGGAGTATATGCATCATTGCCTTATTGCTTCTATTGTGTTTAATCACATCAAAGCTTAAATTTGTGATGTGATTGTGTTGTGATTTTATTATTTTAAACTAAAAACATTCTGTATGTGGGCAGGGTTTTATTGTGCGTAACTTCATATGATTATGTGATGAATTTTCCATATCTATATCTCCATCCATTCAGGCGAGCGTCATGTTGCCTGAGGAAGGGCTGCCCGTATTCATCATCGCTCAACCCATTGTAATGTAGAAGCTTTCTTTGCCCAGTTTGTGTGTTCTTTTTCCAATATTAGTTATTCTCACCCGCAAAACATGAGCACATTACTGGAACTGGGGTCATCTTCAAGGGGCACCAGCTGCTGAAGACACAGCTGTTCACAGCCTCCATTGAAGCCATCGGTGCAGTCAATGCCCCTGGAGTAGTCATAGCAACCTGAGCCATCCTTCATTGGCCTCAGCCCCTCAGGACACTGCGGGAAAAAGAAAGACGAAGAGACACGGGAGGGGAAAGGAAGAAACGGCAGGTGGTGGGAGAGGAGACGTGGAGGAGGGAGGACGAGGAGGAAGGCATAGATTAGAGGGAGAGAAAAGGGAGCGAGACACAGAGGTCAGCGTGTGCATTTTAATCAGGGTCAGGCGGCTCTGAGGAAGGAGAGATAGCGGGAGGAAAATGAGGAGACAGCGGATGAGGGCAGTGGGATTTGAAGAAACAGGAGAAGGATTCAAAGAAAGAACAGGCATGCCAATCACAGGACCAGCCTATAAATAAGTCTCAACTAGCAATGTTTAAAGCATACAATTTCTCATATACTGTATATATCAGCATATTCTAGAGGATGTTGGGCCGGGAAGGAAGGACACTACGCCATGTTCACATAGTTACAGTATGTATCAGGTTTTAGTCACAATGTTGTTTTCAATCCGCTCTCTGTCATCACACCCAGAGATGCGACTGCTGTGTTATCTGAGCTCCTGCTATTTAACATCACACACCGGGCACTGCACTGGAAGACTTTTATTGTGCAGGAGCAACAGGAGGTGTCTGGGGATTTTGTTGACAATTGCAAACCTACGCTTCAAACTTCTCCACACTTCAATCTTGCTTCTCCCACCGCAGCGAAGCCAGGCGCTCAACAGCTCTAATTGATGTGCATTTACGGTAATTTAACTGAATTCCCAACAATTCACCCGCGTAAACAACAAGTTGTACTGCTGCATTCAATGCTTCTGTATCGCACTATAACTTTCCGAGGCCATATGGAAAAGTGCCATTAGTTCCTGCCCGAGCGTAAACATCACTCGGCGTCATAATTGTCCAGTTATGCCAATTTACCACTCTGAGACAAGAGGCCCGAGTCTGAAAGAAGTGTCTCTAAAAGTTGCTTAGGAGGCATAATAATAGCTCATTTCACAGTTTGTTGTCAGGGGAAACAACACATCACTTTGTGTGACAGAAGCTCATGGTTTTTAATTTGATTCCTTCCCTTGCGAGAGCTTCTTCACAAGTTCAAAACTTAACAGCGCAGTGACAGGCGTGTTATGTATCCGGCTAGAAACGCAGCACTTATTCACTATTCAATTGAATGCTATTATATATACGGGTGCAAAATGTATACTTTGGTTAGTCCGGCCGGCGCAATGAGAAATCCACATCTTGTCCTGATGTCTGTTGGGACTTGAACTCGACAATCAATTCACCCTCTCAGACAGCAACCACATGCTGAAATGTGTTGGCTTTAGGAGCGAACCAAACGTTTTTCTCTGAGGGCTGCAAAGTTTTGCTAGCATGATGTGACACTCCTAGTGGATTGCAATGCGTGCGGCATCCGTGCTTATAATTTTTGCAATCGACCTTCAGTATGGGGCCTGCTGATAAAGTGTCCAGCAGGAGGCATGTTTGAACATTTGCGAGGTGGAAGTGGATTGTCAGCCTATTTTTACTTACATTCGGGTGCATTGTGGATGTCTGCTGTAACGTTTGGTCTTTGTTATTTGGAGATCTGTACAAGTCTTTTATCTGCTCATTGCACTTTCCTATTGAGAACCTGTACTTGTTCTTCGCTCTGTGGGAGACGCAGCCTGCAGAGCGACCAGCGAGGTTTTGATAATCCTTTGGGTATTATTTGCTCAGACCCGGTAAAAGCCAAACTGTGTATTTTTTTGAAAAGCTTTTGACAGGGAAAAAAATATGAAAGAATATGTGATGTTATTGTGACATCAAAAGCAAATAGTTTCCCTTGGTCATTGTTAAACCGATTGTGTCTACAGAGCTACAGCACTGTGAATACACACACAAAACTAAAACAGATGGAGATCAGGCTCCAATATCAGACTTTTGCAAATGTAAGTATTCAAGCTGAGACGCAGATGTGGGGAGGAACTGTCACACAGGACTCTGCAGCTGGCTGAAAGCACTCTGGGTCAGCCATTAGCTCAGCACTGAAACTACTTGTTCTTTCCGCTCGGACGATTCCCCAAAAGCCGACCGGATTGCAGTCAGACTTCTGTGCAGTGAGAACAGACATAAAAACTGTATTGTAGAAGATGAAATGACGTAAATTCAATTGTGTTATTGGCAGAAGCAGTGTTGACAAAACTGTTAATGTTATGTAAAAAGACTGAGTAATAACAAACAAACTAACACAATTAAAGATTATTGATTGTGTAAACAGTGTAATTACTTGGTGTTAATCTGATTAAATCATGAAATATAAAGCTAATAAAGGAACATTAGATAGTACTGTTACATATTGTCTTTGTGTATGTGTGTGTATCTAGAAAAGATGATCGATTTCCACAATCTCATCTCTTCCCTGGCAGCACTTCCTGTTCGCTCCTGTATCTGCAGCTGTTTGTTGCCATTTCTTTCCAACATTTTCCGCCGGGAAACAACTGAGATGATTTCCTGTCCCCCTCCCCCCCCCCCCAACATGGTGACACAGTTCCTGATGAATTACCATGAAATTAATTATGACATTTAATCTACAACTTATACTAAAGCCACTGATCTGAGTTGCTTCATTCTTTAACTTCAGGTTAAGACTTGGCTCACAGTCACTTGGTACCTTGTAGAGCACCGCCAGCTTTGCCCAGCGTGTAAACCCCAGTTTGTCTTAATTAAACCCGGATAAGCAATAAACTCTCTACTTCTTTGGATTAAAGCACTGAAATCCGGGCCACTGCCTATCTTCTATTTAATACTATCCTTCAAAATAAGAGAAAAAGTCATTACCATGGAATCACCGATGGGAATAACAAGTAGATTCAAACAAATTATAACAGTATCAAAGATGCTTGGAGAGTATTAATGGACTGGATTGTAAACGTACATCTGATCTTTTCATCTTTGCAGACTCTCTGTTAAAAGCCCTGACATGAAAGCACCCGGGCTTACACTATGTACATGTTCTCTGTGGGGGATCTCAAATGGGAATATAATGACGCCATTAAGTAGAAGAGTGATGATGCTTCACTCTTGAGTATACTTACATCTTCTAGAAATGGATGCCAGTAGTAAATGGTTGGGGGAGGGCAGGTGGAGAATTAAGAAGCCAAGGTAAACAAGTTTGAAGAAGTAAGCGAATGCGGAGTAGTTGGAGTATGTGTGGGTTAACTACAAGGACACACACAGTAAATCTCGCGTCTCTGCTTATATAACCGCACATAAATCAGCCCTACAAATTAAAGTTCAAACAACGGCAGTAAGAGCTATTAGTTTTCCTAATTATCCATTAGAATCATGAGCTTTAATCAGGAACTGGGCCTAATCTATTGAACTCTTGTCTCTTAATGATCTCATCATCTTACTTTTAGGCAAACACACATCTCAGCAAAAAAGGTGAGCTAAGGAGAAGAATGTGTGTGTGTGTGTGTGTGTGTGTATGACCTTTGATGTAAGCAAACTCAAACACTTGACTATACTCAGCAAATACGGACAATGAAAAAAGAAGACGAGATTCCTTGATGGAGAGATATGCTGAGACTTTCATAAGCTGGCACGCCGGCGTCATATGAGAAACTGTCTTCCAAGCGGCACGGCGCTTAATCATGCTGACATGTGGGCAGGGAGGGGAGAGAATGAAGTACTCGGCGAGCGTATTGGCAGGCTGGCTGGCTTACGGGTGGCAGAGATGCATGCCCTGCAGCTCCACCGCTCCTTAAAAGATTTTATGAATTAAGCACAAGAGTTATTTGTTTGCTAAGAACAAAAATATTGCGCGGGTAAACTTGAGTAGTCAAGTGTGAACGCCATGGCGTGTCTGTATTTCAGACAGGCGGCGTCAGATCAAACAGCTGTTTGGTACACGCCACTTCCTGTCTTGTATCTTGAAGTGGTTGTGGTTTGGAAGTGACACAGCTGATCAGGGACAGACGCGGGGGTGTGTCCCATACCTGACATGAGAGTATGTCCTTCCGAAAATACATGTCTGCATCGATTTGGTTTCCCCTTGCGCTCTCATTGGCTGTAGCTCCTCATAGGTTCACATATCTCTCTCTCCCTCCCTCCCTCTGTCTTTTTCTCTCTCTATCAGGTCGCTCCTTGGCTGGTTTGCACACAGCGATTGTCACACGCAGGGGCAGGCAAATATTTATCAAACATTTCCCTCTGAGCTGATCTGAGCCTTCGTCTGCAGTATCCCGCCCAAAAAAGCTGTCGGCGATCAGGAAATTCTCTGCATAATGATATTTTGGATGTCTGCTCAGCTAATCAAACAGAGCCCGTTCTCCATTCTACCCCGCAGTGGGTGACCCTGCTCAACATCCACTTCAATGCACCCGCGCCGACAAAACAGACGACTGTTCAATCGCCACAGACGGCTTTGTCCACCAGCTCCAAACTCTGCAAAAACCTCCCGCTGATGCGTCTTCTTCTTCTCCTGCTCTTCCTCCTCACGATGAGAACAAATGAGATGAGCGGTTCCAGATGAGGTGTTTTATTACCGCTTCTTTCATTGTCTCACCCCGAGTTAAGTTTACCAGGCAGAGATTGACGCCTCAGTTGAGAAACTCCTGAATCTGACAGCGTGCAATAAGCAGCAGAGAACATAACAGCTAAGCAATAGAAATATTCCCTGCCCCCGCTGATATTTCAGTCTTGTCACAAAGGACAACTGATAATATCTGTATTCTATGTCCAATACCAGTCCCCACTTTCATCCAAACCATTAGAAAGCAGAGGAAATTGAAATAGGAATCTTTTCCTTGGTATCTTACCTGTTACAAGGCCGTCAGCTGGGAATACAACCTAAGTGATTTCATACTCTTCCTCAGTCTGTTTAATGTTTTGCTAAGCTTGTAACTGAGCCGGATAAAACTGATTCAGCGTTTACAATTACAGTATAATCTCATCAAAAATACATAAAATTGTAGCCCCACTGTGGGTGGGCGTGGCTGTTAAAAGCAACAGATTACATCACAATTATGGCTTGAGACACACACGCTCGTATTTCTCTCAAATGCTTCAGATAATAAAGCTATGGGATATGTTTTAATAGCGGTATTTGAATGTGTTGTATATGTCTAGTGTTTTCTTTTATTGTGGTGAATCACATACAGAGCTTCATTTCCATCTTGGGCTGCAGCAGTGTGTGAAGTGTACAAACAGTAGTCTCACACTTGATCCCGTGTTTAACCACTAGTGTCAGTGGCATTGACTGGATGACGGAATTATGACAAAGTGTTTGCCCAGAACCATAAGGAGCTGAAATTCAATGGTAATGAGGTAAGCCGAGCTGTGCTGTGCAGCGGAGCAGGGGATCGCCGCGATGCCCCTCTCCTTGTGAACGCCAGGCTGCGGGAAGAGATGGATACAGCACACAGTCGGGGGATTTGGGGGATGAAGGCTTGAGGGTTTGAAGAAAAATTTCGCTAGCTGCCATTTTTCCTCCCCCATGACTCTTTATGCAGATCAGACACAACCCAGCAGAAATCTGGCTCCACACTGACAACTCATCATTTAATTCTTGACTTTTAGAGTGCGCCACACATTCTAATAAACTGGAGCATATTGGGACAGAAGCGCCTTGAAATGAGACAGGAATAAACAATATCCGTCTTCTCTAAAGTCTTAAACACTATTGGAGTTTGACAGGCCAAAATTAAAGTTCTGGGTGGTGCTTGGAGCTAACAATACATCCTTGCCAACCTCGCATCCAAACAGCTTTGCCAGCGAAGTCCCAAAAGGAACGTCAAGTGATGAAAGATATGCCACTAATATCCCACCATCTGCTCAGGCTCGGAGTCCTTCCATTAGCCAGACAAGATACTGTATCTGGATAAAACAATGTGCCATAAATGAAAACATGCCAGGCCTAAAAGCAGAGAAAACACACCGTGCTGCCGTTGTCACACATTTACCAAGGAACCCCCTGGGGAGAAGCAAAACCTCGTCCACATACTGTTCGGGTGACTCTCAACGCAAGTTCAACCGGAGTTTGAGCATTTATGCCGCAAAATTAGCTAGAAACTAAATATGTAACGGAAGACAAAATACATTTTCAGTTGATGAATTAAACCTTTTTCCTAATGTCACAGCACAAAGCTTAAATAAATCTGCCTAATGTAGAGCTACACACATTACTGGGTTTTGACAGCGTAAAGCACGTCGCTGCTGCATTCTATTTACGCTAACGAGTCAACACAGCAAACAGCCTGCTTTAATGTTTTTGTATTTTATTCATCTGTTCTCCGCGCGGGAATTCAATTAATCCAGCATTTTGCTCCACAGTCGGAACAAAACCTCACGTTCGTCCACTGTCAGTATCTGCCGTCGTAACCTTTCAGTGATGAGTTTCTTTCTCTTATGTGCAACGTAAAGGCCGATACGCAGTTAATAAGAAGATAAGGAGGCTCCCGGTAGCTATAAAGTCTGGAATTGAAATCTGACCTGAATTTCCATTTAATCCTCTAATTTATACCCCCGTCTATCCCTTATAAAACAGATTTATTCATAACTTTAGAAGACCCTTTTCATGCATGTACAAGTTTAATTTATTTCTTGATGAATACTGAAAACATTTCTATTGTCCCTTCACCTTTTCCCATTGAACAAATATAAACTATCTGACACGATACGACACAAATTTGAACTATATGTGACTCGATGACCCGAGCAGCGACAAAAGAAGGCGTCGGCCCTCGAAGCGTTCGCAGTCAAACGGCTCTGGCCACAGCCGAGCAGTCATCAAACACGAGAATAAACCGCCGCCGCCGCTTATCACCTCTGGCTCAGCCGTGCCAGTGAGGGAAGAAGACATGCGAAAGCGGAATGAACAATGGCTTCCCAAAAAAAGCTCTGGGATTTATTTTTTGCAAATTCATTTCAACTGTCTGAAGTGGCGCAGACAGCCTTGAGGGACAGACCGGGATAATGGATTTGGAGTCTTGTGCCGAGCGTGTCACCGCTCTGTGTTAGCACCCACTCCTGATGTGGGGGCGTTAAAATAACATCACCAATGCTGAAACGGTGAAGAGAAGAAAAGTAACGAGGCCGTGCCCGTGAACCTCTCAATGAATCTGTGATAAGTAGAAGGTGATGTCAGTGTCTTTGTTTGGGTATCAATCAGACACACACAAAGGCAGAGTCATCACTTTGAAAACCATTTATTCATATATCACACTCTCTGAGAGTACCAGATAAAGATATTTCCAAATTGTGTATTTATTTGAGAGAAAATGAGAATTCTCTCTTCTTGTTTGCTTTTCCTGCTTTACAGATTAGAAACGTGGCAGTTCTTTGATATTGTTTTGTCTGCATGCAAGAGATCAGCTGCAGACTAAAAATAGAGTGTTGCGTGTGTGTGCTCGTACTATTTGTAAGGATGTGCGTGCGTGTGTGTGTTTTATTGAAATTGTCTTCCATGGCCTGACACTGGGCTGACTATTAATTTAAAATAACAAAAACAAACTCACTTGTGTTTACCCATTATGTCTCTATTGTCCATACAAATCGTTTTAGTTAAATCTATATCCTTACTGTACTATAGTTACAGCTATGATGTGCAGCTATATAAGGTCAAGTCAGGTCTCCAAGTCAGCACAACGCAACCAAACATTATAACAGGACATGGAGTGGATTCTGACTTGTTTGGGAGTTGAGATTTGTCTTCTGTTGACTTGGTAGTTAGAGTGATTTGATTTCCATTCCAGCCTTTACAGTCAGAGGAGGCTGCAGCACTTTACTGCTTTCATAATTCTCCTCTACAGGCAGAAGCATTTGAAAACCTCCGTCTTTGAGTTCAAAGGTGAGTGCAGTGAAGTAATAAGGATTCATTTGGAGCTACGCCTTTAATGCAGGAAAGTGTCCAGTGTCCAATTTAATTCTATATTCCTTTATAAGCTCCTACACTGCAAATTCATATGATATGGACTCCTTTTATGTAGGCCAATATAAATTATGTAACAATAACAGTTATTATGCATTTAAATAAGCTTAAATAGTCCGATTTGTGTTTATAATCTACCACATTCACCATAAACCATTTTATTTGGTGAATAAGCTTTTGTTGTAAGCACATATACAGATTTTTTGAAGTAGTATATATAGATTTATGGAAATACTAAAGATTTAGTCATTAAAGTGTCAGAAAACAGAGTGGGCTGTTCAAATAATTTTCATTGGCTAGAAAGCACATTTAATTGCTCTCGGCAGGGATATGTGACACAATTCACAATAATCTTCTCCTAGCTGTTTTTAAATCAATTATGCATACGGGGGCTTGCTTGTGCTGCACAGCAGAAGAAGAAAAGACCAACACTGCAGAGATCCAGGGTATCTATGAAGTATTGCTTGGGGAAAAGCCATAAACATACTGATATAGTATAAAAAGTACATGGACTAATAAATCTCCACGCCTCAGACACACACCGACACACACTCAGTCACCATTTTCACTGCAGTACACCAGTGATTTTACCTTTTCACCATCGACGCACATAAAATCTGTGCCCAGAGTTTAACTACAGCAATAAACGACAACACCGCCAGAAGACAACAACACAGAGCATAATTGCTCTGATTTTCATCCCTGAACCACGAATAAATCACCCTGAAGCTGCCCAGCCCTGCTTCCTAGAAAATATTCTAGTCCTGATAGGGAATATGATGTTAGAGTTATTAATATGGAGCAGTTGTCACGGATACACAGTAGGAGGTAAAACGAGGGGCATTAGCTTGCAAATGGTGGAACAACTTACTTCTATAGAGATACGAGACATTTTCAAAGAAGTGTATCCTCAAAGACGTACATGGTCATAAACAGCAAGAGCGGCATTCACTTATTTACGCTTAGAGACGCGCTGTCAATCCTGCAACATGTTGTGGTTTTGATGTGAGACTAAGCTGCCATTCTGTCTGCCTGTCAACAGTTACGGAGAGATGAGACAGGAGAGAGATGAAAGATGGTGAATCGCTGCAGCGTCACCGTTTAAAAACACCGGTTGAATTACAGCTCCGCCCGAGTCCTTAAAGGCTCGCTGGACCCCCCCGCCAGCAAGGGATAGCTCATCAATTTAATTGATTTACAATCCCAGACCTGCGTCCAAAGTTTCCAGTCAGTGTGTACTTGTAAATACGCCTATTGGAACACCTCCATTTGCACCGTGCTTTACAATGATCCATTTAAAATCAAAGTGGGGTACATGAGTGAGAGTGGGAGGAACACTACATTTATTGCATATTAGTGAAACAGTATTTACGGGATGGTTTTTGTCGTAAAAAAAAGCCTAAAAAACTTCAATTTGAACTGTTTTCATTACAGGGCCGGTTCCAAATTGATCATTTCTTAATAGTTGCACGATCCGACCACAGAAATTACTTTTTATGACTCAAATGCACTCTGATCCAAATGAGAAATGGGCTTAACTCAAAGTCGTGCATGAATAAATGTCAGGCAAATAAAACAGTTTGAGTGACATTCTGGTCAAAGCACAGGGAGGTAGATAAAAAAACTATAGAATATCACAAAAGTCTCGTTCTACTAAATGGAATTCAAACAAATGTTCTTGGGATTTGATTAAAGAGTGGATGTGCAAAAAAAGAAAGTCATTTAAATGTAAAATAGGGAAAAAATGTACAGTTTGAGTGAGTCACCAATGAATAGTTATCGAGAACTGACTGCATACACACACCTTCCAGCAGTTCAACCCCAAAGTTCAAACCCATTCTGCCTGGTCCATTAATGTATATACTGAGTGCATAGCACTGATCCAGGCTTACTTTGTTACAGACGGAAAAAAAAGGAAAAAGCCAATGGAATAAAACGCTGCCACGCTTTTAACAGGAAGACACTTGTTAAGTTAAGTCAACACTTAAAATAAGTGGTGAAGCTGAGTCACCTGAGGGCTCACGGCTGCTTCACGGATCAATCTGACACATTTCAGGAAGTTCATTACAGCTCTGACAGAGTGCTGCAAAGAGAGTGAAGAACAAGAAGTAGGAGAAGAAGAAGAAGTGCCAGCGTCCTGACTGTTAGATGAAGGTGGAGACAGACATGCAGGAGTCCAGACCTCTGCTGTGGTGCCAGTTATGTACAGAAATATAAGAGCGGATTCCTACTGCCCAGGTGGTTTACACACTCACTTCCTTCTCATTATCATATAAGGGAAAGGCTGAGTAAGGAAAAACGCAAAATGCCGCGTTGGGGGAAATGGGAGGTAGACAGATGACCGAGAGTGTAAAGGCTGGGAGAAAGTGGAAAAAGTGAAAAAATTCAGAAGAGAAAGCCAGCAGCCTTTCATTACTGGCACGGAAACGACCGACACTTACCATGCAACCGGATGAGTCCAACTGCCGGTCAGACACACACTTGAAATTCTTCTTGCAGCCTCCGTTGTCTTTGGAACAGTCACGGACTGCCCCGAAGGATGCCAGCAGGTCATCCACCGTCTCAAAGTAAGTGGACAACATGGCCTCTTCCCTTGAATGGAAGGAAGAAAAAAAACATTAGAATAAACATTGTATGGAATAAAGAAGTCTACATCAGAGATCAGAGCGGCAAAACGTTACAGGCATGAATGTCAAAATGGGTCTGAGGTCACAAAATTAACAATTAATGAAGCTTCTGGATATGAATTCCAGTTTGGTCCCTCGACAATATACAATGATCCAGTGTTATTTAAATCAGGAGATATTTTAAAATCAATTATTTCTTAGTTTTCTGCTATACTGTAGTTGTATGATTGTGTCAGCCAAGGTCTTCCACTTGCGGCGATGGTGTTGTTTTGTTCCGAGCAGCGCCTGTTGAATATTAATTAACCTTTCAATGCCAGTGTTAAATTGTGTTTTATAGGACTTGCTGTGGTGTAGCAGGTTCACACAAATCAAATGTCTGTTTATCCCTGAATGCAACTGTGGGAGTTGTGATATTTAAGTGTTCTGAGCTGTTATTCTTCAAGTTTAGCGGCGCTGTTTGGATGTAAAGCCTGAAACCAAACCCTTCCACAGACTGAGGACCTCTGACAGAGCCAGGAAAGGCACATTTGAAACTCATGACTATAAGACTGCAAATTGGAAGATGGCCTGGACGAGTGCGAGCCTGCAGGTCACAGCAAAAGGATCACGCCGCTTCTCACCCGTCTGGACGCCGGGGAGGACGCAAGCGGCTCCTTGATTGTCCAATTTGCTGTTTCCCATTTCTGTCAGCAGTTAGTAAAAATAACGACTGTGTAAGTAGTCGAAGTAACACCGCGGCGGTACAGCCTGGTAAGATTAGCTGTTGTTTATGGAGGCGGCGAGTCATTAGCTTTCACAACCATGATAAGCAGCACTGCCAGCTCCATCCGGACGCTTCCTGGACCTCCAGGAGAGAACAACACGTTCAGGTTCATGACCTCAAATCTCCCAGAGTCAACTAACCTGACCTATACTGTTGCCATGACAAACGCGTATGAATTACCGCAACAGTGTCAACCTCCAACCATTAGTACTGCCAATTACTTTAATTGTCGGAGTTCTGTTCAGTTTTTATACACACCAAGTATTCAACGCAAATTAGCAAATGCCCATGATATACTTCAATGTACTGGCTGTTTGTTAACCAGGTTGGCAAGACGCAATCTGGGCAAGGGGAAATGAAAGAGAAGCACTCTGAAATTAGAACCAGTGAAGTGCCCTTGAGCCAGATACAGTAATTAACCTCCAGCTGCTCCAGTGTAGCCCGTCAGTAAAGTACTTGTTAATCCTGGGATTGTACTGGGCAGTACATGAGACTCAATCATGTCTGCAAGAATGCCAGTAGAGACATATACAAAGAAGAAACAAGACACAGGTTTTCAATTCAGTACGAGGAGAGTCTGACAGGTGAGGAGATGATTGTGTTTACTCCAATTATAACATTTACATGCCTGAATAAATCACTTTGCAATGTCTGTCTGTATATCAAAGTAAGATTACGCTGATTTATGCAGATTTGAGTTGGATCATGGTGTTATAGCTGTTTTAACACGTATGCAAACATATTGAACGTCCCTAAATTAGCCTTCAGGCATACAAAGTCTATGTTCTGTATAAACGCTATATTAAGTCCTGAAGTACACACTCTAACGATACAACACATCTTCATTTTGAATTAGCACAATGGAATGACTGCGCACAGTGTTGCATTTTAAATACGCTGCAGCATTTCTTACCGAACAGATTAGTGTCAGTTCCAGAAGGAGGTGGGGCGGGGCGCGGGGGGTTGAGATGCACACAGTGACTGCAATTTTAAATAATTTATGCTTGATCCGATGACTCAGTTATATGAAAAAATATCATCTGTGAAGTATTGGGGGCTGGAGACAGATAGGTCATGTCTGGGACTAATTGGTGTGCCGGCATTAATTGGATGTGTTTGTCAAAGTGCCTTGATGGAGAGCCCACCAAATTAGCATTCTCCATCCATTTTCGTTTCGTACTAATCCAAGGCCAAGGCGCCAAGGCCACTGCCGCCTGCCTGCCACAGCTGAAGGAGGCAGCAGAGTAAACACACAGGAAAAGTACACACATTCATCCGTGCACATTCATCGTATATAAGATTGTGATATCCATACTGCACTGTGAGTTCACTTTACAATTAACTATGAATTATTCAATGATGCTCAGAGTCTCTTTAGACTGAGGACGTGATTCTTTAGTCGGTTTTTCATGATTTGTGTGTGTGTGGAACTTACTAACTATTACTATGAAATTTGAACTTTACACACTCAGAGCTTTTCCGACCTAATTGACATATTTCCGATTCATCGCCATGCCGTTCGGGACTGCCTGGCATAGGCGTGAGAAGGCGTAGAAGGACGACGTTGTGGTACATTTGGTACCGGTCAGCGCTCGGTGGAGGCCATTATCAGCAACGTGTGCCCTGTTCCCTGTAGTGCCTGATGCAACTTCTGCAGCAGAAACTACACCAACGAGCAGTAAAAGGACAGATAGGCGACCGCGGTGACTGCTGAGCTGTCAGGTCAGTGTTTGTGATGGAGATGTGACGAGGAGCAAGCAGACAAACAAGCAAGTAAACAAGCAAAACATGGTGGCAAAACCTGTTGCAGTCAGTTCTTGCTTGCATCAATCTATCCATCCATCCATCCATCCATCCATCCATCCATCCATCCATCCATCCATCCATCTAATAATATCCGTTGGGCCATTAAACAAGAAATCTAAAAATGAGAGTATAAAAATAACACTAACACTAATAATACTAAGGTTAAGGAGTTTGTATTGCTTAGTAATATATTATTGTATATAACATTGCTTAATACTTTAAAAAACAGGTCTATCTAAATGAATAAACAAGTACAAAACAATGGCATCACATAAATGTGCCTGTTTATGTGTGTGCATGCGTGCTTCTCCCCGGGCTTCAGCTGTGTGAGGGTTCTTCTCTCAGGGTGGTGTGAGCCTAACAGTGCTGTGCTGCTCAGCTCGCTTCAGCATGCTCAGCCACACTCACACACACACACACACATACACACACACACACACACACACACACACACACACACACACACACACACACACACACACACACACAACTCAAGACACCCAGCATCAGGGTGAACAAAGGGGCAAGGAGTCTCTGTGTGTTTCTCTTTGGAAGTGAACAAAAGCAGCGTCTCGTGCATTGGACCGCAGGGAATCTGTGCGGCGTGAGAGTGACGCGCCTGAACAAACGCCGAAAAGATGTTGAGTGATTGGGAAATAGATTCCCCGCTGATTTTTGAGTATTGCTAACATGTGTGTGTGTGTGTGCTTATGTGATTATGCCTTTACAAATGCAGCATTTTCAGTCCCAATCCTTCATGTTTTGACCTTCTAAATTTGACTTAGAAATTCAATTACTGGAATAGAAGACTTTGTTTTAATGAGGAATATGTTGCTGACTGTCAATCAATCGAGAATCACACCAGCTTCCAATCTCACACTTCATACACACCGTGAATTGAAACTCTTTGCCTTTTCCTTATTCATTCTATCTAAGGGATGTAGCAGATGTGTCTTTCTAGCAAATAACCAGATAATCACTCCCTCATTGGGAGGAAATGGTCCAAGAATACCAAGGTCAACATATCTTCTAATTACATTGTATAATATTCTATACATTTATGCATGTGCCAATCTCTGTGTAAGTTGAAATATGAGACTTGATATAAGAAGTAAGAATTAATGTTACCGCAATTTGAACAGAGGACACAGAGGATTGTTAAGCCTCCTTATCTTCTGTATCTCTGCAGACCTGCTGCTGCGTTCCAATGTGTCAATTCGCAAATAATGATCAAATCCTGTCTTATATCCACATTTGTGTAAAAGACAAAGTCCACACTTTCCAATACCTGTGTTCGGTTCACTGACACGTGTTTAAATATAGTCAGTTCTTTAATCACGGTTAATAGAAGAATAGAGAATCAAGCTTTTTCCTTTTTTCGTCTAGAATCTAGATGATGAGCTACAGATCTCACACCTTGTCACACCCAAATTCATCACCATGTGCTTTGCATTGCAGTAAAGCCCAGTAGATTTAGTAAAATTCTGTTATTTTTGAAGCGGGCCAAAGATAATCTACAAGACGACACCTGCTGATAAGAATGAGAAATCTCCATCTTCTACGTCCTCAACTCTGAAGAAGACAAAGACGGCCGACCCATCTTCAGCGCAGCTCGTCAGCTCTGAGAAAGACTCCAAGATTCGATCTAAAAGTGAGTCACACCTCAGATAAAAGTCAATCCCAAGTGATGAACAATCTCTTCAGTGGGACTGATAGACCAGCCACAGTTGGAACGCACCCAACGAGCCATCAGAATGAGAGGGAGGGAGAGAGAGGGGGAGAGAGAGCGAGAAAGACCTGCTGCACCTCTGCCTGCACTGACTGTCAGATCTCCAACCTGCTGACCTGTGACCTACTTCTGCACATTCTGATTCATTCTTTCATTCTGACTTCTTCATCCAAAATTGTTGATAGCGTTCACATTTACTTCCGTTCTCTTCACTTAATCCACTCTATCACATTGGTCTCAATCAATACAATCTTCCATTCTGTTGTATATTTGTCCTGTGTTTGTAATAAACATATATTCATTTTTTTGTACAATACTAATACAACATTTTTCTTTCAAAAGTCCTTTGTTGTAGCAAAACTAAACATAATGTAATGTGTCAGAGAGAAGCCTGTATTATGACCCTTGTCAGTGCCGCGAGGGAATGATGAAACACAAAGCATTAAAATTCATGCCTCCTATTTCTGTAAGCAGAGGTACGGTGGAGTAAAGCTGGAAGACGGTGACTATTCGGCTATTTTTACACAAAATATCTGCCCACGACTGATCAACAGAAAGCTCATTAATGTCTCGCGTTTTCTTGTCATTTGAGTGAGGGAGTCATTGTTTTAAATATTTTGTTTTCATGCAGGATTAATGACACATCGGTGCTCATCAAGTCCATCTTTCTTTTTGAGCCGTGAAGTAAATTAGTCCTCGTTGACAGCACATCAGGCCTGTCCCCTTTGCAAAAACAAATTTCCCTGACAAAGTGCTGCACTGACAGCAAATCACTCACACCAATCTTTTGGAATCCCCACGGGCACGCACAGCGACTACAGAAAAGATGTCTTTGCCTTTGACAATAAAGCCCAGAACAAGTTACAACACTCAAACGTCACTTATTTACACTGTTGTCGCTTGGCAAAGATAACTTTTCAAATGACAGATTTAAGATGTCCAACTACCTGTAGCAGGTGAATGCTGTTCTGGCTGACAAGATGACTGCGATGGTGTTATACTGGAGATTGGTTCATCATTTAGTGTCTTTCAATCCTCAGGAAGCAAACATCAAGGGTCTCATCTCTCCTTTTACGATGTTGGCCTTTGGCTATAGTATCATCTATCACTTTTTGTGCGACTAATGCCCATCCCATTAAATATGTATGATCCACTGACCTGACTGTGAAGGCAAATACATTACGTGTTATTGTCAGAAACATCAATTCATAACTGCCAAGCGACGTGTTTAGTGTGTTGCTTTGGTTCTGTTAATGCATTCAAGTTGGTAATCCAGGCAAAGAATGGAAACTTCTTTTGTAATTTGGCAGACAACTAGTGCTGGGTGCTTGCTAATGTTACTAAAGTCCTCTTGGTTTGTTGAAGTTCAAACCAAAACATCAAGATTATTTATGTGATGCCATCCTGTCATCAGCAAACTGGACCACTATACAGCCATCACCTGCACTTTGAAGACCTGTCACATATGTAGGTGGGAGGACTGTGCACACACTTGTCACTCTCTGATACTCATTGTGATCGTTCTGGACCTTTTGGTAAGAAAGCAAACATAGCTCCTGGGTGTCTCAAAGAGTAGAAAAAGTGCCTCGGGCAACCAATATTCTCAAAGGACTGCAACACAACATACCTGAAGGATAATTACTGAACACCTGAAACCCACAAAAACATTCTAAGCTGAGGTGAGAACAGAACAGACTCTGGAACTGTGGACGTCAGCAGAGTGAACTTTCCCTTATAACCTGGATCTCTCCTGGGGAAGGGAGGCGGGTTGGTGCGTGAAGTTGAGAGGTCTGGGAGTGAAATGCTTGATAGATGGTGGACTCTCTCTTACTCCGGTATTATCCAAAAATAAGGTATACGACGTGGGTAAGCAAATACTGACAAATCATCTGCTGGGTGCTGCACAGTTGGACTTTCTCCTGTTTGTCTAGAGGCTCATCATCGTGTGGCTGCGCGATGCAAAAAAACAGTTGTTTGCACCTAATCGTAGCTTTCTAATTATCACATTAATGACGTCCAAGGTTGTGTAATTAGTTTGGGTGTTCTAACATTACTGTAATTGATACAACTTGGATTTGTGGATGTGGAGATATGTATGCACCACACACAGCCACACACTCAGCTGCAGCTTTTGTTTGTCCTCATCTGCACTCCAGACTCCAAACTTCAGTCTGAAGTTTGCCTACAGATACCAATCTGAGCCAGAGTGTGATATCATCAGCTGAGACATACAGATAACTTAAACACAAACCCCCTGACCATTTTAAATGTGAGTTTATCTACAGGTACTGTATATTATTTATGTACTTTGCAAAACATTTCAGTACTTATCGTTAAATGATATCATATAGTTTTTATGATTAAGTCTAGATATGCCATAGAAAGAGTATAATCAATCCCAACAAGTCATACACACACGGAAGAGGAATTCTGCAGCTGCAAACTCTATGGGGGAAATTCATGTTTGGCCGCAGCCAAACGATCCCAGCAATCATGACATCATTGTTCACTGTTGCAGCGGCTCCAACAGGGGAATGTTTACAATCCTGTGGTTTGTGTCAATGGTAAACCAGTGCCCTTGATAGCATTTTGCAGTGCGGCCAATCATCCATGCGGCGGGCGGGATCCCTCTCTGGATATAGTCTGAACTCCACAACAGATTTAGACTGTGAGTGAGTAAATAATGGATGGGTTAAGATACTGCACGGGTTGTTGGATCTATCCTAACAGCATGCTATGGCAAGGTCACTCTGCACTACTATAAGCACCATTTTTCAAAACACTGTATCTACAGTTGGCTGAAGGCAAATATTTGTTATAAGTCAGAAAAAAACACTGCTATTTCACAATATGTTGTGTTGAGATCGGTCAAACTCAATACAGATATGTGATGTTTTTTTCCTTCTGACAGATGTTTGATGTTGTTATTGGCTGTGTACTTAGAGACTTTAACCACCCGACATGGCTTTGTGTACATCTCTGTGTTTCACCCCTGCTTGGCACGGTCACATTAATATTTTACGGTCCTGAAAACCAACATATTCCTCAAATGTCTCCACCAGCACTTAATTTCTGTGAATGAGACAGGTCCCACAAAGCATTCAGACACATCAGTACAGTTTGCAGGGCGGTCAAAGCATTGAAAAATGACTCCTTAATTCAGGGGGAGAAACAGAGGGTGGGAAATGCGAGGCAGACAAAAATAATGGGCTGCCTCAGCGACAAGGCGCGTGCTCACGCTCACGCTGCTCCTTCTGGATAGAGAGAGTGATGAGACGGGGACGAAAAAACAATCTATCCCCCTAAAAAAAAAAAACTATTTGCAAAGACCGTCCAGAGGGGAGGAAATTAGGAAAACTATCGCTAAAGACAACAGTGAGTAAATAGACACTCCAAGGTCTGGCAAAACGTTGCACATCATATTAAATAATGACACCGAGTCTGGAATATTTGTCAGTGTGCCTGTCACTGTCAAATTAATGAGATAAAAAAACGGCAAAACTGGAGTGTAATGCAGTAAATCAAACCAAACTGTAGCCCAGCCTGCAAAGACGTTAAAACAATACATTATTCTATTACAGTCACACGGATCCTGATAGTGGCTTTCTTTCCTCTTTCCCAGGTCATTAGCTAATCAGGCTTATCTCTTTTGGCACAGCGGCACCTTTGCTTGACCCAGAAGCACATTGGTAGCATCTAAACACTGACTAATGTACTTGTTATTAATCTCCCTTTCTTCTTCTTTCTTTTCCAGATGATGGATGACCAGACGACCATGCCCAAACTTAGAGCGCTGCTCCAGCATGATTACAGAGCCCGTTATTGGTCTGCCCCTGCACTTGATTAATGTGCTTGTTCCGGCTCACCACAAATATGCTGACTCTCATCAAGCACTTTTGTCATTGAACAGAGTGCGTTTTCTTTAAGCTCGCTATAATCACTGTGGAAAATTGTAGCGGGCAAAACAGGTGGTAAACCTAAGTGACAAAGTAAAGATTGATGGAAGCTTTGCACAATTCATGTTTTGATAGAGATTTCGAGCAAACGGAGTAAATTTATGTATCTGATTTGTTCCCATGTCAACTTCTTGCCGTTGCATTAGATTGTCAGCAGTGAAGTATTTTGATGGTGGGCTTGATCATGGTGAGTGGGGTCATTCATCACCGCCATCAGCTGTCAGCGACTACTCAGGGTTATTAACAGTCCCTTACTGACTAAGATGCGAGACATTGAGCAGAGTCTAAATTGCCTGAAGCGCTGTGTATTGGAAGATTTATAGGGTGTTTTGTTGACCCGCTGACTTGAGCTAAGCAATAGGAAGTCAAAATGTAAGGATGCAATCATTAAAAATATTAGATCATATAAAACTTTGACAATAAGTCAAAGGAAAGTCAGCCAGAGAAGTAATTCTTTGCACCGAAAGACTATTTTAGGCCTTAAATAGTTGCTATAATGAGATTAAAACCTAGCATACACACAAATCTTAACTCCTCTGACTCTTTTCTTCCTGCTTGAAAACAAAAAAAGGTTATTATTAGTATTAAACCTTGAAAATGACATTATAATAATGAAACAAAGGTACATCATATAAAGTCAATAAACATTTGGTTGCGTAAAATAAAAGGCCCTGTCAAGAAATTCTTTACAGTGTGTTTGGCAAGGCTCAGGACCATTTGTGTGAGTTATACAAGTGTGTGACCATGTATTCACTTCTCGGGAAATACACACAGACACACAGATGAATTTATTGCTATAAAATTCTAAAGAATAATAAAACTCTGCTAAGAATCGAACAGTGCAGCAGCAGCAGCACTGTTTTTATTCCAGGAACTCAATTCATCCTTTTTATGTTTCCCGTATATCTAACTCGTATACTTTATGCAGACCATATTCACCAGAATCAATCAACCACTAGCGTCTGGTTTAAAACTGTCAGGATAATTGCACTGTGGCTATCATTAAAGGAAAATGGAGAACGGAAAAGGGAGGTAAATAATGATAAAGTATGCTTTCAAACCGTTCATTTGGGGGTAGAATAAACTAAAACTATTTGGGCAACATTTCATTCAAAAAAGTTTTTTTAAACAAGCTAAATTATATGAGCATCACCATCAACAAACAAAGTCCGTTCAGCTCTGTTTGGAATGGAATCGTGGCAAAACTATTAGACACAAACGTCAATTGAACTTGTTGGATGTCTAATCTGCCATTTTCCTTTGATAATATGGAACATGACTGAGGACAAACTATCAAGCGGAAACCTATCTCCAGTTATAGATTGCTTAAGACAACAAATAAATTACATTGGTTAAGATAAATGCGATTCGACCACAAGCCAAAGAGCCAAAGTGAAACAGCGACGCGTTTCTCACCACATTCCACATCAATTTGTCTGCCGTCATCAAACGCTGCATAAACATTTGGAGATAGTACATCAGCCACAGAGACTTTAAGTTCCCATGAGAGTTGTGTCCTACAAAAATGCTTTGGATAATGACTATGTCACTTGCATTATTCATGACAATCTGACACATCCGTCGATGCTGCGGGAACTAATCATTCGCTAAATTTATTAACTTATTCCAATAAAAAGAGCTTTTAGTCAATTTATATTTCCACCTTCATGTTTATAAATGTTCTATTTACTTTCTCGTGTGGCATAAATAATTTCCTCAACTGATTATAGGTCCTTTACTTTCTCTTACTGTACATTTGCATAGTCGAATAGAGGTTTTTATTTTAACAAATTTAGTTTAAGTAGTACTTTACATGAAAATATCACAAGTACACGTATGTGGTCTCTTTCTTCACATTTGCACATTCAACAACGAAAGTGGTTGATGTCTACGCTGCCGCAGCCGTGTCCTTTCCACAACACGGGCACACACCTTACCTTATTGTGACAAACACAATCCTGAGGGACAACACCGTTCTCCAATGTTGTCAACAAAGACGTCTCAAAGTCTGTAATGTGCTAGTTAGTGTTCCAGAAAGAATCAATTATGTCATACCATATATCAGCTGGAGCTACTTTGAATCATGTCATTGATTTTTTTGTACCTCATTAATAAAGTTTTTTTCTGCAGTGCTTTGGGTTATCATGAAATCAGAGTTTGGATAAACAAAGTATTTAATGGTTGACCAGTCAGTTTAGGAACATTTCTTGCAGCGTTCCTTGGTTCCTTGGTGCAGAGTTGCATGCAAACAAACACGTGAAGAAACTCCCAAACTAAGGACTAAGTCAGATGATGTTGTGACACGTTCACCTCTCACACAGACGCAGCACGATGCAGTGATAAGCAGCAGCGATTTAACTTTCTGTGACCTCAACAAAGCTCCTCCGCTGTGCATGTCTGAGTTGGCGCTCAGAATCTAAGCGACCGGTTTGCAGCCGCCAAAGTGACACCGAGCGTAACCTCGTAAAAAATCCATTCATCATAAATAACGTCGGCACCTGAGTAACAGTCGCGAAATAAAACGCACAAACAAAACAGCTGGCAAAAAAAAGGAAGCAAATCTGTTTGGCCGTGATAAATATTCCAAATCAGATCTGATCAGCGTGCGCACAGACGGCAAATACGCAGTTATAGATAGTTGCTGCTTAGACATGTCTGCAGTTTTATCTCAATCACTGGGTAAGATAAAAAAAAAACATCCCTCAGTGAAAATAAATGACAAACATTGGCTCGTTAATTAAAAGGCTAGTTATAATCCAATTTATGTCAGAATAAGCAGATGTGTACAAATGCCTCTGGAGCTCCCTGCACCCATTAGAGCTGCAGTAGCCTTGTGCATAGTTGGACTTCTGGCAGTTATATAGTTTTAATTTACCATAAAGAAAGCTTGCATTTTTCCCCCCCAGGTCCTTGCTATTTCTAACATTAATAACTACACACACATACACACACACAACTGAAGACGTGATCCTAGGTTAAACAGATTCGGCCCTTGATTGCAATGATGCTACCGCCTCGTTGGTACATTACTGCCTATATGGGACTTTATCTCCCCCAAAGTGCTCACACACAGGCCGGGTTTGACCCCCAATTAGCACCGCCAAAAGAAAAAAAATTACACTTTTTCCCTGCCTTGCTATTTTTTCAGTACTACCTTAAGCCCAATTTCTGGGCAAACTAATTGCCTACAGCCAACAGTGTCTAACAAAGCAGTTTGATTAAATACAGACTTGAATGAATATCGCTTCAGCTAACGAGCCCACGACATGGAGCCATACTTACACCTGATTGGAGAAAAACAACTCAAGCGCTTTATAACTCTGGAAGCACTTTTTCGAGAGTCACTTGAAAGTTAGTTAACGGCTTTTTGCGAATGTGTTTAGTTAGTTTTGCAGTTCTGGGCCGCGCCATGTTCATGTCAGTGTTAAGAACAACACATTTGCAGGCTTCTCAGGTGGCAGAGGAAGTGTAACATCCTTCACTGACTTTCAGTCTCTATAAATATCCTTCCCCTTCTTTCCATGTCAGGTGAGCCGCTTGCCTTGTTCACAGAGGCGTTGTGGCGATGTCACCATGGGTTACACCGACACATGTGAATCATTTCCTCCAAAGTGCTGCTTTTATTTATTTTTTTAAGTGCAGACAATAATTTTTTTCCTGTTGTTTCTCGACGATGGTGCTCAGATACAGCAGGTGGCAACGATTCTTTAGGAAACAAAGGTTTTTATGACACCCATCTTTTCTTATTGCATTGTGTGCTGAATATGTCACTTACAGCTTTTGCAAACTGTCTGATTCATGGGCTGTCACAGACAAAACTTTATGATCCCGAACAGAATTGCGATGAAATCTTTCCTCGTCAATCCTGAAAAATGCGGTCCTAGATTGTATTATGGGACGCGGCTGCCGCTTGGCCAGTTTTGTGAGCAACAGCAGCCTTTTGATGCAATTCAGCAACAATATCAGACATGTAGAAACGGACAAAATTTGCCGTTTCTTCTCTCTCCGTTTTCTGAACACGAGAGCCGCACAGATGGATGACAAGCCTTTTCCATGTTTGGCATTCATTGCGTAATTTGACATGCATTTCCAGCTTAATACTGTACAGTCTGACACAGATTATGACTAAGACTTTAATATTCCCAGCTCGGACAGTAGACACATGCGATGATCGCTGTTGCACGGCGCATTAGTGGAGTTCATTTGATTTGGTTGGTACTTGAGTTGCCCAAATGTTTACTGTCAGAGCTGATGTGCGCTTTGACCATTGGAATAAAGCAAATTAGCCTCCACCAAGAGACAATCTGCTGCATATAAAGCCAAGTTATGATGGAAACAAAGGACAGAGGTGTCAATACAAACGTTTTAAAAAGTCTGTACTTATGAAACTCCAAGGTGATCCTCAAACAGCAGGCACGCTGATGTGCTCAGGTCTCAGACTCACCTGACCTCCCCTGGATCCTCGGTAACCAGCACATCTGTCTTACAGCTGGCGATGGGGTTGATTGACAGTTCAACCGGTGGCACCACAAAGCTCTTACTGACTGGCAGCCACAAGCCTTGGCCCAGACTATAGAATGACCTGAGATGGTGCAATGGGTTATTGTTATTATTATGAAATGCACAAGTTGTACACAAACTGTAAGCATGCAGATATATAATTCTACTTATGTATGCTGTAATTTCGATGTACAGACATGTGTAGTGAATAAGAAGTCCAGAAATCCAGCCCCACTCAATCAGAAACTAACCATACAGTCAAAATGGCACAGTGTTGGGTTTGCAGGAATAAATAGGGAGTAAGTACTGCATCAATGAAATAATGTGTTCTCCTCAACCTTTAAGAGTAGTGTGTTCTGTTCCTCAGTCCTCTGACATGGAGTGTGTGTGACAAGTTTGCTGACGGATGTTGCTCAAAGACGGCGTGACACACTTTGATGAAGAGATCAGAGCTGCTCTGCGGCAAACATCAGTTGACATTAAATGTGCTCATGCAAAGCTTCAACTTGTATTGTGTGTAATGTCACTTAAACTTAAGGTGAGTGTTTGCTGTAACGTCTCTGGCAGAAACTCCCCTGTAGGGTCATTTAAGTTCAGTGTGAGCAACAAACAACTGCCCATGTGGACTGGAAATAAAGACGGCTTCTCAATGAAATCATTCAGGCTACAAAATAGATATTTAAGCTTTGGGTCTGAAGCTGAATGGACACGAATTTAACCTTAGCATTCAATTCCTCCTCTTTTCATCATGATCTGCGTAAGTGTGGCATTCAATTAAGCAGCACAATTTACTTTTAAATGACATTGCAAGCTGTACTGGCATTGAACTGCTGCTTTTAAATTCTTTTACAGCAACATAAAATACTAATTAAGAATAAAAAAGGGGCAGCATTATGAGGCTGTTTAAAGCCCGTCTGTGTGCTACTGAACAATAATTTAAGCATCGGACTTCTAGGGAAAAATGTCAGACGCAATGACCCCCATCAAGAATGAAATGTGGCCTTGTAAAAGCCTTTGATAGAGGGTCCAACCAGGACGCGACACGGCCTCCAGCTATTTATTCACACAAGAGCCCGTGGGTCAAACTTCACCGCAGGAAATGGTTGTTTTTGTTGCATCTCTGCAACTGTGTGTATGTGTGTATGTGTGTATGTGCGTGCTGCTTGTCTGCGCGCCCACACCCACGCATGCTCTCACAGAGGACACCATCCGTTGCGTGAGCTCACAAGTCACAGATGGCCGGCAGCAAAACACGCACTCGGGAGACGGCACCCGAAGTGAAAGCTCTCACCTGAAGATCTTCTCCGGGGCCTGCTCGCCTGTAACTAGGTCATAGCCTCTCTCCAGGTTAGTGTACGGCCAAGGACTGGGCAACCAGAGGGAGAGAGAGGGAGAGAGAGAGAGAGAGAGAGTTTTACATACATTACATACACATACACATTGATGTCAGCATATGTGTACAATTTCAAGATAAATCAAATGAAAATTTTTTAAATGTGAGACGTTGCCGCTTCTTTTTTTTTTTACCTCCAAGTGTTTTTAAACTGCCATATTTAAAGTAATGAAACAGCGAAACCAATGTCAAGTCAAGTTCTACTTTCATGTTCGTTTCATTCTTCCGACAAAGGATGAAAGGAAAGTTGTGATTAGACGAAGCTATCTGCTGACAGGCGTAGCTGGGATAAACCACAACTCGGCGGCGCTAACTAAGAGCTGAGAGTATCGTCTCCATTTCCACTTAGTCTGTCTTTCACACGCCGTCTCCTTTCTGTCTTTGCTATTTCATCAATTTGTCCTCTCAGTCCAGACCATTACTTTGGAGAGCAACTATTCTTAAAAACACAACACAAATCTTCAGACTGATTTCCCCCCGTACACGGCAGTAATTGATTACTATTACCTTCTAATGGAAAATCAAACTCTCACCGTGTGTGTGTGTGTGTGTGGAGTGTGAAAACTAGCAATGTCATTTCATTTAGAATAAATGAATAACAGTGTTTTGTAGATATGCTGCCTACAGAGCAGACACTACTTACCCTTCATTGCGACCCCAGTCACTGCGAACACAGAGGTGTTTATGTGCCTGATCGGGGGAGTATCCCTCATGACAGCTGCATTCTCCTGCAGGAGGCACAACAACAAGGAACACATTGGCACATATTTATTTATCTCCTGTAGCTGAATATATTACCGTGTGTAGAAGAACCAAGAAATGTCAGGAGCCGATCGTGATCGCTATGTTTGTTATGCGTTTGTTGCTCTCCTCTGTTTTCCTCTCTGTGTTCCCCCTACCTGTGCTGTCATTTCTGAAGGGGCGTGGTTACCGGATTCCAGTTGCCATCATCTTCTCCACACACCTGCAGCTCATCAGCCATTTACGACTGGTCAGCTGGAGGCATTTAAACCCCGGCTCATCCCACCAGTCTTCGCCAGACAGTTCCGTATTCTTCGTTGCTCTGTACGACAACGCATGGAGGTGGAGTATTGTGGCCCGTACCTTTGCTGCCTCATCAGTTTTTGTAATTGTGCCGTGTCTGCTCATGGACTTCTTTGTAGACACGATCTGCCTGCTTCCTGTTACCACGCCGGCCGCTCGCCCTCATCAGCCGTGACGGATTCGGTTCCATCCGCACCGACGTTCCCGACCCAGCTCACCTGTGTCCTTGTTTTCCTAACGTGAAAATAAACCTTTGTTCCCTTTGTTCCTGATCCGAACTTTTGGTGTGGTGTCCGCATCTGTGGGTCCGCTTCCCCGAACTCAGGATCACCGATCCTAACAGAACTGTCTGGCCAAACATGGATCCAGCAGACACGACGCCAGAAGTCCCCCCGGTTTTCCAAGCAGTCGCCAGCCATGAAGTGCAGCTCGACCAACACCGTCACCAGCTGAATGATCTCTCCGGGATTTGCCAGGGACTGGGACGGCAGATGGCCGAGCTCACCGCCCAGCTCGGCGCCCTCGCCACAGCCTTCTCACCGCCAGGCCCGGCTCGTCTATCTCCGCCGCGACCGCACCCGAGCTTCGCCTCACCGCATCAGGCCGTCAGCGAGTCCTTCGCCCCAAATCCAGAGCCGTTCGCAGGTGATATGAACAAGTGTAGGGGTTTTTTGCTCCAGTGTTCGCTTATGTTTCAACAGCGCCCCGCAACCTTTTGTTCCGACCAGTCGAGGATTATTTATGTTACTGAACTTTTACGCGGCAGAGCGCTGACTTGGGCTGAGGCGTTTCTGTCCAGGCACCCGTTGGACTCCTTGACGTTTTTTGATTTTTCGCATAGACTCGGAGAGGTGTTCAACCACCCAGATATGGGGGGCTCAGCCTCAGATCGTCTCCTCGACATTCGGCAGGGGAATAGGCGCGTGGCGGATTATGTGGTGGAGTTCGACACACTCGCGCTAGATGCCGGCTGGAATGGGGAGGCACTGAAGGGAGCTTTCTGGAAGGGGCTCAGCGAGAGGCTGAGGGATGAATTGGCGTCCAGAGATGCGCCGCCGGATTTGGAGTCATTGATCTCCCTGGCGCTACGCATAGATCAGAGACTACAGCTCCGCCATCGGGACCGGTCGAGGTCTCGTCCGCAACTGCCCCACTTCCACACCGCCTCCTCGGAGTGCCAGCCGGGCGGAGGTCCTCGTTTCCCCATTAACAGCTCCGCTCACACGGCTACTGCCTCGAGGGAGGAACCCATGCTGATGGGACGCGCCGGCCTTTCGCTCACAGAACGCCAGCGGAGGATTCGTGCGGGTGAGTGCTTGTACTGCGGTGAGCGTGGCCATTTCGTTTCCACCTGCCATAGGAAGCCAAAAGACAGGTTCCATCAGTAGAGGTGGGGGTACTGATGGAACAAACCAGGTTGTCCTCCACTAGTGAACTCCGCTTACAGATCCCCGCACGGATCTGTATTAATCAGGACACCCTCCCAGTATCAGTCCTCATAGACTCTGGTGCTGAGGATAACTTCATAGACAATAGTTTTGTGAGGAGGGCAGGCATCCTTACGGTTCCGCTCGAGACCCCTTTCGTGGCCAATGCGTTGGACGGAAGGCTGTTGGCACAGGTAACTCACCAGACTCGACCTCTGACCCTGATTCTGTCAGGTAACCATCGTGAGACCATCAGTTTCAAAGTCATGTCAGCTCCTCACACCCCACTCCTCCTGGGCCATCCATGGTTACACCGGCATAACCCGCACATCGATTGGGCAGCGGGCAGAATCGTCGGGTGGAGCGACACCTGTCATGCAGGTTGCCTCCACTCCGCATTGTCTCCATGCAGGGGTGTCCCTCCTCAGGCCCTTAACTCGGGAGGTCAAGACCTGTCATCCGTGCCAGTGGAGTACCATGACTTAAAGGGGGTTTTCGACAAGGACTCCGCACTAGCCTTGCCTCCTCACAGACCGTATGACTGTGCCATTGACCTTATTTCGGGGGCTCCACTCCCTTCTAGCCGATTATTTAGCCTCTCTCGGCCGGAGAGAGAAGCCATGGAGACGTACATTCATGAGTCTCAAGCGGCTGGAATTATACGCCCATCCTCTTCGCAACTGGGTGCAGGGTTCTTTTTTGTTGGGAAGAAGGATGGTTCCCTCCGACCTTGCATTGATTTCCGGGCTCTTAATAACATTACTGTGAAGAATAAATACCCTCTACCACTAATGAACTCTGCTTTTGAGTCCCTGCAGGGAGCGACTGTTTTCTCCAAACTGGACCTTCGCAATGCCTACCATCTTGTGCGCATCCGAGAGGGAGATGAGTGGAAAACGGCGTTCAACACCTCCCTGGGCCATTTTGAATACCTGGTTATGCCATTTGGACTCACTAATGCCCCCGCAGTTTTTCAGAATTTGGTGAATGATGTTTTGAGAGACTTCTTGCACCGTTTTGTTTTCGTTTACATTGATGACATCCTGATTTTTTCAAGTTCTCTTTCCGAACATGTGAATCATGTCCGCCTGGTCCTCCAGAGACTACTGGAGAACAAATTATTTGTTAAGATGGAGAAATGTGAGTTTCATGTGGACACAATCAGTTTCCTAGGGTTTATCCTGCAGGGTGGGCAGATGAGGGCGGATCCAGACAAGATCCGAGCAGTGACGGACTGGCCCGTTCCGTCTTCCCGCAAGGAGCTTCAGCGGTTCCTAGGGTTTTCTAATTTTTACCGCCGGTTTATTCGAGATTTCAGCCGCGTAGCATCACCTCTCACTAAACTAACCTCCACTACTATCCCCTTCTGCTGGACTCCACAGGCCAGTGCGGCGTTCGACAGGCTGAAGAGGCTGTTCACCTCGGCGCCCATACTCACACAGCCTGACCCGACCCGGCAGTTCATCGTCGAAGTGGACGCCTCAGACTCGGGAGTGGGGGCAGTACTGTCTCAGTACTCGATCCCCGACCATAAGTTGCATCCCTGTGCGTTCTTTTCCCGACGTTTGTCACCTGCCGAGGGTAATTATGATGTGGGGAACAAGGAGTTGTTAGCAGTTAAGTTAGCACTAGAGGAATGGAGACACTGGCTTGAAGGCTCCACTTTACCTTTTGTAGTTTGGACGGATCACAAGAACTTGGAATACATCAAGAATGCTAAGAGACTAAATTCCAGGCAAGCCCGGTGGGCGCTGTTTTTCAGCCGTTTTCAATTCACCCTCACATACCGTCCTGGTTCCCGCAACAGCAAACCTGACGCCTTGTCCCGCCAGTTTGCCCCTGACACAGATTCTACGGCCCCTGACCTCATTGTACCTTCCTCCCGTGTCGTGGCAGTCGTCAGGTGGGAGGTGGAGCGAGCAGTCCGTGAGGCCCAGCAGTTGCAGCCTAATCCAGGAGGGGGTCCTAGTGGCTGCCTTTACGTCCCGGATGCTGTTCGAGCCCAGGTTTTGCAGTGGGCTCACACCTCTCTGTTTGCATGCCATCCCGGCATTACACGCACACTGTCCCTCATTAAGAGACAATTCTGGTGGCCATCCATGGCAACAGACACCCGTGCCTATGTTTCAGCATGCACAGTGTGTGCCAGGAGTAAGAGTTCTCATCGCCCTCCCATGGGGTTACTCCGTCCCCTTCCGGTCCCTAGTCGCCCTTGGTCCCACATTGCAGTTGATTTCGTAACAGGTCTTCCCATATCCAAGGGCAATTCGGCCATACTCACCATAGTCGACAGATTTTCAAAGATGGTTCATTTCATTGCCTTACCTAAACTCCCTTCTGCCCTCGAGACAGCAGTGGTCCTCACGTCCCAGGTGTTTCGGCTGCATGGGCTCCCACAGGACATCGTCTCGGACCGGGGCCCGCAGTTTACCTCCCAGGTGTGGAAGGCATTCTGCACTGCACTGGGAGCGTCCGTCAGTCTGTCATCAGGATTTCACCCGCAAACAAACGGCCAAACGGAGAGGGCCAACCAGGACCTGGAGGCGGCTCTCCGGTGTGTCACCGCATCCAACCCTTCTGCCTGGAGCGATTACCTGCCGTGGGTAGAGTATGCCCACAACTCGCTAACCTCATCTGCCACCGGCATGTCGCCTTTCGAAGCCTCCTTGGGCTACCAACCTCCTTTGTTTCCCGCCCAGGAAGAGGATTTGGCCGTCCCTTCCGTGCAACACCATCTGCGTCGCTGCCGCAAGACCTGGAAGGTGACTCGTGCCGCCCTGCTACGCACGGCGGAGGAGAACAAGCGACTGGCAGACCGGCACCGGGTTCCCTCACCAACCTACCAGCCAGGCCAGTCAGTTTGGCTGTCCTCCAGGGACATACCCCTCAAGACAGTGTCTAAGAAACTGTCCCCCCGATACATTGGGCCATTCGTGATAGAGCATATCATCAACCCTAGTGTGGTGAGACTTAAGCTTCCTGCATCACTGAGGATTCATCCATCCTTCCATGTCTCCCAATTGAAACCGGTGTTGACCAGCCCGCTGTGCCCTTCGGCTAGACCGCCACCACCCGCCCGGATCATTGATGATCATCCGGCCTTTTCTGTCCGGAGATTATTGGATGCTCGCCGTCGGGGCAGGGGCCTGCAGTACCTGGTGGACTGGGAGGGTTATGGTCCTGAGGAGCGGTCTTGGGTACCCCGCTCAGCTATTCTCGACCCCCAATTGATTAAGGACTTTCACCGCGATCACCCTGGCAGGCCTGGGTCGCCAAGAGGCTCCCGTTAGGGGAGGGGTACTGTCAGGAGCCGATCGTGATCGCTATGTTTGTTATGCGTTTGTTGCTCTCCTCTGTTTTCCTCTCTGTGTTCCCCCTACCTGTGCTGTCATTTCTGAAGGGGCGTGGTTACCGGATTCCAGTTGCCATCATCTTCTCCACACACCTGCAGCTCATCAGCCATTTACGACTGGTCAGCTGGAGGCATTTAAACCCCGGCTCATCCCACCAGTCTTCGCCAGACAGTTCCGTATTCTTCGTTGCTCTGTACGACAACGCATGGAGGTGGAGTATTGTGGCCCGTACCTTTGCTGCCTCATCAGTTTTTGTAATTGTGCCGTGTCTGCTCATGGACTTCTTTGTAGACACGATCTGCCTGCTTCCTGTTACCACGCCGGCCGCTCGCCCTCATCAGCCGTGACGGATTCGGTTCCATCCGCACCGACGTTCCCGACCCAGCTCACCTGTGTCCTTGTTTTCCTAACGTGAAAATAAACCTTTGTTCCCTTTGTTCCTGATCCGAACTTTTGGTGTGGTGTCCGCATCTGTGGGTCCGCTTCCCCGAACTCAGGATCACCGATCCTAACAAGAAACCTGTTATTCCCGACTGCACGCCACCGGCCAACCAGATATTTATATTACAGCACAGTCCACCGTGACTGTGAAAGCTAAGTTCACCGTTTTGGGTCAGTTTTGTCAAACACAACCGCAGCTTGATGGTGTGACATTTGGTGTTCACCTCATGAGTCAACGCCTGTATTTGAATAAACCCTTTGGACTCCTCCGTCTACTTATGCGAGGGTGTAATGTTTGAAGGGTAAAAAAAAAAAAGAAGAAAGGTGTTATGGTCATCCGGGCAAAAATCATTCACATTTTATCACTTGCCGCTTAATAATTTATTCCCTGAGTTTATAGCTCAACACTCGCCGCAGGTATATGCAGCCAAAGACAAACAATAAAACAAATATGGGCCATTTCATTTGTTATTCATTTATTATTATTTAGAAATACAGAAATGTCTCCACGCCATGAAGACAAAGCAAAGAAAAGTGATGCAAACGCAGAACAAACATTGCAGTCACGATAAGAAGGTTCGACTTTGCTTCTCCTGACGAGTGTTTCAGAGGTCCCGTAATGTGAAAAGCAACGTTTGATGGGTTTAGAGTTATAAGGTTATCTCTCCGCGTACAAATCAGCTCTTGCACTCGTCACTCGTCCTATTTGAGGAAGGCCATCGCTCATCGCAGGCTTCCGATTCCTGTTTCCTGCTCATTCAGCCTCCCTCTGCACACCTTGGCAACAAACTAATCCCTCACCTTCCAAACAATACCCTCACCCAAAGGTCTCATCGTTTTATTGCTCGCGCCCAGGCGTCGAGCACGTATCCCTGTTCACACACACACACACACACACCAGCGACTGGCACTGCTGCTCTGATGTACACACTTAACCCAGTTCTATTTAATTCTTTCTGACTGCCAGAGGCGCTGCTTAGTAGAAATCCATCCTGCACATGTGCAGTCAGGTCATCTGTTACCAGTTACATGCCAGAGAAAGGCAGAGAGATTTTACCCCCCCCCCCCCCCCCCCCCCCTTTTTTTTTTAAACCACCCCGTCTGCCAGAGGGTGCATCTTGCCGAGCTCAGCTGTCTTCCCCGTTCCCCGCCTGACAGATTGGCATTTTCATCAGTACTCTGTTAGCAGCCATGTTACCTATAGTGCTCCAACAGGAGATTTTCTCCTTGCACAGGTCAAAGGAAAGAATTGCCCATCAAACTCTTGATTTGCACCGCTGACAATGCTGCACTCAACTTGTGCTTAGTACAGAAAGAAACGTCTAATTATGGCTAAATCTGCTGTGGGGGTTTTTACACACACACACACACACCAAAATAAAAGAGAATCAATATCTAATTTACCAATGTTATAGTGCTGGATGAATTGCCAGCAAAGCATTAGGATGCGGCGATAACGCTGAGTGCTACACTTGCTATCTGTCATGTAATGTAATTCTCTGGATGCCCCTGACAACTGCTGCAATTGGTATCTGGACAGTTTACTAGGTGGGTTTTGACAGGACATTATACCCGTCACAGGGAAAAGATCGACGTCATGAGGTTTTTCTGCACATATGGTAAATAACATGATTAAATAGACTCATTCTTCCTCTGAATTTGACTAAAATTGACGATCTGTCACCCAAGGTGATGCAGTACTGTGTTGGTGAGTACACCTACGCTCTTACAGGCCAAAGGTGACGTCCTGCATATTTGCCAAGGTCAATGGTTCACGCTCAAATCTCACATCTCCTCGCCCAGACCAACTTTCTCAGCGAGTAGAGTGTCAGAGAAACTTAAACCAACCTATATTTAATAGAAATCATCAGCAGATGAGAGCGACTGAGTCACCACACAGAAGCTGTGTAGGATAATCGCACTAAATTAGTCAATAAAGGGTTTCTTAGAAATACGGCAGTAAAAACATTATGCAAGCCGGTGTGGGAGTTGTGATTGTGTGGTCATTAAAAAAGAACTTAATGTTCTTTGCCGCGCTGATAATGCTATATGTAGAGGGTGGGGGGTAGGGGTGGGGGGAAGCAAGGTTGATAAGATATTTATGCGATGCATTTGGCCACAGTTACCTCAGCGTTCTAGGGAGACATCAGCCCTGTCGAAAGCAATAGAGCTGCTCTGACGTGACTGCTGCTGCTGTCTGCTGGTCCAGTGCTTCCACATGAATGTCTCTGTGGTTGCGTAATTTATTTATTCAAATAGTTTTTTACATGCAACAAAACTCTATTAATTTCATTTTATAAACAGAGGACACACGGACATTTTCTTTTCTGGATTGCTGTATTATGACGTGGCCTAATTCAACCAATCACATGTGACGAAAGGCCACCACTTAATAACAATGATTAATAATGACTCCATAGATTACACACACACCAAAAAATGCCATGGTTGAACTCTCTCTGTCTCTCTCCTAAAATAACAGACAATATGTGAGACAGTCAAGACTATTGACCAATCACGTCTTCTGTCTTCCTTCTGTACATTAAATTGTACATGATTAATGTTATGTTTCTTTATAATGTGTTCTATTACCAACACCATAATGCTGCGCATGCAGTTTTCACATTTCAAGGTTCATGGTACAGACACAGGAGAGTTATTGCTGCCTCGTTGCTTATTTACCCACAAGGGAGAAACAATTCAGCCCTTAGACCTTTTGGCAGATTCATCATCCCTGTATGTATGTGTGTGTGAGAGAGCGAGCGCTCGTGTACTGTATGTATATGAATAAATAACTATAATCCTGGGATTTGTGCCCCAGCAGTTCCAGTTATGTTCCAGTTAAATTAGATAGGTGGAGCAGGGGGGGTAAATGTCATGGAGTGAGGGAGGTTCACAGGAGGTCTGTTATGATTGATAGGAGGGTGATGGTGCAAATCCCTACCTCCCTGTTGAGGCAGGCTTCATATATTCATGGATAGCTCACAGTAGTTGTACTATTAAACAAACAACAAAAATTAAACAAAAATCACTGCTATGAGTTACCAATTCGACATAATTCTCCACCAATTCACAATTAACATGTTCCATTACATTTAATTTGATTTCTAGGGGAATTTTGTCACATTCTGGCAAGTTATTACATTATCAAGGTGTTGTAGAGAGTTTTTGTTGCACAGCTGACCCCTGTGCCAAATCCAATTATAAGAAAGCTGAATCCCAGGCAGCGATGCAGCTACAGGAAGTGTGCAGGCGTGCCATTCATCCACTGACCTCCATCTTCCCTTTTAACAGATGAGGGGGAACAGTGGAGAGAGGGAGGGAAGGTGAAGGTAGGGAGGATTGATTATCCAGCCAGAGTGATACAACGGCAGACCATCAACAGTGACAGTTCCACCGGCTTGACATTGAAGCAGGTAGGAGGCTCCTGAGATAACTTGAACTGATAGCTGCCTGGAACGCATGCCAGCGCGGGCTAACATGGCTGCATGTTCGTCTCAGGTTAATGTCAGGAACAATCACAAACTCTGACAAACACTTTAACCCTCTGGCTGCCAAAGACCTTTGTGCAGTTTTGCTTTTCTTCGAATTTGTCTTTGCACTGTATATATAAAAAAAAAAAAGTAAATAAAATAAAATAAAATAAAATAAAATAAAATACAATAAATAAAAATAAATTAATAAAAATAAATCAAAATCAAAATAAAACTTAAAAAGTAAATAGTTGTGTTAAAATAACCTAACCCTAAAATTATATTGGTTGTAGAATATTCTTGGGATTGATGATTGAACTGATTAAGCAAGACATTTTTCAGAAAGAGCTCAAAAAGTTCACAATAAACTTAATAGAACACCGTCTAACCCTAACCCAAAAAATAAAATAAAATCTAGAAAATGTAATAACTTACACCGATTCTTCACACTCAATAAACAAGACCTTCCAAACAACCTCTTTTTATTGCTTAGAGGCTTGGATTTCACAAGTCTAATTAACACAAAAACGACTGAAGACTCCAGAGGATTAAAAGTGTCACTTCTTTAGCAGAGGCGAGTGAGAGAACAAGGAGCTCTTACAGCAGGCAAGCTGTAGGTCAATCACATCTACTAACAATGTCATTTCTTACCACACAACCATAACGAACAAGACACAGCAGAGAGTGTCCTGCACTGTATCTCCAGAGATAAACCCTTTGCTCTAGCTTGTTCATTTTTCAATTTCCTTTTTTATCTTCTCAAGTCATGACAAAGTGACATAAATCGATATTTTCTGAGTCACTCCTCAGTAGTGGACAAAATAATTCTCCCTACCTGCCTCTGCCTGGTATGAAACGCTTATCAACCAGTTACATTTGCTTGATTTGTAAGATACCTTTGAGTGATGATGTATTTCAAAAGAGCGTGTATGGATCGTGGGTGTGTGCGTGTGTGTAGATCTGAGCATGGTGTGCAGAGGCACCAAAACTTGCAAGCCGAGCCAGCAGCTGTCGTGTTCACTGCGGTTGGTCGTCGGGCCGACCAACGTGAAGCAGGATGCCTTCTGCGAGCGCTACATGTCTGCTGTGTTAGTTAACACTCAGATTTGTGTGTGTGTGTGTGTGTGCATGTGCGTGTAGGTGTGTGACCATCCCCCACACTGTTATGTATGAAGGGTGGGATTCCCTTTTGTAAGAATCTTACTGTTAGATATTAATTTAAGGGTGACATCTTGAGGCAGGCATGAAGGGGTTGACCAAGGAGTGTGTGTGAGTGTCTATGTGTGTGTATGTGTGTGTGTCTGTGGGTCCCCTCATAAGAATGTTGCTGCTTCATTATCAGAGCAAAACTGCATGATAAACCTTTCAGTTATCTGAATTGCGGGATACGGCAGGGATTCTTCATTTCCTGAATTTCATTTCCTTACACACTGCAGAATAAGAAGACGGCCTAAGGATACATCATTTAAATAGCTTTACCCAAATGGAACAACTGACATTTGTCATATTTTGATCAACATCACCGCGGTTCACTGAAGAATCATCGCGTCCTTTCCACATAAAAACTCTTCTCCTCACTCGCTCTCACACCTGCAGACTTTTTTAATGGGATTTTCTGCTTTTGTTCAAGCTTGCAGATGAAGCAGAGATAAATGGAGCTGGATTTAAGTCGCCGTTTCCAACAGTTTGTCAGCGTGATTTCCTCCGGAGAGTCTCATCCCGCCGTAAAGTTTAAATGAAACACTCTTGCTTGGAAAACCGTTTCTGCTATCCATTTTTCAGCTTGACTCGGGGGCGCTTCTCCCCGCGACGCCGAATTGAACTCTGTGAACGATGTCAGTTGGGGGAAAGATGATCCCCCCCACCCATCGCTATTTGCTATCAGACTCGGACAAAAAAAATGTAGTGAGTGTTATCAATGAGTGCGGGCAAGAGACAAACTCATTCACAATGCAAAGTATAAATGCGGCTGTATGGTAAACAGAAAAACTAAATAAGCGAAAGAGTTGCCAACAGTCCTGCACAATCATTTAGATCGGTTATTCAAGGCGCAAACACATTAAAGTCTGGACTGGAGCAGACATACTTTATACTTTTACTACTGAAAGAGAAAGAGTGTTTGAAGATGTGTGTGTGTCTGAGTGTGTGTATGTGGGTGAGTTTATAAAGTAGTTGAAGTTCAAGGTACACAACACAAAGGATAAATGACTGAATGTTTATCCACCACAGTCCACCACGGTCCACCAAGTCCAGGAACCTTGAACTGGTAGTGCTAGATACTCAATAGCTCAGATGATTGACAGCCTTCATTGATTTTGTCGGACAATAAAGCCATAATCCGTAGTTTTACCAGGGTTTGTTTTCGCCTCGTGACTCACGGCGCAGGTTGGCGAGCGGCCGCTGCCTGCCCGTCATATCTCTCTATCTCATTATGACCCTCGCTCTCATGCTTGTGCACATATTTTTGGATAAATAAATGTCACCCCCGGCACGGAGAGCGTCGCAAACGAGCCACAAAGGCTTCATAAGTATGGCCCTGCGTCGTTAAACAATCATGTGTAAGCAGGTGTTTTCCATTAAGCTGTCAGAAGGTGAGACGGCTGCTCTGACATCACTTACTACAGCGTGGACGCGCCGCGGTTTGTCAGAATGGTTAAACCGGGGGAAAAGCAGCCAAGCAGCACTTTTTATTCCCCGTGCCATCTCACTGAGATTTACCCTTTTGACATTTCACTACCACTGCTTCACCCTATTCCTGAAACGGCAACTAATGGTTCCGGATGAAAGAGGTTTTCTGAAGGTGCGTTAACTCTAGATCCCTGTGTGCGAGTGTGCGAGTGAGACTCTGATGCTGCTCCAAAGGAACACAACAGGCACAGTTAATGATCACAATACTGCTGAGAAGGACGGAAGAAGAGAGGGAAAGGAAGGAGATGGAGGGTAGAACACCTGATGTGCTGAAATCAAAACGAGTAAACAATCCCCTGAAGCTGAATTACAACTGTTTCTGGCCACACGTTGCATAGATACACACAGGGGTGTGTGTGTGTGCAAGCAAACAGACCTGTTCCCACACTGCATCCAAAAACACAGCCCCAAAATGTGTGCCAATGCCATCTTTGGCAGTTTATGTGCTGAGTTGGGTATTTGGGGCTCTAATGCATTATGCATCAACCCTCAACATGCCCTTGACCAGGGGTGACATAAATTTCACATACATTACAGATGTAATCCATTCTAATGAGCTTATAGCCGTATCTGGATGGAGATGGAATCCACAAGGGAGTCGTGCCACTCAGAGTGAGATAAACACAGCATGCTGCCATTTAGCTTCATGATTGAAGTCAGCACAAACAGGCCTAATCAGCTTCTAAATGACTGAGCTCATAAAAAGGGGAAAAGGTGGTCAGACTGTACGGCTGATTAACAAATTGAATTTCAAGTTGTCATGGTTACATGAGAAAACTTTTGTACTAAAATCCTTTGGAAGACGTGCCAGATTATATAAGCACCACATTTTGTCACGCTGCCATTGAAATCAAATGATATTCAAAGTCTACTTTATTGGGAACACCTGCACACCTGCTCTTTCATGCAGTTGTGCGATCGGCCCGTCCATCAGCAGCACAAAGCATGAGCTCATTCAGACGCAGGTCAGCTTCAAAATGTTCACATCCAGAATCAGAATGGTGGAAAAAATGTGATCTCAGCGACTTTGATTGGGTTGTTTGTGCCAGATGGGTCTGGTTTCAGTATTACAGAGTTGGAGATCTCCAGAGATTTTCATGCTCAACAGTCTCTAGAGTTTACATAGAATGAAGTGAAAAAACAAAAAAAAAAGCATCCAGTGAGTGGCAGCTGTGCAGGCGGAAACACCTTAGTGATGAGAGAGGTCCGAGGAGAATAGGCTGACAGGTTTGAGCTGACAGGAAAGGCTACGATAACTCAGATAACCAGCGGGAAAAACATTTCAGAACACACAACACGTCAAACCTTCAGGCAGACGGGAGTAGATCACATCCAGCTCCACTCCTGACGGCACCTAACAGAAAATCTGAGGGTACGAGACGTCTGAAGCTTGGAAACGTTTTTTTTTTTGTGCTGTGGAATGCATATGGCAGGATCACAATTTGGCACCAACAGCACAAATCCACTGACCCAACCTGGTTTGTTTCGACAGTTCAGGCTGGCAGTGGTGCAGTAATAGTGCAGAGGGGGATGCTTCCTTGGCACACATTGGCGCCTCTTGATACCAATCGAGCATCGTTTGACTGCTCCGACCACAACTTACCCGTCTTATACTAAACCGCATATTCCCAGTATAATGAACCAATCATCGCATATTGCTGCCATACACACAAAATGAGTTCAGTCATCAGGTTTGAATCTGAAGCACCTTAGGATGTGGTAGAACTGCAGAGTTTTGCAGCATGGATGTGCAGCTGTCAATGCAATGCAATCAAATCAATACTGATGTGTGATTCCAGCACTAACCTGTGTCCTGGTCACAAAGCTGTTCACATGGCTCGGTGGTCCTCTGACCGCAGTAGTCTCTGACCCACTGTGTGGATGCGTTGGTCTGGTAGTACAGGGTGAGCTTGGCGGGGTTTAGCCAGTTGGAAACATCCAGGAAGCTGCCCATGCTCACCACAAAACTACTTCCTGCAAAGGGCACAAGACAAAATCATTTCCCTTACAGGTAAAGAAGAGACAACAAGGCCGTATAGGACTTGACTGTTAGGTGTTTTAAGTGTTCTGTTCCTGGTATCGTTTGCTCAATCAATTAGAGAGTGGCTAGATCTTTTGTTTTCACTGTAATTGCAATTCCCACCTGACCTGGCTGCATTTAAATGAGAAAATTAAGACCTATAATGTGTATATTGATGGTATTCCTGGGTAATTGCAGGAGGAATGAATATTGGGGCTAAAGGGCTTTGGAGAGTCAGTCAGTAAATGCGACGCTCATTGATGCAGACTTACCTTGCTTTCTTACGGCTCCCAGACCAATCGTTACACTCTGATCACTGAACAGGATTATCCCTAATTGATGTCACTGACTTTCAAGTTCCAAAGGGAGCTGTGAGGAGATTGTGTGAGAGTGTGTGTGTATCTGTGTGTGTGTGTGCTTTCTGGCCAGCACAATGATTCTTATACCAACTATATTAGGTGTGAGTACATATTGTAGTAGTTGTGGTGGAACCATATGGTGCGGGTGTAAATTATATTTCGATTCATTTAAAGTGTTGGAAACAGTGTAACAATAAAGCAAGGAACCCCTGAGGGAACGTCTAATTATGCACACACCAAAACAGCATCTTTTGGGGAATTTGTGCTGCATAATAAAGTACACATTTGGATACAGTTTTGGGTCAAATCTGAGTACCTTTTTAATTTGGGTGTCTCGCATCATATGGCAGCCACCCAGAGTTCAATGAATAATATTACTTTGGGAGATCTGATTTGAATCCCAAAACGGTTTTACTTTTAATGTTAAAGTGTAACAATACTGTACAGAGAGCAGGTCTGCAGCTGTGTGAGAAACAAGAGCATCAGTGTTTCCAATTTGATTGATTTCAATCCCACTTGAACACTAGCTTCATAAAGAATGTTATGATTGAAATTCTATTATAGATTGTAGTTGCAATGTAGCTATGGTTATGATTGCATAATTTGTGCTTGTGTAATTTGTATTGACTTCAATAATGCACCTCATTATAGGAGCAATAACAATCATATATATAATTTGATGTGTTATAAAGTGCAAGTGAAAGGTTCATTTTCCTATTTCATCAATTCACAGCTTTAGTGTTTCATGAAGATGTTGAAGATGAAGACTCATTATGTCCAATCAATCACAACAAACACCCACACTTGTCAGAAACAGGAGCGCCTGTGAATTTTCAAATCAAGGCTTTCAGGGCCATGCCAGAAAAAGTTGTCAGGATTCTCTTGAAATGGGGATTCTTAAAGGCTCCCAGGTCAGATTGCCCTGAGGTGAGTCTGGCGAGATGACAAAACAAGACCGCGTCCTGCAGCCTTGCAATAATTACAGAATAAAAATAGCAGAGGCTCTTGTTTGCATGGAGAGTGGAGATATGTAATGGCTTAAGCTCACAGAGAGAGGAGGCGATTGTTAGATTATGCATCGTTCTCATAGTGACCTGTATGGAAACGGGTCCAAGGCTGTATGAAAATTGCTGAATGCCGGCAATTTCGTCATTCATATTGTGAGAGGACAGCCAAAGACTTGGGAGTGGTGGGAGTTATTTTCTCAGACAACTCTCCCCTTCAGCTCTTTAGGGAATAGAGGTGGAATACATGTCACGAGACACAAAGACAGAAAGAGAAGGATTCATCAGCTGCACTGTCACGTCGACAGCGAGGGATCGCTCTGTACCTCTGGGGGCCGCTTTCTTCTTTACAACACGATGTGCAAACACTCGCATTTACTTTTACTGCATTTACCATTTACATTCGGCAATACACGCGGGTCCATTTTCAAAGAGGAGCTCTGGAAGATGCTTCATGTCACCATACAACATTTTGAAATGAAGTGAGGATAGAAAACAGAGTGCTTTGAGCACGAGCGAGAGCTCCACTATGGGAATTCATACCTACATCAGATTGAAAGTCTGATTATGGCCAGAGGGGAGAGCGGTGGATATGAAGGATATGTATATTGAACTCTAAAAGATGTTTGTGAATACTAATGAGTACTGTAAGTTCACTTACGCACATGGTTGAATATGTATCAGTTTGCGTGTTGGGTTTTGAATGTCATTAAACCTTGAACCTTGGTTTCAAATATAGAACTGCACTTAACTGTGCAATGATATGAGAATATTGCATGAAATGTGAGAATATGAATGGTTATGATATGCAGGTTAGACTGTTCCATACAGCTCAATGCATAGTTACAGTAAGACTTAACGAAATCTAAGAAAGTCTAAAAAATAACACCTGTCAGTTCATATTTACAAACAAAATGCAGCTTAGTTGGTAAAAAAGAAAGAAGTTTCTACATTAAGGGAGGAGACCTACACTTTCGGAACTTTATTTTCTATTCTATTTGCATGTTTTGCTTCATGACCCTGGCTGTTTTCCCCTTGAGAGACAATAAAAGGAACTCCAACTTGAACTCGTGTGCGTTTTCTACTTGAAATTTTGCACGCTTCGGCAAAAATTGGCACAAGAAAGCAAATTTATGCAGTTATTTTAAAATACAAAGAAAGACATCAGGGAAGTACTGCAATATAATCAGAGTTCTTGCTATTCCTGTCAGTTTGATAATAAGCAGGAACTGATTGCAAAGTAAATTCTAGTGAGAACACTACAAACAACAATCTAAATACTGCAGTTTTGTGGACTGTTCCATTTGGTTGGAAAGCACCCACAGTTCACGAGTGTACATGAACTCTGTGTGTGTGGGTGGACTGGAGTGAGACTCCTGTGGCAAGATGACTTAATCGACTGATATGTGAATATAGAGCCCATCATTATTTAAACAGCTTGAGCTCTTTGCTCATTGTTACTACACTTAACTTCATACAATCTTAGAGGCAACAGAACACAATGTACAGACACTTGGCCAGACGCTTAGCCAGTGCCTACACATTTCACACTAGTTTCCTTTGCAAAAACTATCAAGATTTATGTCAGATTCTTAACATTATCTCAACGCATGTGTTTTATGATGTCACATTAAGTCAACAAAAAATAATTGCATCATATTTCAGGTTTTTCCCTGCAGCAGAATCACACATTTAAGTAAACATTACATTCTGTATGGTCCATTGTGTACTGCATGTCAATCATGAATGTACTTTTATGGAGGCTGTCTAGAGAAATTGGCAAACTCAGCTGCTAATATGAAAAAAAAAGAAGATTGTATTATACAATATCTCCATCCTGTCTGCTTATCCAGCAGGCAGGAGCCTGAAGCACAGTGCTCTAATGATGGCAGGACACTTATAATGCAGAGAAACCAAAGGAAGTGATGATCTGCTGCTCTCCGGCAGCGATGTGACCAACATAAGCAGCTGAGATTCCTTTTGAATTATAGTCGCTGAAAGATAGCAGCGAGCTAAATGACACCTGCAATAATATCCTCTACTAATCTATATCTTTATCATGATCTTATAGAGGCCTCACTGTTCCCAAGGCTGATGAGTTAAGTGTTAAACATTCATTAAGGATGTCAGATATTCTAGCCCAGGCCTCTGTGAATGTGTACTTACCATCTGCGACAAAGTGCTCAGGCACATGGAGGGTAACCTTGACACTCAGGGGGCAGGAATTCTGCGTCGCATATACGACGGCAATGACACATGTGCTGATGGTAATCAGCGTCAGGGTGACCTTATTTAGAGGACTGTGTGGGTGGCCTGGAGGCAGAGAAGAGAAAAAGGGTGAATTAGTTTGAAAAAGCAAAGTTCTCACCAACAGCGTCTGCAGCGCTCAGCTCTGTGGAAAATCACCACCTCGCTCACACGGCCACAGTCTTGCAGCTGATTACGCTCGTGATTCATGAATCATATGATGCCATGGAAAGTTACAGATGACTTAAAAAGCAACCTAAGCTCCCACCGAACCGCTTAGAATCTTCTGGCAGAGTGATATATGATCCTATTGCCACTGACAGGGTTATAGATTGGTTGTTTTGGTTGCCCTTTGGCTCTGTCAGGGCTCCCATTTCCAAGCCAGGATATAGGGAATGAAATTAGCCACTTAACCTCTGCCTGCTGATATTTATCATACGACAGAAGACAGCAGGTGAAAGCAGGCTTACTGGGATGTGAGAGGAATAATGCACTGTGGTGATAATCCCGGTTTGGAAGCAGCCCGCTAACTAGATTTTAAAGTTACCAATGTGTTTATTTCCTCCAACCTTGGACATTTACCTCCTGCATGTTATTTCTCACTTTCTTTACTCACTAGCTATGAGAAATTGCCCATGGTGTTTTCCAATCTGCTGCCTTGAAAATGTGTGAGCAGTTTGTTGTTCTTGCTCAAAGTTTAATAAAACACAGACGAGAAGGAAATATGGAGGAAAAGATGTTTTTTCTTAGCATTTCTTCAAGAGGAAAGCAGAATTAGGAAGCACATACTGAGCTGTGGGAGTGAGGAAACAAGTCAGATGGAAAACCCACTTCTTGGTATATTCCTTTGTAAATGTGTGCATCGTGTTCATTTGGATGGATTTATGGATTCATAAGTAATATTTCATTGTATCCCGAGAGTTCAGGGTGTGGTGTCATTCGTTTGTGACCATGCATACTGGACATAAAGGGGAATATCAACACGAAAGTCAGACAATGTGAAATTCTAACTACAGGAAGGATCTTAAACTTAACGCTCAGATGCAGTCAAATCCTGACAGGAGATCAGACGCTGAGCAGGAAACGCAGACGTGGCTCAAGGTCAAATCTGGAGCGAGGGTACGGATACTGAATCCAGCCACACTGAGTCACAACTCTGTGTGCTTTTATTAAGGACTGGAAACGGCAGCGGTCCACGGTCCACAGTGCCACATCAGCTAATCCCTTTGAGGTGCTGGGTGTCTTTGGGCTCTGCGAAGGGGCCAATTACTGTAAAAGCCTCGTGAATCGACAAAAGCGTGTGGTCGCATGATGGCACACAATTACACCATGGCCCTGAAGCAAATATTTGCCCTCACACAATCATGGCACGTACCATGAAGGCTACAGTGCACCACCATTTTCTTGCTATCCGTTCCTTCCATCGTTGCGGTCGTGAATGAATAACACATTTTCTGTGATCGGAATTAATTACGGCGTGTGGATTTTTCTAAGGCGTCCAGGTCAGTAGCTATCTAGCGGTAGCCGTTCCAGACAACTGCACCTGCGGTTCAGACTAATCAGCAGGTTCAGTTGTCTTGAAGAAATGTCTTTAACTAAGTTCTTCGGTTGTGAGTCAGTGGTGGGAAGTAAGACCGGCGGAGTTGAAATCATGTGAGAGTTGTTGGAGACTTTATTCTATAGACGTGCAACTTTTATTAATCGGTTATTTACCCTTCATACTGCAGGTCTATTTATTTATCATTTATTACTCAACACACCCACCTATTGTGCAACGGGTCTCGATCTTGTAACCTTGCATCCTTTATCTTGATAGTGTTCATTGTTTACAGCACGTCAAGCTCTTCTACCTGATTGTATTTGTGTTCCTTAGTTTAGTCCCCTCGGCACCACAGCACCTTTATTTAGTCTTTTGTGCTTTTATCTATTATTATTTTGCAACTAGTACGGTTGAAGACACCATTACTATTGTCCTTCGAGCCATGGCGGTGTTACGTCGAGGAGAAACTCAAACGATAGGGCCTTGGAACAACATAAATATGAGAGCCTTGAGTAAGGGCTGCCTGAGAGGCTGCACTCAGGGCAACGTAGGCTCTTTATCTCCCCACTACAGCAACTGTAAAGCCCCATAGGGTTGGTCTATTGCCTCTACACATAAATGGCCTAATCTCCTCTATTGACGCCACTGAACACACACAAGCACATATATACACACGACCTCACACAAGGTCCACTATCATGTATCACTTCAGTGGAAGCGAAGGCAAAATCTTGCTTCCCATCAAAGTTATTTGACTCAGCACCGAGCTTCCAGTCCCATGGATTTTCAGCTCATGTGTCAGTGTCATTGAGGTGTGCAGCCTCACCGGGAGCCACCCTGATTCCACACTGACGCTTCAAGAAACGTCCAGCCTCAGTTCACTGCATACTTAACACCTCGGGATGTGTATATTCTGTTTAATTCCCCCTCCCTTAATTGTTTTGATGTCGCCGCTTCTGCTCACCTTTGCTGCGTCTTCGTCCTCTGTGCTGCTCTGTGTAGAACTTCATCTGGTTGTCATCTTCAGGCTCTGACCCCGATTCCCCTTGAGGACCAAACACGCCGGCGGTTGCTTAGCGGTGGGAAGATAAGAAAGAAAGAGGGAGAAAGAAATCCAAGAAGAGTTTTTAATAACGTGGACATAGCATGTTGGGTGGCGCTGTTACGCTGAGGGAGAAGCAGATGGTTGTTGGGTTAAACCATACAAACGAGTCATTTCATGTAAAGATAACGAGCACTGGAGATGGAGGGAAGCGTGGGAAACATCTCTTGATGTTTCTTTGAAGTCTTCCCTCTTCAGCAGATTGCCGTGCCTACTAGGGAAGAACTAATTCACTTCATTTGAACTGAATAACTTGATTTGTGTTCACTTCAGTTCTTTTTTATTCAATCATTCACAATGGGGTCCATTGTTCATTCTATGGCGAACTATTGCTTCGTACCCAATACTGTCATATATCAAACCTGATTCATTCTCATTCTGACATCATGTACTTATCTGAACATACATTCTCCATACATACTGTTATGTATTGACTAAATGCTCATTATGAACAAACTTTAATCCTGTATGCTGTCATGGCAGCCAGGCTCATTCAAGGTTAAGTGGTTCAGTTTAGGTTTAGATTGAGGACACAGTGGTCTAATGAAAAAAACGATTATCGCTTCCAGGTCTGGACCCAAATCCACAACCCACACATCCACTCTGACCTCCTCCCCATGAATTTTTCAGTGGTCTAAAAATATTTCTGCTTGAGTAAAAACCATTGAAAATGTATGCAATCCAGGAACAGTGATCAAAATTGTATTTAAGTTGCATTCAAACATCACGTGTAGTCGACGGCTGACGGCTTGTAACGCCAAGATTAGCTTTTAAATCAACTCCTTACATGTATATTTTGTAGGTTAACTTCAGGTTCCTCTCAGTCCTGCTATTGTCTGTTGTTACGTGATTCTATTTCTAACTTTTTCTACATTTTGTTCCATTTTTATGAAGCCTTAAAAAATGCAAGAAAACAAAGCAAATCATCCGCCCCATTACACACATTATGCAAAACTTGCACTAGAAGCTGCAAACTTCTAAGTACTAGTAGTTGTCAAAGAGGTCAGACCAGGTCATCGCTGCAACACTGTTATGTCAGATCAACCAGGTATTGATTTGAGACAAAGAGCACCCATTTGTCCCCCGCAGAATCTCTCAAGGTCCATACTCTTTCATACCTGCCAAGAAGCACCCAGCTGGAGTTCCTTTCAGAGTCCTCCTCCACATTATTTCAAGGACTTTACACAAGCAATTACCCTTATTTACTGACCTCGGACCTTGAGATAATCAAAAAAAAGCTTTTAAAAAACAGCACCGCTCGTCGTAATGTTGTGTGAAATAACTGGCACCGGGGCATTTTGAGCTTATTTATGCCGAAACTTTTGGCATTGTTTGAGAGCGAGGGGCAGACACTCTAGTTTTTTATTCAGCATTTACTCTTGAAAGACATTTGCAATGCAAGCTGTAATGCTGACACGTGGGAATACAGAGACAAAGATATTGAGCTGCTGCATTACATTAAATGAAGCTTTTCTTTCCTACGCGGGCCACGAAAGGGGAGATATTTCGGAGAATATAAAACAAGTGTGTGGTGGGAAAAAGACGTTATTTACTTATTCATCCTTCTGCTTCTCTCTCTCTGTCTCTCTTACTCTCTTACTCTCTCTCTCTCTCTCTCTGTTTCTTCCTGCATCCATCATCTCCGGCTGTATTTTATCATGATAGAGTTTATAACCAATTTTACACCACATTGCCTTGGCTTCACCCTCCAAAATACAGCCAAGACCCCACAAAACCTGTTTAAATGCACCAGACCGGAAAAATAACTACAACAGTCTGTTTTGCTTTACTCTCCCCCTCGGCATTCGATACAACTTTTAATCGCGAGTCAAATCTTTTACGGCGCCGGGCGAATGTTCAGAGTTACAGTGTGTGACATAACGTTAATGATGTCGGTAAAGGAGTATTTCATCCGGCGCTGAAACGATGACATGTCCAGTGAACAAGGGAGAGAATTTGCCTGCTACATCAGCTGGTAAACTTCTTTCAATGATGCAAACGTGAGTTTCAGAGGAAACATGGGAAATATTCATATCACATTGCTCAAAATCTCATTAGGTTCCATCATAAGTAATCTGAAATTTCACTCCCTACACCTATTAAAGTGTTTACTGTGACCTCCTCTGATATTGCAGTGAAACGACATGACAATCTATATTAAACAGCATATTCTAATATATGACTTCTTCTTCTTTTTCTCTCTTCTTGGCCGTATTTTAATGTTTTAACTCGCCATTGTATTCAGACCTGCTGAAGCCAGTTGACACGTGAGCACTTTGTGAGATTGCACTTTAATGAATAAGCCGTGCATAACTACATTTTGGTTGATTTGTTGTTGGAAAACACAATTGTGAGAAATGGCTTTATAAATCACTATGGCAGCAGACTTAAAAAAATTATTATTTCACCCACAAGTACCTTCTGCCCCTTGGCTCGCGTTGAAAGGCCTTTGCTTTGGCCTTTATAACAGTGGCCGTGACCTATAGTTCAGACACAAGACTAAGTGACCATAGAACCGATTCTTGACCTTTAACGCGCCATGTGCCCCACACATGTCCACGTGGCAACGCGCCGTCAAACAGGTGAAGGATTTCTTTGCAGATAGATGCTGCTTCATAGCCCAGAGAAAAGTATTGATTTTCTCTCCCTCTTCTTTATCCTCTTTTGCACTCTGGGAGATTAAGAAATGTAATCACGGTGATCCCAGGAGGATTATACAAGCAAAACATATGTACAAGCAAAAGGAAATAAGACAAGTGTTATTATTATTAGAATGTGAGCTCTTTGAGGTGCGACGGAGGCAATGGAGGGAAAAAGAACGACTGTGTGAGCTGCTGACACGTTTTAATCAATTTGTTTTTTTCTTAAATCACTTCTTCAGTGGTTTAACACGTTATTTTTGTAAATCCCTCACCGCTGTGTTCAATTTATAAGGTGAGAGTGTGTGTGTTTCTTGCTTTGCTCTCACCTTGTCTGAACACACAGACATCTACACACACACGCACAGATGCACACTCGGGAGATGTGGTGTCCCAATTTGATCAGCAAACTTAACTGTTGGGACTCGGAGGCCAGGGACAAATTACCAACATGTGGAAAGGATGAGTCTAAACAAAGGAAAAGGTGGAGCGAGGTGGGAAATCTGTTCTTTCTGGAAGACCCGTGTGATGTGAAAACACACTTCGGTACCACTATGAGTTATACACATGCACATAACATTACAAATAGGTCAGTAAAGGTCACATCTGTCCAACCAGTCCTAAAGCAATGTTGCGACACATTACACACACGTTATCAGTATTGCTTTACTTGTGAGGATCCATATTCCCTTATTCCTGAATCTAACCTTAACACAGTCCTGATTCTAGCCTTAACCCTACACCCCAACCTGCGCTCTCACCCAAAAATAGCACGTTGATGAAGTGCGGACGGCCAAAATTGTCCTCGCGTTGCAAAAAAGCCCTCACTTTGAAGGTTGTGGCAAAAATAGAAGTACACCAACACACACACGCACATGCACACACAAGGCAAATGGATGAGCAGGTCAGGTGTGATGTTAACAAATAAGCTTGACTTCAGTGTGTCAGGCGGGGTAACGTCGCTGAGATTTCTATACGAGCTCATGCATTATTCATCACAGTCTCCTCATAGTCTCAGGATGCCCGTATTGAGTTTGTTAGCGTGATAAGGCAAAGACACCGGCTGTCACCATTAACATTCTTTCCACAAGGATTACTTTCCGTGCAAAAAATTAAAAAAATGCATATGCTCACGAACTGTAAAACCGTGCCTTAGCTCATACAATGTGTTTTAGAGTCAATATGCATGGTGCAAATTCAGATGGGAGCGGATAGGAAGGCACTGCACGCTGAGGCATCTATCTCGTAATTTGCAGGAACAGTTGGATGACTTGCTCTGCTTTTTACTGTGCAATATTGCTGATAGAATAATGAATAGAATTTGAAATGAATGAGTGAATGAATGCAAAATGTAGACGTCAGAAACTGAATGGGACCGGGATCATTCTGACAATAAGGGTCCCAGCCGCAATAGCTGAATGTTGAAATTTGACATTGAAATCCCTATATTTTGCAAAGTATATTCAGACTGAACTCAAACCTCTATTATTATTACAGCAGGTGATTCAAAGTATTTCAACCTGCCTGGGCGCTTTACTGGAATTCTCACTGCCCTCCAGCAAGTCTGAAGGGCATAAAAGGGGATGAACGCCACAATTGGGACCCTGGGGAACATTGGACTGGACTTTATAGATTCCAATTCCAGGCAATTGCGATCATGTGATAGAAAAACTTGGAAAAAAGATGGAAGATAACAGAAACTATATTTTGGAAATTTGAATTGAGATCATGTCCTTTAAGTGCAAAAACAAGAGCATTTCTTACACAAATCCTAAAAAAACAACAAAAAACCCCCCCAAAAAAATGAAATAACAATTAAACCCAATAAGACCTCTGCTATTGCCTCTGATTGAGAGTGAATCATTGAAAGACCTTTGATTTGGTAATTAAGCACTTACAATGTCTCCTTTATTGTATTCATATTAATTAGACATGTCAATTGAGCCATCAATATATCTGTCAGTTGAATGACAGTCGGAGAATGGCGCAAATGTGAAGTGAGAGAAAGGAGAGGGAGAGGTTGGAAGGAGCACAGCCGTTCGTATGAAGGCGGATAAAAGAATAGCAAGGCTGGAGAGAAGAAAAGAACAATGGGGAGGGAATCTATCAAAGAAACAATGATGTGCAGGCAAAGGCAGTGACTGGGGGGGACAAATGTCAGAATTATATAGTGAAGCCAGAAAGACGTGGCTTGGCATGACAGGGACTGAAAGGGAGAGAGAGGACCAGAGAGACACGAAGAGAAATGGAGGGAGCGAGGACGAGTGACTGTTGACTCATACACACGGAGGCACGCATGCATGAATTAAGGAGAACAGAGAGCGCAGAGGGACGAATGAAAATGATTAACTGTTATGGGAAAGCAGTGGGTGGGGAGTGGGGGGATGGGAGGGGGGGCGGGGTGATGAGTTCATTCTAAACAGGAAAAGCTAATCACCTTCTGTACAGGAGGAGGGCACATCCATCTCCAGCACAACAGAATCAACATAAAACACCAGCAAACCTAATGGGGATTACACCTAGACACCATGGGGCCACGCTGAGAAAGTGAGAGACGGAAGGATCCCGGTGGCTTTTACTTACCGCTGTGAGCTCACAATTCTTAGGATTTGAACTTGATTGGATTTGGAGCCTGTTGGCAAAATGAATAAGTCTTAACTATTTAAAAAAAATTCCATTAAATCAGGACCCCCCAACTTAATTCAACAAATGTGTCAAATCCAGTTTATTTGGATAGCCTGGTCACTTGTATGTCAGTAGGGCTTGAAAACGTTGATGAGATCGTCCAATGAAAGTATGAAGAGACTGGCGGGATATACTTTGACCATTACTATTTAAAAAGAAGAAGGAAATGTGGACACAGTGGGATTAAAATGATTATTCTTCTGTAACGCCGCACCTTCACTTTGAATCTTTGACCAGCTGATTCATCTGGACAATCTAACATTCCTAACACGCACACACACACACACACACACACACACACACACACACACACACACACACACACACACACACACACACACACACAGAAGCCGCATTGAGCTTTGCCTGGCTGACCGCTCGAGCCACAGCTGCTAATACATGCGGCGTGAGACTGTAAGCTGTCAAACCATACCGACATCTTCACGTTTCTGAGAATAAATGACACACCTGCTGCATAATATGTAGGCAGCATGAGATTGTGTAAACACGCATTGTGTGTCATCACGGGCTAACCTGAATAACCAACATACCGCCCCAGACAGTATCAATCTGACTGCGATCATGGTCTTCCATTAGAATGGGGGTGTTGCTGCCATTATAAATAGGTAAGCTAGGATGAGTCAGTCATTACATTGTTCACTGCGGCAGTCATTTCAATAAAACACAAAAGAGCAGTTTTCTATGCAATATTAATACCCAGAACCAAACAAATGTCATATGAATCAAATAATTTGCGGTTTAATAGAGCAGGAGCCGACTACACATTGTGGTATTAAATGATTACATTCATTTGGTTGCAAAGAGCTTGACTAAATTGGACAAAGCAATCCATAATATGCAAAGTGAGTACATGTTTATATGAAACGGACAGTTTTCTCAGTGTAAATTATGAAATGAGAATAATATATGGGCTCATTTCAATATTCTACACTTTGTAAAGCCCAACCTTTTCAAGACAAGAGCTCTAGCCGGTGTTTCATTTCTCCCGCATGATTTATACAATCAAAAACTGGGGCTGGCCATGCTATGATACGTGACGCGCTACAGGACAATTATGAATCACGTGGAATATATAACAGCGTATCAAAGCCTTCAATAATATGTAATTTGAAACACAAGAAAAGGGCCACTAGGATATGGAGAGTGAAAAGAGTGTTGCTACTTGTGTTAAGCTTTCAGAAGTGTTGGCAATGATGAACGTACTTCTATAGACACATATGTTTTGTGAGTGTCATGTCCTGAGAACCGATTGTCCCCATCAAATGCGACCCTCATTCAAACATGGCAGGGGAAATAAGCTGTGTGTGGATCCCGACCCTTTTCCAACTTGTTTAGTTAAATAGTATTCAAATTTATTAGCTCATTTTACATTTCAATGTGGGGGAAAAGTCATGGCTGTAATGTTATCTTCTGAGGAGAAATTCATAAATCTCCACTGAGAGTTGTGTTATTGTTAATTACACTGAACTGTCAGTTTATGAAATCATAGAAATGCTTTGAACAAACAGCTTCACTCACCCAGGAAAATGATTTAACACGGAATTAATTTTTACTTTCATTTGGCCAATTTAATTCTATTTCAGTCAGTAACTGCGCATATGGTATTGAGTGGATTATTATGTTGCAATGTACTTGCACACGTTCAACTTTGCCACCAAAATGAAGGTGTTTCTGTGAGGGAAATACTCACCCTGACACCCTCTGCTTCGTGTATGACTTCACACAGTCAACAACACATTATGCTTTGGGGTCGTGAACAAAAACATCAGTTCCAGCTGTCTGGTCTGGGATCAGAACCGCAGGCTCAAGACGCCAAGCTTGTAAACACAAGAATCTACCTCTCTGTGTCTATCTGTGCATCCGGTCTGCTCAGTTTTCCCATTGATCTTTGTTCTTCCCCACAACAATAGCATCCTATACTGATTTACTATATATCCGCACAGTTTATTCTTGGTTTGCACACGCTTTACAATATGCAGTATGTCCCACTGACACATTTTACAACCAAAGTTATGCCCTAGTATCTGTTTTATTGGATATAAAAGGCGAGTATGTGTGGAGAGCTTAACAGGCGGCACTTGGCTCTTTTTATTTAAGATATTTCAGTATTTTTTACACTTATCTATCTACGTTTCTGCACCAAGACGCATCTGACAAAACCTGTAAAAGTAAATGTTAATGCAAAGAGCCTTCTTAGATGATTGTGGAAAAAAGATGTGATACATAGGCTGATAAAGATAATTTTAGATGCAATATCCTTTGGCAAGCTGCTGCATGTCCATCCCACACCTGCTACCAACTGTTTTGTGCAGTGGTGAAGCCACCAAGGAGGCACAGGGCGGCAGCTGTCGCCCTAAAAAAATCTTGCTTCTTCACTTGCCAACCAGTGCTATCTAAAGCTACATCCTACAGTAAAACAGAATGATACTGCCCTATAAAATATTATTTTTCAATTAATAAATGCATATCCCTTTTTTTTTTATTTAACCTCCAGAGCGGACCTGCATGGGATCACATTTTGATCATTATCAGCACATTCTCAGCCAGGAACCTGAATCAACATATCAACAATATTGAAAACATGAAAATAGGACTTAAGGTCATATTTACGCAGATATGTGTCATTAATCAAAGGGTCTGAAAGTTGAAATTTAAATTTAAAAATGCAAGCGAGAATAAATTTACCCTGTTCTTTATTTATTTCTGTATTTACCCCGCCTTTTTTGAGACATCACTGTCCCAAAGCAGTGTCAATTGGATCAATAATGCAAAATTACCCGCAGCCGCATGAAAGTAGAAGCAGTACTAGCCGGAGAAGTTGTAATGTTGTTGCTCTTCCTCCTTCATTAACGTTTACTACTATGTTTTCTACTGTTTACTGACATATGGAGCCATGAAACATATGCTACACTGTAAATTCACTATTTCAATATTTGATGTATTTTAAATCATTCTGAGCTGCAGAAACCTACTGCACCTTTCACAGCTAAAGGTTCCCTAATTGATTTCACCTGCTGAGCTCCACCTCCCATCCAGCTGGAACTGGTAGTTTACTGTCTCAAACCCAGACAGGGAGCTGAACACTGTGCTCCCTTTGGAATGTGCTCAAACAGCGTGTGTGTGTGTTTTATTATTTCCCTCTACCTTTGCTCAAACAGGAGACGGTAGTATTAACAAGCTGCAACTCAAAATTCCTGTTTCCATGGCGGTGATGTACAGCTACAAGCTGATTATACAAATTAGTGCCAGTCATTTGTAAGAGCAGAGGACAGATCCGCCAGTCAGCCTGAGATTGTTTTGAAGGCTCAGCAGGTCATTTGTGTTACTAAAAAAGACTTTCTATTTTGGTGTGGTTACATTTATTTTCCAAGTCCAGGCTCTAAAGTCTATAACCACTTTATTAAAGTCAGTCAAGTCGAAACATGACAGCATGTTCACTGTTTTTCGCTTAACAATGCATATAAGTGATGTGAGGGATGAGACAACGCAGATCTATGTCCAAAATAAGCAGAGAGGAGAAACTTTACACTACATATCAAAAAAGTTATTCGACACATTATGACATCATATTGAGCCGCATTAGTTAGAACTACTGGGCTCTAAGAAATGATGAAAGCTGTGACACATAATATATCTACTGCATGGGTATAAAAGGACCAGGGGGCGATACTGCATGGATGTAATGGGGCTGAAACAAAGGCAGCACATTCTATAATGTGAACAGGGTGATGCACTGTGTTGTCTTTGAAGAGATGAAAGCTAAACAAGAGTAATGCAGCAGATACAATACCAACCCTGCGTGTGAGGCTATGAAGCAATAATCTTATTGTCGATCATTTCATTTCAATTTTGCTTCTTTAATGGTACCCGGCAATATTGAAAAACATACACTGATTCTTGTACAAGGCTCGAGGGGGCTCAGTTACAGACAATCTACAAAATCAATATCTGTATTTGCTGCAAGGTTAGTCCATCGCACTCTGGGAGTATGAATCTGTAAACTAAGTCCATTATGTTTGGGGCGTTATGTTTGTTAAAGTCAGTCCTTTAAAGTCAGTCCTTTACATCCCATATCATGATTTCGTCAAAAATATAGGCTTTTTTACTACTAATGATACCTTTCATTGTTACATCTACTGAAATGCTGTTTTCTTTTACCAATAGCAACCTCCAACAGTTTTCTTGTTTATATTCTTTTAAATTCTTTATTCCCCCCCCCTTGTGTCCTTCTATTCTTTGATTGTGAAATTCCTGTTTCTGTGTGAAATAGGCAGCTGGAGGCACATTTTGCAACGAAAGCTGAAAACTGATCAAACAAGACAAGAGGATGAGTTTGTATCGGACTGTCAGAGATGTTGTTTTACTTGCAATGGAACAACAAATCTACTTTGTCCTGCCCGCTCAGTATTTCCTGTACCTGATTGTTACAACGGCAACCCGCAGCCACGCCCAGCGCCTTCTCCTCATCGGTGACCCTACTTCAGTTAGATCCCAGGCAGACAGATGGGGTTGCCCTTCATCTTGAGGATGCCATGGCGATGAGGACCAAAGAATCTCTTTTCCCCTCGCTGATGGCAAAGAGGGTTGTGATACCACGACAGGAGGTAATCCCACCGCCGCACCGCCACACCGCCGCGTCAACTCCCGCAGCCCAGCTCTCTGCCAGCCTGCTTTGAATAAACTAATAGATACTGTTCCTCATCAGCAACACAGATAAATTCCTACACCCTCCAATGCACTTCAGCCATGTCCCTGGACAACAGCTTAAGAGGCCTGGGTCCTTTTTTTCCTATTTGCAAGGCCACTGGATAGAAACACACATCTGGTATGCACAGACTGGCTTTGAATTGCCTGCGTAAATCCCTATACACATCCATTCCTCTTCCTGTGTGAGGAGGCATGTGAGAAATGGGCAATGTCTCGTGACAAAAGTCCTGGCGGGGGCTTGATAAGGAGAAAGCAAGCAAGGGCAAGAGCAATCACATTTGAAGTAAACAGGCTGGAGCAAGAGGAAGCTTCATAAACTGGCATCAGAGGTCGGGAATATGTCGATGTGAGACGGCGCGATGTAAGTATGATGTAAGTAAGAGGTAAGGGAATTTAATTCAACCAAGCTTGTGTGTGTATGTGTGCGTGTGTGTGTGTGTGTGGGCGAGCCTCTCTGTTAGTCAACACTCCCAGAAAACAGGGCACAGATTACTTGTGGTGTCATAATGTGTATGTTCCTTCAGTACTTTGCAGTTCCAGAGTTGGAGTAGATTAAGGCACTGAGAGAGCCTATTGACAGTTATTGACAAAGTTGCTGTAGCTGCTGTTGTCATAGCGCCACCACCGGGCTGGTTGATGTTTCATTTTTGTGCTAAAGCAGTGTGTGCACATTTCCACCTAGTTTGGATACAGTAGAAGAGTAATTTATCCATAAGATACAGAATTCTTCTGAAGAATGAGCCCACGCCCACTTATATATGGCAACCAATTTAAGAAAAAGAAGAGAGAAAAGATTAAAGAAAAGGAAGAGGAAGATTTTGTCCGGCTTGGTCCAGATTGTCTACTTGCAAAAATGGCTGAAGTTATTGGATAAAATAAAAATGTGGCCAGACGGACAGATGCACAAACACACACACACACACACACACACACACACACACACACACACACACACACACACACACACACACACACACACACACACACACACACACACACACACACACACACACACACACACACACACACTCCTGTGATTTGGCAGTAGATCAGCTGTGTGGCCTATTGTAGGAAGACTCTGGGGCTGCAGGCTCAGAGCTGTAATCATTGTGTTTTGTCTGCAGTGAAGATTGAGGGCTGCTGAGAGTGTAGCTGAGAGCAGGATGAACACAACCACCATGAAACACTCTGAATCTCTCTCTTTCTCTTTCTCTCTCTCTCTCTCCCTCTCTCTCTCTTCTCTCAATCACATGCACACTCACGTGTCGACACACAAGCACGTCACAAAATTGAAACTGAACTTCTTTCATGTGCAACTTCAAAGCATCAATTAAACAGGAGAAAGGCAGGGATAATAACCATACGGTCGTCCTCATCCTCATGCATCACAACAAATACTTTGGCTCATTAAGACGCTACCGCTTCTCCTCGGAAGCAGGGGGAAACACATGGATGCCACAGCAGGGATTAACCTTCAGAGAAGTGCATGCAAATCAGGCAATAAGGTTTTTAGAACACATCTTAATATCTTAGAAGAAAACATACAATGTGTGGTGACTTCAAAGTTTTTCTAGATTGGCGACTACAGCCGAATATCAGTATTCCAGTATTGCAAGTACCTCTAATGGGGCTCTATAGGGGATGGAATGGAATATGTTTCCAGGATGTGGGAGGGGAGTCAGCTATGGCCAGTATATGCTACTAAAGGGAAAAAAAAGAACTTTAAGTGAGTAATTAGAGTGATGCAGTGTTGCAAAAATGTCAAATGTAATGCTACTATTTCATACTTGATAGCTAACATAATGCATGCTGATAACACTGTCATATTTAGGACATTTCAACCGGATTGACACTGAACTGAATCAATTTACCCGAGCTGGATAAGTACACTGCTTTAGACGTATTAATAATAAACTCAAGAGAAGAAGACAAGAGTGAGTCGATGTAAGGCAGTGTATGTATGTTTCAAATGAGTGGAATTTGTTAATACGTGCATTTGGTGATAAATAGTACAGCTATTATTTAATGTAATGATTTACAGTATTGGCTTGGGGGGAAGTTGCATGTCAGTGCCAAGAATCTCATGTGACAGGTTATTTGGTCAGAGGTGAGCGATGGCGGTCATAGATTTCCAATGTGCGAAAATGAACACCGGGCACAATTATCTTCACCTGCCACCACCCACAGCAATAAGTCGGAAAAATGCTGTTCATTAAGAGTGGCTTACTGAGCTCAATTGCAATATCTACACAACATGCAGGCTTTACCTCACAGCTGAGAGCCTATAGGCCTGCAGGATATAGGTGACAGGAGGCGCAGCGCTGAATGTTTAGCAGGCAATCACATTTAAACCCGTGACACAGCTTTTCAGCACCTGGGGATCCGTATCAGTAGTGCGGTCACAAAGATCACAAAGCCCCGTGAAAGTAAAAAGCGCACCCAGAGCTACTTGCTATTTTTTGTTCAGTCAAGTGGAATATAAATGGGATGAGTGTGGTGATCAGTGATGGACTGGGAATCAAAAACAGCCTTGGATGCTTGACTGACTACACTCCCCTGAGTCACTCGCCAGTCCATTGCTATTTGTTTTGTACAGCACAGGCCCCCATGCTGCAGACGTGAGATGGCCCACAGAGAAAATTCCCAGTACTCCCCAGCGGTGATTAATCGTTATCCTCTCAGCGAGTTCTCATCTCAATTCATCTCCAAACCTTTAGCCAGCTGTGCCAGCCAGAGCAGGACATGATGAGAATGCCTCACCAATTGGGGAGCCGAGTTGTAGGCAGCTTCTCCCAAAAAGTGCTGCTGTCCAGGAGCTGTAATCAACAGCAGCAATGCGGCACAAATCTGCAGAAGCCCGAACTCAGGCGAAGTAGTGTTTAACGGTGAAGATACGGAAATAAGCTATTGTTGGAGGAGGGATGGTGAATGAAGCGGTTTGTTTACCAGTAATGCATCAATTGACACTTCTCTATAATACTACTTACATGAAAATGGGAAATAGTTTGGGGTTCTTGAGAGGGGTGTTAGGACAAATCTTCACTTTGTACTAAATTATAACTGCCCAGTGAAGCAGTGGAGGCGATCGCAGCGTCCTGGTTGTTGGATGCATCTAATTTGTTAAAGATTAATCCATAATGGCAGAGCAGTTTTGTTTCCTCAGAAGCTGAAAGATGCACAAATCCTTCATCGCAGCCTTACAGTTAGTGTTTTATTGAGTATTACTTGATGTAAATGTTTGCATAATTAACGATTATTACATAGTGGCATCATTATTCAGGGACTGATGCACATGTCCATCAACTCTTCAGACCGTAATTCACTGACAATATTAAAGGACTGCTCTTTCATCAAGCCACCCAGCTGGTAAAGAGACACACAGAAACACAAACACACAGAATGTCTTACAATCCATCTGTTTGTGCTAATTCAGTCGGTCACATCTGCACAGCGTGGATCCCTCTACCGCGGTGTGATACGATCTCGTCTTTGAACTGGCCCATAGAAGATTCTATTCAAGCCACTTGCAAATGAGCTCGAGCTCACTCGACTAATAAACCACCGCATGTGTAAACATGTACTAGTGCTCAGGGAAACACTGGGAGTAAAGCCCTGTCGCTATGTTACAGCGTAAAAAGATGGAAGCTGTTAAAGTAAGCATCTGGCAAACATCACTCTTCATCTGCCCCTGTGAATTTGTCAGGGAATTTGGTGATGTATTCATTTCCTTTACGCCACACTAATCCCAGAGGAGTTAATTCCACCACCGACACCAAATATGACAATCATACACACCAGGCTGGAACCTTCTCTATTTTACCAAGCATATAAGTGCGCTTAAACACAGACTAATCTTTGGGTTTTAAGAGTTCTGCTTAACTGGAAAGATGAATGCTCCACAGATAAGTGAGCATGTGTCTGCAGCATTTGAGCGTTCTTCTCTACATATGGGAAACAGTGATCAAGAGGGTGGTAAAGTTTTTCTGTCAAGCATAGGTGAACGCTTCCTGGCTGATTTCTCCATTTGAGATAAGGCATGTGTGTTTTTACTGTATGTCAGAGTTAAATCTGGAGGGATCCCGGTAACAAGCTTTATTTATCGTTATGACAAACGCTGCTGCCAGTCAAGATTGCAGTTGCCGATTAGCAAACTCTCTCACTAACGCCCACAGTGAGACTTTGCTCTCATTGATGTTGAATGAAATCCAAAGCCAGGAGAGCAAGCTGCCAGAAATGATCATGAAATATGTAAAGCCTAAATGACCAACGGATGAACTGCACACAAAGGCCCAATTTTGAACCTGCCATGACGTCGGGTAATCTTTAAACGGAACCCTCCTTCCACATAAATTACATTAAATTATTCTGTCAGTGTGAAATTTGGAACCTAAGTAATGCACAGTGATGCTTATGCCTTCAACCAAGCCAGATACTAATGCCAAGCCCAGAATAACACACAGAGATCTGAGGTCCCTGTGCAGGATAGAACCCGGAGGTGGTGAATATGTAAATGAGTGTATGCTCACTTCCCTATTAGGATTCTGGATGTGTCTTTAGTGGCATGATGTCCACAAACCCCTAAAATATACCTGGTGACTTCATCCCTTTCATCATGTAAAACAAAATCTAATACTGAAAGGTGGACAGATATCAAACGATGAGTACAAAAATAAAATATTTCACTGTTGCCTCGGAAATCAATTTGTACTTCTCCAGGGTGGCAAAGTTTAAATTTCAGGGTTTAACACTATAGGTGTGTTTTCACAAATTGGACGTGGGTATTGTTTGCGTTCCTCTTGGTGTATTTCTGTCTTGTTATAGAATCTGCCAAAGCTGTTTCCTCTCCATCCAGAGCAAGCAGTTCTCAGCCCACAGCACGGCTTATTTCCAATCTGCCGTGGCCTTCCCCATGCCTGATTTGCAAAATTGGTATGTTCACTTAATCAAGAGTCGGTGCCTCCTGGACCTTGATTAGCTAAACACACCTGGTTTACCTAATCAGGTAGAGGGTAGAGCAGAGCTGTATTTGGCCCCGGAGGACCAGGATTGTGAATCACTGAGTAGACTCATGCTGGTTGAGCCTCCAGCCTCCCCTGTGACCTTTAATATGCGGGCATGTGGAAAATAAATGAATAAGATTTCTCCAAAACAAGATATGTAGTGGCATATAGGTAATAGAGTAGACTCGGAAAATTAATATTTGAGCTTGCTAGTTTGTAAAGTTTAAAAGTTCATTAGAAAAACTGTTGAGAATTTGATGAGACGGAGCTTAAGGGACTGAATGAAATAGAGTTGAGAGCAAAGTTTTGTAACCGTAATAGAACGATTCATTACCGTTCGGGGCTCATAAAGTCCCAAGGTGATTGTGAATGGTGTTAGGTAGCTGCTATGTTAAAGAGATCACAATTCAATTCAGTTAACCCGTGAATCTTCTCAAGGGCTGATAAATGCGGCATGGGTCAGATACAAATATCACGAGGACGTTCAGCTGCATTACGAGACAATAAGAAAGTAGGTTTGAATGGTAAAAGAAGATTTTACAGCGAGGTCTCAAATGTTACACTCATTTTAATGATACAGGTCAATGAGAGACTTTTAAAATGGGCCTGAATGCTCTCAATGTGATCACAACAGAATAGCAAGACAAGGTGTATTCATTGGAATTGATCCCTCGATTGATGCTTTGAAGTGCTTTTTATTCTGGTTGATTTTCATTCTGCACTAAAATGGAATCTACAACACCCCCAAAAGTCAGTCATCAGTAATAAAAAGATGATGTGAATTTGTTCTCCAGATTGTTTGAATGTTTTTCCCATCAGCTCCAACACAAATGGCTAATTAGGGAATGTTTGTTCATTTGGAGTTGCAATATGTCGACCAGTTGTCGATCTGGCATGATTAGGTCGTTGCTGGCAGCTTCAAGAAAATGTCATGATTTGCAACGGGAACAGATCAAATTATGTATATATGTATCTCAGTCCTGCAGTATGCAAAAAAAAACGTGTGCATGTGTTGAAGTAAACTTATTAAGGACAGTTTCTATATCTTAAGCTATTAAATTTGGTCCATAGAAGTGGCAAAGTCAGCACACATGTTCCATTCACTATCATGTGCAGTGGAATGAAGCTTGTACCATTCTGCTTACAAAACTACAATTTTTAACGTACTAGACAAGAATTCCGTCCTACCTCTGGTGTGACTGGGGACCCTCCGGCGACTCGTGGAGGAGCTGTGCACAACATGCTGGAAGTGAGACATGTCCTTTGTGGTGTTGGGAGCGCGGAAACTGTCCTGGAACCTCTGCATCAAATCCTCCACTGACTCTTTGCTCGGGTCAATGGCTAGAAAAGAGAGGGAGGAGGTGAGAAATCCAAGGCGTGAAATATGGCTTCACTGTGCAATAAGTGACACTGGAGGGCTATTAAAAACACATCCAAAGAGAAATGGAATAAAGCCCCCAAAACATACCCAGAGTGCAATGAGGCAGAGAAGATGAGATTAGAGTATGATGTGCGTCTCCCAGAACAAAGCCATAAGTATTTCTGCAAGTGTACATATAGACGCTGTGAAAAATTGGTGGCATTTTGGTTGTAGCACCAAAGGAGTGAATGGTGATCTTATTTCTACTCTATTTTCTCTCTGGTCTTTAAATGATGCCATCCCCTCAGTGATTCATCTGTAAAAGAATCCTGCCAAAGTTTACTCTAATGGCTCGGTATCACTCTTCATGATGAATGAGTCCAAGAACTCTGTGCAGGAAGACGGGGTGGCACGGAGGAGTGTCTGCTTTGCTTACAGTCGGTGGAAGGAAAGGAAAGAGGAAAGATCAATTAACGATCAATCTTCCCTTGTTTTGCCTCATTTATGCCATAATATAAACTATTAAAAGCTGGAAAATGCAAAAAGTTCCAGATAAGTGGATATTAAAAGTAAAAGATTCAGAAGTACATGCATCTTTTTTTCCGTCAATAGTTGTTGTTTTGTTTTCCGAGTCCAATGAAAGCGAAGCATTTAGAGCTTCGATCTAAGCGAGGCTGCGGCGCGCTGCATTGTCTAGACGCATATAGGCATCCTGCTTGCTGCGCCGCACCGGGACCGTGGCGTGGCACTAAACAAATAATCAAATATGGGAACTTTTGGAAGACAAATATGGCCCCAAACTTTCAGCGGTGGAGCAATCTGCAAAAGATGGAGGCCATTCATCACGCCGAACACCACTACCCCCACCTATCATCGACATCTTTTGATCTGTCAGTCTCGTTCTGAGGTGTACTCTATTCATGAATAATGGTGATGTGTTGCTCCCGGTAGACGCCGGTTGCTCATGCATGCCGATGAGCATGCATGAGCAGAGGAAGAGGGAGACGAGGAAGATACAGGTGAATGTGGAGGAAGAAGTGAAGCGCTGCACAGGGAGAGAGGAAGGCGCAGAGGGCCTGAGCAGCAGAATGGATCATAATTTCAATATCGCTCAATATCTGCTTTTGTGCTTAAATGAATCTGAAGTTATTCTGTGAATGTCACAACCATGATCAAAACCCATTTCAGAGGAAGTCATGTGGCCATGCAATACAGCGAGTAACCAATCTGGGTTAACTATTATTAACCTTTATGTGGCTGAGTAATTAAAAGATATGGTAAAAAACTGCAATCGACCACCCAAAAGGGTTGTCTTATTAAAATCTCCTTTTATTTCCATCAATATAATTCCAACAGGAGCCCACGGGATGACACACGCTGATACAAAAAGTCAAAATTTTTAATTGCACGCACACCAGTGGACACTGGGAAAAGGGTCAAGCATAATTGGCCGGAAATGCATTACAACCACGCAGTTTGTCCTTGTTCTTGCCAGTGAAATCCTTTAGTAAATTACTGCAACACAAATCCAGCAAAACATTGGAATGCTGTCAAAATAACAAGTAGAATTTCCTTAATGTTTAACACTGTGGTTCATGGAGAACACCCAACAGCTCACAGTTTAAACAATGAAGGCAAAGAAAGAAACGCACAAATGTTTCTGTAATGTCGCCCAGAGGCCCGTCGCTTTCTGTATGTGGCTCTCTGGGTTGGAAGCGACACAAAATGACACAAAGGAATCTCCTCGCAGACCCTCTGCTACAATTAACCCTGCTTCAAAGGAGGAACCGTCCTGGGACATGCCGCTGGCAGGTGTGTATGACTCAAATTGAAGCCATTGGGCAATGCTGATGAAAGCCCGGGACAAGAGGAGTGCTGATTATTCAAAGTGAAGCGTTTGAGTCGAGGAACAAGTGAGGAGAGAAGCATGAGCCTCCATTGCGAATTTAATATCTGGCTTTTATTGCAACCTCTGCATATTTTGAGCACATAGTTTGTGTACATTATACAGTGCAAACCTGCAAAAGGTCCAAACAAGTTGGACAAGAACCTTCTTAATGCACTGAATGCCTGCACGTAGATGTAGGAGGTTTTTGTCCTTGGGCAAAGGAATTCAATGTGAATGTTTCAGTTGAGTTGTTTTCTCCATTTTGTGCAGTATAATGTGTTTGCAAAGCATTTGTAAATACATGTAAAAAGGTGAGTGAATACAGTCTTAAGAGGTTTCAGCGTCCTTGTCTCCAATAGTAATTCACTTGATTTCCATAGGGGCTTTTACTAAATTTGTACTCAGCAGATCTAGAACAGGTTAGGCTAAAATGGTTAACAGTGTCTCAAAGCCCAGTGGGGATTGTAGGGTTGCACCAGGCTAATCCAGGGGTTTAGGCTCTGCAAACAGGGGAGGAGGCACCTGGGTATCTACTATTTAAGCTTTGACCTCCCGTGACTAAGGAGAGTCTGTGACTGAATGTTTGCCGTTAAGCGAGCGCATACATATTTCATGACCGTTCCAAACTCTCTTTATCTCTTTCCTTTTGTTCCATATCAAGGGTAAGAGTGGATGCTAGGACAACACGCAGAGCCAGGAGGCACCGTCTCCTTGAAACACACCAACACGGTTGTCCCGACTCTTTGTTCCGTCTTTGTGTGCACCTTTGGATTTCGCCTCTCCGAGTGACATGCGCACGCACGTACGCGACCTGGGTACGGGTAAAAAGCATTCTCCCTATGTGACTGGATACCAATTAGTGTCATCGCAGCAATCAGTTAGCCTGATTGCTATTAAATTAAAATCACAGGTTTCCAGCGTCACAATTTTCCACGCTGCAATTGTTATCGCTTGAAAGGAAATAATAGCTATGCTGTCAATCTCCACTTTGACTCTTCTTCCCTATGAAACTAATGCAGAAACAGGTACGTATACCTATATTACTACTGTCCATCTATCTATCTATCTACCCATCTACACATCCATCCAGGTGATTCTTTATGGGGATATTATCCTCTTAAGATATTAAGACACCATAAAGGAAGGTTTGACTTTGCACAACATTGTAGTTCTTCAGCTATTCCGTAACCTTTTTTCTTTTGTGTCAGCAGCAGCTACCAACCTTTCATTTCCACCCTTTTATTTCCTTTGCTTCAAGTCAAGGCAGCTTCTCATTTTCCAGTTCAATGTCAGCTAAAGCTTTGGTGCCTTTATTTGCTCTTTTTCATCTCCCTTATCTGCAGTTACTTCCTTATCTGTCCCGACTGTAGGTTAAACAGTGTCTCATAAGCAGTGGATGTCAACAGTAGTGTGTTGCCTCAACAGAGCGAGTGTGTTCTGGGTGGTCTCACAGTGCCTAATGCAAGCAGATAACCATTTATCCAGCGTTCTGTTTTTGCCTGGCTGCGAGCGTGTGCGTGTGTTTGCGCAGGCTTCTGTGAACGCTTCTGTGTATGCATATGCATGTGTTTGTCTTTGTGTATGTGACTCTTCCCATGTGTTACCCTGTTTCCCAACACCCCTCCCATCTCATTTTGTTTCCTACTCCCTGACCATGAAGCGGATTACATCTGCACCTGCTCCTGGCACTGCAGCTTGTGTAAAGTGGGCCCAGGACCCCTGTTTTCATGTGCCGCACCAGAGTCTGCAAACAGCTTTTACACCAATGCAAACAGAAAAAGAACAAGCTTCAAAATAAGCCTGAGGAAGCTAGTGATCACATCCAAACGGGGCCTTAGCAAATTCCGTTCTTCGCTCTTTGAGTATGACTCAACACAAAATACCCTCTCACATCCACCACGGGCATGAACGACCATGGAACAGTGAACATGTGAGCAAGATTGAGCTCAAGTGGCCACTCCAAAAATAATGCATTCTATCTACTTTTCTGTCCTCTTCTATCTCTTTCTCCATCTTTCATTCTCTGCAGGCATCCCGCGGGATCTCATTGGTGAGCTATGCACTCATACAGAACCAGAGGCTGCCGTGGGCTTTGTGATGGACGTGCCCTCTGTGTCCTTATTAAGATCCTCTCAGGTGATTGAAAACTGGCGAGGTAAAACAGGACAATTAAGGGTTGTGAGGCAATATATATATTTTAAATATATCATCAATCCATTCGTACACTTATGTGGGTGCAGGTCACAGAGGCAGCATGTGAGGCAAAGCAGCCCAGATGTCCCTCTCCCTAGCCAGATCCTGTAGCGTTTCCTGGGCAATCCTAAAACATTCCGAGGCCAGAGAGGCTATATAATCCCTCTAGCGTATTCTGGGTTTGCCCTGTGGTCTCCTCCCAGTCGGATCTGCCCGGAACACCTCTCTCCAGGGAAGCAACCTGGGGGAGTCCTGATTAGATGCCCGAACCACCTCAGCTTGGCTCCTCTTCCTTAGCCTCTTCACTCCAAGTTCCCTTCTGATGTCCAAGCTTCACACTGAGGAGGAAGCTCATTTCAGCTGTTTGTATCCACAATCTCATTCTATCAGTCACCACCCAGAGCAAAGGACCATAGGCAAGATTGTTATCCATTATTAAACAAACAAAAATGCCCCCAGGCACATGAAACTTCAAACCCTTCAGTGCAAGTTATTGTCAAAGCAATAAACCAATAATGCCCCTTTAATGGCGAATGCTAATTACATTTGGACTCTGGTGTTCGCTTTTAACTGCTAAAACAAAAGTTTGAGATAAATAACACAACAAACCACCGCCTAAGATATTAATTAGGTACAATCTAATTAACAAAAAAGGAAACTGGAACAACTCTTATTGATTGTGTTTGAATCCTAACGTGATGACAAACACAAAAATTCTACGTCTCTTAAAATGCATTTCCTAGTACCCCAACCAAATCTGATACATGGATACCTGTATCTGACTCATAGGAAATGATACCCAGCACCAGGAAGGGCAACAGTTGTTCCGTCAGCAAAAATACACAGGAAAACTAGCAACTCCATACATCCAAATAAACAAGACCAGGCAAGAACATGTCCACCAGAATGCTGATACAGCCTGTGGGAAAGAATGTCAGAAACTGAAACCTTTGTCCCAAAACGCTCTGTCCACAAATGCTACTTGACCCTTATTCCATGTAGGTTGCAGCAGATATTTCCTCTCTACTGACAGTCAGAGAGGCAGGGTGACATCTCCAGGCTCTTAAGCAATACTTTGCCTATGCAGCTTTGAACAACCATAATTATACACAATTAAGTCATTACGTAATCATAATAATAATAGTAGTAATAATTTGGTGATATTGTGATAAGGTGTTACAATCCTGGTAAACAAAGAGGCAACAAACGCGAATATTATCTGGGAACACAATTTGAGCTTCTGTGTAATAATCATAAATCACTGTGACCCACTAAATAATATACTTATGGCTATTCATGGTTTGTGTTTATTTACTCACTTGCTGCAGAACGGAGTGGATATTTATTTAGTCACCTGTGCGTACAACTGTAATCCCCAGGTTAGGACCAAAGTGCTGCTTGGTTTTTACATCTCGTATATTATAATAGCACACTGTTACTGTTACATTATTTTTCCTCAATCTCAGTGAACTCCATGTTTCTATACTGCCTGTTTTAGAGGATTGCAACATTACAAATGGGTCCAATAAGCTTGAATGAAGAGCAAGACCATTCCGTTTGACTACAGATATCTAGTCAGTGTTGACATACTGATGATATACTGATGATAGTCATTTTTGAAGGTGCATAACTAGTATTGTTGCAATAAAAAGCATTATCTTAAAATATTGGGCTATCAGAATAGAATGCATTGTTTTGTAGACTTGCACCAAACTAACCAGCAGTGTTAATTACACGCTGACAATATCTCATCGAACAAAGGAGAATATAAAAGCAGGCAGCCATCGTCATCCTGTCCCCTCAAATGAGACGGCTGTTAATTACATTACTTTCCTCAACTATGAGATAGAGATCATATTTAGAAGGTGGTTATTCCGGATGAGTTCTGTCTTCATTTCGTATCGACGGAATATGTAATTTACACATGAGACAAATATCTCCAAAATACCACTTGTCATTATTGTTCTCACAATAATGACAGAGAGATCACGGAATTATGGTTTTGTTTTCTCATAATTAGGGGATGCATAGGGATAATTATGAGACATGGAAGCAATAATTATGACAAAGCAGCCATTTGATATGCAATGTGCCTAAGGTGTACCGCATCATAACTAAATGAAAGTAATTATGATCCAATAATGTTCTGGATGTACGCACCTACTGTGTTTGTAATGACATCTACTGTGCAACAATGGCCGTCATTTTACAACATCCTCTCTTCTTAGCCAGCCCGTCTGAAAGTCCAACAGCGTAAACAGCTATTCAGATTCACAACAGCAGATGTAGCCACAAGGGAATCAATAGGAACATTACTGTAGATCTTAGGATCCCTCGGACCCCCCTGCTGTTTTAATTTGGAGCAAATCTGCTGGAAGGAAAGAAACGCTTCAGAAATTACATTTGTTCACAATGCTTTTTTTTATCTTTCTCGTCCCTTTATGAGTCTTTTTCTTTGCAACACAACACAAGCTCGCACACATATCTGTAACACCCGGCTTCCCTGTATCTCCTTCCCTTCACAGCTTGAGGAGTAAATGGGTGCAGGGCAGATCAATGGAGAGAAGATGGGGATTCACCCCCGCTCTGATCCCCTCTGTGATTTATTCCATTTGCCATTGTTTCAATAAGATGAGTCCAGCCAAGCTCCCTAGGACAGCACAGGCTTGACAGCACTGCTTCTAGGAAGTGTGACAGGTACAGCAGAGGGGAGTAAGAAGTTTGACAGATAGACAGAAAAGACATAAATGTCTGAGAGGAGATGGGATCCGGAGAGGAATGGCTTAGAGGGAACGGTGTAAACAGAATCGAGCTCTAACTGAAGGAAAAAAAGAGCTACACCGAAGAATTATAGGCTATGGATGTCATCGACGTTAGTGGACGGAGGGAGGAGATGATGCTGGGAATGAAACCCAGATAAGAGAGTCAGAGGAGAGAGGGGGCATCAGCGGGAACAAACAAAATGAGCAAACAGAAGGAGACATTATAGCACGGAGGAGAGAAAAACAGAGAGAAGTGATCATAGAGAAAAAAAGGAGGGAGAGGAGACAGTGTGTGAGAGTCGAGACCGGAGGGAGACGAGATCACAACATAAAAGGGACTGAAGGGAGGAGTGGAGAGAACGGTGAGCCAATCAGACATAAATAGCGACAAAATGTAAACATATGTACACAAGTCTGCATCTATCTGAGCTGTATCCTATAAACAAGAAGCTACTATGTGATATTTGTAAACATTATCCACTAGATTTTTACATTGGAGGTCAGATAGCATCCTCTGTGTGTGTCTGTGTGTGTAATTTATTCCTGTAGTAAACGATCTTCAGTCTCGCCTAATTGATGTTGTTACTAACAACCGCTTGTCACTGCCATAGCTAATTAACTCCGGTTAGGTGTGGACCTTGTTATTACTAATGCTAATGTTGCTACAGGTGATTCTGTCACAACAGCCGGCCCTCCGCTGCTTTAGTCTCGGATTACTAATAGAAACTGGAAGCAGGATTTAGGCGGAACAGATTACTCACCTCTGTCAGATAGAGTTTGTTTAGAGGAACTCACTAAACTGTGAGTCAGGATGAGGGAGGACATTTATTTTGCATGAGATCTGTCTGGCTTCTTTTGGTAGCAGAAACTACAAGTTTCACCCTTTTCCCTCTGCTTAGATCATAGAGGGCGCGAGGAAGAAGAAGTGACACAGAGAGCAGCTCTTCTGTATTTTTAGTTTGTTTTTATTCCCCTCTGTAAAGACTGCAAACCAAGAAGTAATGGAAGACATACTGACACTTGGGGACAACGTAAAACAAGTCTGTCTCCCTCTCTCTCTTTCTCCCTAGGACCCTTTCTTTCTCGCTCTCGTGCTTCGTCATTTTCTAGCCACTGGAACGCGCCTAATGTGCCATCTTTAGTCAAACAGTTTTCCTCTCTGCAAGCTTTTTCATCTGTGTGTATATATTTTAAGGCCTCGGCTGCTTGCAGGGGAGTGAGACTTAAGTGCTATCTATAGCTCGGCTCTTGCCATGGGCAGAATAAAATATGAATGTGTCTCCCCGTGCTGTGCCAGCTGAACATTGCAGGCCAAACTTTTATTGCTCCAGATGGGCTGAAGCTTCTCACGGATAACAGCTGATGTGCCAACTTTATTTGATTCCACCTTATTTGATTTCTGACGTCGGGTGGCAGATTGGAAACAAATGGGCACACATGCTTCTATTCTATTATGTGTCATTTTTATCTACGCCTTCTTTAAGTTGAAAAAGTTGAATGTTTGTTGATATGTTATTAGGGCGGTAGAGTTGGGGATGCACATAAACACACACAAACACACAGGTTGACCAGTTCAAGCCTTTCGCAATTGTTGCCCACGTTCCATCTGTATGAGGAAGACAGGAAGATTAACTCTCACAATTGGATGTCAGCAAGTCAAACCATTGTTATACAATGTGCCAAATGGTAGAAAGTAGATGGTAGTAAAGTAGACAAAGTTAAAGTGGAATTCACAAATAACTGCATGGATTTAATTAGACGTATGTATGTGAATATCAGTCATTCGGGGGAAGATTGTGCTTTTAATCAACTGCAAGTGTGAGTGTGATTATAATGCAGGACTGAACTCTGCAAAAGTCTGAGGAGAAAATATGTACGATTCAAGCTACACACCATCAGATGCCATTTCAAAGTATTTAAAATGATAAATGATAAAAGCCCTCCATGATAAATTATGTGAATATTCTGATGATTTCCAAAGACAACAATTAATAGAATCATTTCCAGGCTCCAGTATAAGTTACTGGGAAATGTACTGCAAGCGAAGGAGCGGAAATGAAGCAGAAGCGACATTATGCAAATGTAATTATGACAGGGTGCCAATTTATCACACCCTGAGATAATTTATCGCGGCCTGAAATAATCCATTTAATTTAATATGCTGCAAATAACAGTCATTTCCTTTAGTCGCATATTGACCAAAAGGAAGTGGACAGATGGACCAAATGAAAGCTTGAGACGTTTGTCATGCGGTTTCCACACAAACACACACACACACACACACACAGACTGGAGAGTCATACGCATAAATCAGCATTCGAGACAGTTGGACTGAACTTTTTTCAAACAAAAACACAAAGATGGTCTGCATATAAAATCTTAGGAAAAAAGTGAAATATAAATTACTGATTGATTGAACTAAATTCCAGTTATGAGTGCCAAATGTCTGCTTCAAACTGATTAATGATAGCAATCTCATAATAATTTCACAGTGATGCATGTGTGTGTTATATGGGTGCCTGGTAAATCGCAGCGCTCTGATTGGTCAAAACTACAGGGAAATACGAATACTAATGATGGTCACTCACCTACATAAAGAGGTCAATCTCAGTGATTGCATGCCATTTACAAGTTATTATGGGTGGGCATGTGGTTGTGCTTGGTCTGTGTGGATTCAATGCTGAAATCTTTTGTTCCTTTACTACATCTTGTTTTTTATTCTGCCCAGAAATTACATATTTTTAGAATGAACGGTTTGACTAAGCAGCACAATAAGGCTTCATAAACCCAGAAGCCTTTGAAATAGTGGGAGCACTGAAACACTGAAGGATATATTGAGCATTACATGAGGGTGAACGGCCAAAAAACACTTTTCAAACCTGCCTCATAAAGATGGCTCATGAGCTGGCATGCCATCGACCCACCTTTATTGATTTGGAGTGGCCTTGGTGCTCATAAACCCATTTCTACTGGTTCGACTTGTGTTTTTTCTTCAATATACCGCTGACAAGAGGCTGATTTTGTAACAGATTCCTAAGGATCCATTTATCACAAGCCAGCACTACTACTAGTTCCTTTTTGTCCCTGTCTTTTCTGCTGTGGGGGTTAAATTACCTCATCAACTGTTGTATTGTGCCTGAAGGGGCTGCTCATTTAATGTTCCTTTCAAACTTCAGTAGAAAATACGATTCACCATAGAGTGCCTCAGGTATAATTGATGAAATTGACATTGGTTGTCTGGGAAATGGGGGACAAAGGAGGGAGGGGTTCAACTGCGCTTTGGATTTGTAGCAGAAATCCCGAATGTCACACAAGTTAGTTCACATTTAACAGGTTTACCGCCTTAGTTTACTTTGGGAAAATTTCTCTGATCTTGATCATCGGAGAACATTATTTGTGTGCACACATGAAAATCACACATACCTGCATCTCTAAACCGTCATTTCAGCTCATAAATGTGAACAAAATTGCCCTTGGTGACGCTTACACTGTTCCAATGACAGCAGCGAAGGGAGGTAAATAGATTGAAATTACCTTCCATCTATTTATCACAGGGATGAGTGACAACCTAGATTCAGTATTAATCAAAACACTGCCCTGAGCTAGCTTAGGCGTGCCAAGCTGGCAGCCATTTCCTATCAGTTATGTCACATTAGCGACACACAGCTCAACAGTGGATTATTACTCTCAAATCAGGAGATTAATTACAGTTTTGAAAACATTTTTGTTGCTTAGCGATGACATCGGCTATGTGTGTGCGGAAACAATCCTCTTTGTTGTCCATTTTGGTCGGTACGATGTCATTTCTGTTCTTGTAAACCTCCAACGACGCTCATAATGTTATATAGCAGTAGCACATTTGAATCCACTAAAAGTCTGGCGCACCTGTCGGACGGCTTTACTACACCAAAATAAGTCTGGAAGTGGACCAAGACCACCTGGAGGAGCCGGCCTTCTTAGGGATCCAAAGCACATGCGCCAAATTACTTATGCGCCTTTTGATTGTTTAGCATATGGAAATTGAAATCAAATGATATGTCAATTGCATTTGGTCACTCTTTGTGCCTCTGTCTCAAATAAACAGAAAGGTAAAACAATGGGTTCTACAAATGTATGGCGGCTGTGCTTTGACTCCACAGGGGCAGAGGGGCGACGTGTCATGAGCTCGCCAGCTCCTTGTCAAACAGCATGTCTGCCACATTCATAAACATTTCTTTCTCGTGTACTCTTAGCTTTTGTGTTCTTCAAACAAAGAGGAGGGGGTTATATAATGTGTTTATTTCCTCAAACTTGTACATTACACAAGCAGGCTTCTCCATCTTTCAGCCGATTTCCCAGCGGGTTACATCTGGTGCCCGAGGCTTCATCTGTGTTTGAAATATAAAGTAAATACCCAAGCAACTGTGATCAGCGCAGTCGCTACTAACAACGATTCCACTGAAAATGATACCAGGAAAGATTTTGGAGATGTTGAAAGGCTTAAAAAATAGTTGAAGCTTGAACTCGCTGGTGTAATTCGTTGTTGTTCTAGCGTGTTCCTACATGAAAACAATGTTAAGGGTGAAGGATCACCTTTGATTATTCATTCATCAATCACTCAAAAGCAATTGCGGCACAAAAAGATGGAGAAAAGGCAAAACGTCTGATGTTCTTTTATGAAAAGTTGATGAATTCATTCAATTTTTATCTTTTTGAATCAAGCAAGGCCTCCTCTGCTGCCTGTTCCACCACATGTACACAAACAGGAAGGAACAAAACTATAAATGAGAGAAGAAATTTATTTTTGGATCACCGTTCATGCAGTGTAGGCGAAGCTGAATGTATTGCACTGCCACCTCCTCACAGTTATTGACCCATAGTGTGTGTGTGTGTGTGTGTGTGTGTGTGTGTGTGTGTGTGTGTGTTCGAAAGGGCTGATGAGAGTCATTCTACACAGAAATTGGATGGATTGCTTGTTATTATTGTGAAAATCAGTTTGGTGGCCCCAGCCAAGACACCCTCAGCATTGTGCTGGCAGTGCTTTGGTGTCAAGTGTGGTGCTATGCCCAATCATGTCTCCAATACTTGCTGTGTTGCACCGACTTGTATTGTATTTGGATTGTGCTGTGAACAAATAAAACTCTCTGAAGCGGCCTGCTGGCTTCAGCTCAGTGTCTTTCCATTTTTGGTGAAAGCCCAAACTGTAAATTAAAAACGTGACGCAAAAAGCTACATATTTTAAATTCATGCTATAATGTTTCTGTGCAATATATTCAGAAGATTTCTAGAGGAAGGGGGTTTTGAAAAGGAAACTTGGTCATGTTTGTTTTGTACATTAAGACCTGTCATCTGAAGTGTTTTGCTGCGGTGGTTAAAAGTAAACACTGTGTCTGCTAAACTGTGAAGAAGAAGAGCCAATATTAAGAAGAAACTACTATACTTAGGTACGGATGTTTCGTCTTCCCACAATCGCCTCCAACATCCGTCTGTGTCGGCAAGAAGCTGCACCCACCATGACAGACATGCCTCCCCTCACCTTGGCAGCCCTCTGCCAGGCTGGCTTCCACGGTAACCATTAAGAAGGATCCCACAGGATCCAGAGAATGAGCGAGTTGGCATCTACCCTCCTCAGCCTGTATTCGCTCACGGCCAGCTCTACACAGGGGAAAGAGAGCCAGCAGCGTGAGGGTTTTCATAGAAGGTGATGAGGAAGGCGCCTGCTCTGGTGGAGGTAATTCGCTCCCATTATTTAGAGGGTAATAAAAGCTTGCAGCTGCATTTTGTAAGAGCTGCAAACAGGAAAGTGATCTCTAGCTGGCCCGAGTACAAAGGATGATACAATTATTTTGATTTGATTGTTATCAAAGCAAGGACAAGGTGGGAGAAGAGAGAGAGGGGACCTTATTTTGAGGGTGCAGTTAAGTGCACACAGTCCAGTTGACGTAATCCTCAGCTCATGAGCTTGGTGCCAAAAAGAGAGCAAAGTTAGATTTCTTATCAACTTCTCGGAGGAACTTTTGTGACATCCAACATTTTGCATCTGACACTGAATCAAGTTTTCTTGCTGGAGTCAGCAGTCTGAAGTGGCACATGCAGCTGTGTGTCGTCTGGTGTTTCAGTGATACACAGCCAGGGCTTCTTATAGATAGACTACGCAGCTCTCAAGGACCTCCAAAATCATTATTAAAAATAATGGATGAGGTTACTGATGATTACAGTGAGTGCCAGTGATCAATAAACAAATTAATAATGCTTATTCAGGGCATTCCCCAACATGAGGATATACTGTATCTGATTTGGTGAAACCACTTAGCAGACAGTCTATGATTTGAGTGGTTTATGGCACACAATCAACTACGCTGACCATGATGGTGCCCGTCATACTAACAGAAGCACAAAATAGCACAATGACTAAAAGCAGCATGTCCGCCATATGTATCCTTACTGGGTGGATTTCAAACGCATTATAAGAGTACAACTGGCTATGAGACTGCATTCCCAGTGTGTTAAAACTGGTATGTATTATTACGACCTGGCTTTATGCATCATATGTTATATGTAACTAATGTAGCTTGCAAAATGCTATAACATTTACTCCATTCTATGAAAGTTCAATGAGCTGAGAGTAATTACATCTCTATTAAAATCTTATGAGGCAATCATTAAAGATGACTGATCATCCATTGTATACCTTCAATACGGACTGCGACATGCAATATCAATTTTCTGCATGTGCAGTTTCACAGCCGAGATCATAGGAGGTTTTGATGTGCAGGAGATATTTCAAAATTCAAAGTTTCAATGAGGCTTTGTTTGTCACTTGCTCTGAGTGTGTGCAGTGAAATGTGGGGTGGCAAACACTCCAGGCTGTATGAATAGAATGTTTGTTCATACGGAAAATACACAAGAGTTTTCCTTTTCATTCACAATGGATTCCAGTTGGTTATAAATCACACTGTATTGACTCACAGCGTTTCCGAGCGGCTTGTCATCAACATTAGCCAACATCAAAAGCGTATATGGAACAATCAGAGGAGCAATCGCATTTCTGTAGATGGAGACTTTATATTGGAGAGTGCATTCGTCTGTTAGCAGAATATCTCCACATTTTAGGGACAGATTTCACTGAAACCTGGACATGATCCAGATAATAACCATTATAGTTCTGGCACCTGATGGTGGCGCTGCGACAACCACTTTCACATATCAACTTTGAACTGTAAGTGCTATAATCAAACTTTTTGTTTGTCCTGCATTTCTCTTGTGAAATTTCTCTCTCTCTTATTTATCTCAAAATGCATAATCTCTTATTTCAAAAGCTGTGTCTTTTGTATCTCCTCCTACAGTTACGAGTAAATTAAAATCATCACTTATCCATCTGCTAAATTTGAAAGATGGTGGCCTTGGCAGAGGAATGCACTCAGAACGTCATCTTTGCCAAAACCATTGAACCTCTGAAATATGTACTGAACATATTCTTATTGAATGCATGTTTGAAGGAACTTTGCCCATTGTTGCAGAGCAGAATGAAGAAGTGAAGAGCTGCATCAAAACTTGGATAAAACCTTGTCATTCCATGCACAAGTGTTCTTTGATTTCCCTTTTCAGCAACACTGACTAAACAGTACTTGTGGTCAAGGAGGAGAGAGAGAGAGAGAGAGAGAGAGAGAGAGAGAGAGAGAGAGAGAGAGAGAGAGAGACTGTGTGGAAGTGAGTGAGAAAGAGATGTAACGCTGGGGGTCTGATAGTGATAGAAGGTCCCTGAGAGCTCATCACAGGACAAGATTTTCAACACACCACTAAGGTTTTCTCCACCTGATTTATGACGCCCATGCCGGCCAATACATCCCCAAAGCCGCAGGATTCTCGCTGAATAATGAAATTGACAGGCCTCATTTGTTTGGCTGTCTCCGTATCAAAAGCCAAAGCCATGCACAACCCTGTGAGGCACGGCCATAATCCCTGAGGATGATACTATTGAGTTCAGTTGAATGCGGTTATCTGTCAGCAAGGACAGACAGATAAAGGATGACTGGGATTTGGAGACCTTTGGCAAGCCAAGTGGCATAAAGCAGGTGGGACGAAAGTTAATCGCCCCTGCATTCAAATGTCGGTGCTTTGTGTGGAGTACAGATGGGGAAGCGAAGGCATCAAGTTAAATGGTTTGTGTCTTTTCTTTTGGGAGGGAAAAGCTGAAATGTTTGCGAGATGGATAGAGAGGCGTGTCAGCAGCTGTAACAATGACAAACTTGACTTTCACTGTTGACTTCATCTGACTGGATTGACAGACAAAAATGATGTCTACAAAACATACAACACCCTAGGTTTGCTCTCCAGTGGCTGTACCACTGACAGGCATGGACACGGACATCTGGATCTGACTCCTACAGGTCTGTGAGGGTGGTTGCACAGAGGGGGGCAGAATCTGGAGGAATAGTATGAGCTTCCCATCCAATATGCCCTCCCAGAATAAGCCTTATTCTTGTGGAGGCAAAGTATGGATTGGACGTGTTGCATTTGGGAAGAAAGAAGGAGGGGGGGTCTTAAATTCCCCACCTGACGGCTCTCATGTTCGAGGCCAGTGTGCTACTCTCCCTGTGTTTTTCTGTGTGAAAGCTGAGTACGCCTCAGCAACATAATGGCACATAATAAGAAAAGTAAGATGTCTGGGAAGCCTTTTCAAGCATCACAGACAAACGAGTTTGGCTTTATTTTGTGAAAGGACCGAGCTGTGTGAGGGCTGCGGCGTCGGCTCTTTTGAAAGCGCTGTGTAATTTTGTGTAGGATGATGAAAGATCTCGACAGAAGGCTTTGAATGTTAGGAGGGTGTTTGCTTTGCATGAAGGATGAAATGGAAGGTTGACACACAGAGCAGTAGGGAAGCAATGGATTTGAGTGTGTGTCCAGTAATAATGGGAAGAAGAGAGAGAACTAATGGCCCCTGCTGATGTTGCTGCTTTACAAAAACATGTTTTGTTTCAGGTCAGTGCAAAACATGATGAAATATCAATATGGTGACTGCTCATGTAAGATGACCATAAAGTGCATACATGTTTAAAGTGTCAGTAAAGCCAATTTTTACTTTTTTGAATCTGCATCCCTAATGTCAGCTAAGTACCAGATTCAATCTCATATTTGATCTGCAGTCTGCTGCCTCATTTGCTGTGACTGTAAACAAAGATCTGCTTTCACTGTATTTGAAAGCTAAATCGACAAAGCGCTTCACCTCCCAAGCCAAAAATGAATATTATCTTTTGAGGGAAATTTTAACAATGGCCTCTTTGCAGTAGGACTGAAACATAGTATACTACCAAAAGAGTTGCCAATACACTAAATGAATGATACTGAGGGAGTAAGAAGTCATTTCTATAAAGGAGAGCTGAAGCTTCATCCATGCAGACTCTAATCTGACATGAAAAAGCACTGCCCCCACCTACTCAATCAGTACCCTTCTATTATTAAAAGCCAACCTTTTCTCAGAGGTGTTTGGGGTTCAACAGGATATAATATCATCCCTCTCGATATTTCCTAAAGCGCCTCACACACTGTAATTTTACAGTCACTTCTATTTTTGTCACTAATTGCAGCACAACATTTTCACCCTTGCTTAGTGTGTGGAATGTCAACGGGGCTAGAGAGGGCCTCACCTCCACATCTAATTGGCCGAGTCTGTGCCCTCTACGACACAATAAATGACACCAGGTTTCATTACATTAGTGGTACGGATACAGATGCACAATGCGGAGAGGGCAGACGGGGTATGAGGGAGGCGAGCGGTTGGTGATTTTCCAAAAGGAAGAGAGCATGATTCACAGTTAATCATAAGTGTGGGGCCTTTGCTTTTTCCGAGGAATCAATTAAATGAGTCATACAAAACTGCTTATGTTTCACTAAATGTAAGTAGTACATGTTGTGCTATCAGGAACACAGTGAACCGGCCAAAGTGAAGTGTCCAAGCTGAGCCATCTGGGGATCTGGCACTGACAGGCGCCACAGAGGTACAAATCATGCAGGAAAACCACCACTGAGGACCACAGATTTTCTATGAGACCTCACACAAGCCATCATCCCGCAGCTGCCACGTAGTTAACAGCCATCAATTGTCTACGCTGTTCTGACTTTCTGAATGCTGAAATGTTAGACATCTCATAACCAACATACCTCTTGTTTCAAAATTATGCTTAAAGTCGTCATCCTGGCACAGGATGTCCGTGTGTCCGATCCCGACCCCGTAGTCCTCGTGAACCTTCCCATCGCTCAGCTTGTTGTGCAGCTGGTTGGGGGTGGAGTTCAGCGAATGCCCGCCCAGGTCTTCCTCGTCGCAGTCGTAGTCGTCGAGAATGGGCGTCTCTCGGATGGGCATGCCGATGACGGAGCTGCCGTGCTGGTGAGTGTTCCGGGAGCCCCGGTAGCTGTCGCGGCCCTGCGGTCCCAGCAGAACCGAGGGGATGTAGTGGATCTCGTGGGTGGCCTCGGTGCTGGCGCTCTTCTGCGGGATGCGCCGTCGCTTGCACCAGCGGTGACGGGTGTACAGGACTAGGGTGAAGAGGAGGATGAGGAGCAAGAGGGCGATGAGGCCTCCCTACAGGAAAGAAAGAGGCAAAGAGAGAAGAGATGTGTGAAAGATGGAGAATGCACGTCAGTGCTAAGGATTAAGACATTAGAGGGATATTAAAGGGTCCAGACAACAATGTAATTGCTGAAAACCAATCTTTAAATCTTGTCATCTTTCAATAACTGCCAAATTTCATTTTAACAAGCAGCATTTGTTAGTTTGACAGAGATGGCAGAGTCTAAACTGCAGATGCATCAGTCCAAAAGCAGCAGAATTGTTTCATATATCTGTCTTGCACCGCCTCGTAGAACTGTCTCATGAATCACAAAACCGATAAAATAAATAAAAACATACATCAACAAAAGAGGGACTGCAATCAGGAGGGCGGAAAATAAAACAAACAGGATTCAAAGTTAAAGTTTCCTTTTTAGTAGGCGTGCAGGCTTCTTTTGTGTCCCCTTTATATAAAAAAGAAGGAAACCAACAAGGATCAGAAGTGAGCTCTATGGTCATAAGGATGAAGAACACACACAAACAGAGAGAGATAGAGAAAGAAAGAGAGAGAGAGGGCACGGACAATGAAATTACGTGTTAAGCATTGTGTTTTTGTCTAGTGTTTTTTTGTATTTCAGCACTTTCTACAGTTAAAAAAAGCCCCGGCCCTCTCCAGTACACAGTGTACTCACCCTGGACATGTGTGGACTTGTAGAAAAACAACCTCAACAATGTAATGCAACACAATACAAACCAACAGCACAAGCTACAACCTCATAAATATCACAGTTTGTCGTCTAGTTTGGGCGAAGAAGACGAGCTGCACGGGTTAGAATGAAGCACCTGTTGAGCACACGTTCGATCAAATGGTTATGTTGGTTCACACCCCAGTGTAAGTCCTACAAGAGTGAACCGTAACAAAAGGGGCAGGCAAATCTTACACTTATTATTGGAGTAAATCGGATATAAAAAGGCTCTAAACCCTCTTTTCACCGAGACGCATTACTGTGCTGCACCAAGAACCATCAACCACGCTGTCATATATGTGCTGCATGGGGGATGAATAGCTCTAATCCGGGGGAGGGCGTGATTTCCACATTGGCATCCAGTATGCGAGACCTACTTTATCCGGCCCGACGTGGCAACTTGACTGTGATGTATTTGGTGACATAAAAATGCGGCGTCGGCTGTTTTTGGCGAACGATCATTTAATAAAAAAACACGTGCGTGCGCGTGGAAAGCTTCGACGGCCGCGGGAAAGCGTGCGGAAGGAAAGAAGGAAAGGCACCACACGCACACGTATGAGCTAGGGCCGCAACAGAATAATAAATAAAAGCCACGAGGGCTCATTCATCACAACATTTAAAATTCCATCTTCATGAGGAAAAACAAACCCCTTTCAAATTATAACTCATGCACTGCTGGGTGTCCATAAATCATGCTCCACTGAGAGGGGAGCCGGCACTGGTACCCACGGACAAACTTGTTCATTAATCTCCAATAGGATGGCAGCTTTGGAGGAACGCGCCCCTCCCCTTTGCACTTTCACATTCATTCTTTGCCAGGAAAATCACCCAAAAGCAAAAACACAGCAAGGGCTCGTGTTTCATTTTAGCTCCAGAGTGATAATGGAGTGACATTGCAGGGTTTCTGTCACGCCTCTGGACTATCGGCGGGGAAAGCTGAGACGCCGACGGAGTCTAAGGTTACATTCGTCTTCCTTTCCGCAGCTTTTATTAAAGTATGAACAAACACGCTCTCTCCAGGTCAGAGATGATGGCCTCATTGGACCAAAGCAGCTGTCGAAGGAGACTTGATGAGGAAACGTGGCGACGTCATGCAAAGAAAGGGAAGCCTGGACATTTGACGTTTTTTGCCAGAAAAACCTGTCGATGGTGATTGGGGTCTGAGATCACAGTCTATAATTCATATTCATGTCGGACCAGTTTGAATCACTTCTATACAATATGCAACGTATCAGCTTTTGAATCCAGTCGACCGAGTTTCCCTTTAATTCTCTCTCCCACTTCCCTTTCTCTTTAAGTTTCTATGTGGTTTCTTCTCCTGTCTCTCTCTCTCCCTCTCTATTACCACGTCTCTCTCTATCCATTTCCCCTTCATGTTTGATCACATCAGCCATATAAATTCACAGTGGCAGATGTAGCCATGAGGGAAAATGGGTTTTGTGTTCATCGTCAGACCCAACAAATCCCCACTGCTTTGCTCCTAAGTGGCTCCATGGGAAGCAGAGCCCCCATAATTCCGTTCTCTCAATAGTGAAGGTTTGCTTTACTCCGCTGGTTATTGTCCTTATGGCGCCTCCTTCAGTGTATGTGTCCTTCTCACTGTTCATCTCACCTCAATCTCCAATTAGCCTTCCAGTGAAAATTCCCTTTTTCTTCCCCTTGCCTATGTTGCCTCTCACCTTTTATTTCTAACCTCCTTTTTCGTCTCTTGTATGAGTCACGGTGTCCATTTGCTTTCACAACTTACAACAGGCAGCAGCAGTGCGGGCGTAGACTTCCCTTCACCTTATTTTCTTCATCGAGTCTAAAGTTGCGTGCTACATATTGTATTTTCTGAGACAGCAGTAGATTTGTTCTTCTTGGCTCTTTCAACACTGGGCAAAATACCTTACAAAAGGCAGACGAAACTGTAGGATGGATTTGCTCGCTGATGTTTGCTAATATTTTCGAGTATGAAGCTTTTGATGGAGTGAAAGTGAAAGTCTCGCTGCATTTGTAATCTCCACATTTCCCTGAGGCTCCAATCACGTACAGATGTTCCTATTTAGCAAACTACTGTGCGTCTCCTCTTTTTCACTTGTGGGCGCCGTTAATGAGCTGCAGACTATACCTGCGTGACTTTCACACCATTCAGCCCAACGCACGTCTGAAAATCAAACTGACGTTGCAGAATATGAAAGAAAAAATTGGCAGGTAAATTGAAACTATTAAAACACGGAAATTAGTCCATGAGTGCATCCAAGGCAACTGGGTGTGTGAACTTGAATCATCACAAAAACACACAAAAAAGTACACACAGTCTCGTTTTTGGGGCTGCAGGGTCAGAAAGGTAAAGTGTGTCATAATAGAAAATATTCCTTTAACTAAGATAGGAATCCTAAAATCAAATATGTTTTAAATGTAGATTTAAGAGTACAAAGATCCTAGATGGAATTATGACTCCAGCCGCCTGTCATTCCAAACAGCGAGGGCTGAACCATTTCCTTGACTCATTCAGTGAGATACTCGCAGAAGCAATTTCCACCGCTTCAATTTCTTGCTTGGGCGTTCAATTTCAATTTTACTTACATCAGGAATCAAAAATGGTCTCAGAAAATGACTGATATTACTTTCCCGTTCCTCAGAGAGTCGATGAAGTTTGGGCAGACTCGATAATACTGGTTGCTTTGCTGTATGATGAGCTCATGGTGGAAACTGTCGCAGTGAAATGTTTTCACTTGTTGCGTTTAGCGGCGCAGCATGTGGTCGAGCTTTGGCTCTTGCCTCTTTTGTTTTCTCGGTTGAAAATAACAACGTGCCATTCCGTCGATGCGTCTGGGGAGCAATCATCAATCACATCTCCTCTCCGACTGAGACGCCGCATCCTACAGTGCCGTCAAGTGGGGAGGTAAGTAGAAATCATCTGATGCCTCCAATGTGATGCCCGCTGACATTTTAGAGCTTTTGTTTCATCTTTTCTTGTCAGTACACACAATGTTAAATTGCAGGAAAATGCAGTCCCAATCATTTCTGAAAAAGTACCAAAGCAGGATACATTTTGTATTGTGAATCACCTAGCAACAGTGTTCCGATAATTTAACCACTCAGGCTTGATGTTTATTTCTCATCATGTTGATAAAAGAACTGACGAGTTTCATTTGAAAGGCCATTTTCTTTTTTCCTGAAAGTTGATGCAACTTGCAATAATGTATTACGCCTTCTGTTGACAGCAGAAACAGCATTGTCACAATGGCGTCTCACAGATGTGTCACCTTTCAATACGGAGACGAGGAGCTGTCAAGAACAAATGTATAATGCTTTGACGGACTTTGGATTAAAAACAAGCAGGGTGCAGTCAGTAAAAGTGTCACATTCATGTATGTACCTGATAAGGAAACCTTCAGTATGTACTATTCCATATTTAATCTAGTTTAGTGAGAATAGATGGAATATAAAAGTATACGTTTTAATTGTAGTTCATACTAGCCCTTAAACGGTTAACAATAAGTCAATAGACAGAAATTTCAACCAATAGAGAGATCTAGTGCACCTTAAAAACTGTACCTATCAATCATTCATGTATACATCTTAGTTTGGATCTTTGCCTTAATCATAGTGCAGATGAGATTGGAATGAAACAAGCGTGCATATCAATCTGAAGGAAAAGCGAGAACTAGAGGGCAAATTGCAAACAGCTCATTCTGGAGCTGAGAGCACATCTAAAGCGCCGGCAGGTAAGTTTGATGATCAATCATATTGATTTACTGTAGCTGCTCAATGGCTCCTGTACCGACTCCAGTCCCTCTACTTTCCTATTTACTTTGGCACCGTCGATGATTCCCTTGAGACTCCGATAAGCTTTGCCTGCAGCACTGCAACAACACAGAGCCAACACCTCCAACACATGCTCTGTGGTTTAGCCACCATCTGTGCACAGTGGCTCGCTCAACCCACAGTAACCATCCACCTCCTGCTCCATGAGGGCCTGAACGACGGGAGTCTATAGCTGTAAGGTGTCACATGCTCACACGATGAAGAGATGAGACTAGTATCGGACATTGTGACGCCAGCAAAGCTTTGTTCACGCAAGCTGTGAGCTAAAGGTGACCGCATGTATCACCTGTCCTCACACACAGGGGACAAACTCCTTTAATGTCTTGTTTTGTCGGGCAAAGACGTCCACGGCCAAATCCCCTCTTTCTCTGTCACAACCCTTTATTTGTCAAACTCCCTCTCTTCCTTCTTCGGTCTGCCCTCCTGTCAGCGTTGTATGCGTCTCCCAGCAGGAAGTTAAAGTGCCAGGTGCCCTGGCATCTGCTCGCCGTTCCATCCATCCAACTAGGAGTTACAGCACGAATGACAGGCTTTGGCTCACTGGTTAATGTTTCCACTCGGCTAATTCACCTTGGAGGAACTGGGCCTGTCCGTTAGCAGAGAGGACACTGTAAAATACCTCTGCTCTGATCTCAGACACAAAATGAAGCCAAATTGATATTATCTGGACATTAGGCTGCTGTTAGGATGGTGCATATGTAGATTTCATTGTCATAAAATGTATTTCACGTGGGTGTTAAATGGCAATGAATGCTGTTTAAATTTAACAAGGGTGGACATTAAGGCGCTTGCTCGAGCATCCATTCGTTTAACGGCCATTCTGATATTCAACACTAAACCAGGATATTCAAGTTAAATATCTGTTAAATATCTAAATCTGCAATCATATGAACCACATCCATCTGTTTTAATTCAACAGGAAGATGTAGGAAGTAGTATGAGAACGTTTTGTGACCTCTTCTTCAAGTGTGTCAGCTGCTTTATGGGTGCAACAGCTTGTGGAGTTGCTCACACACAGCGTCAGAGGAAATCTATATAGAAAGCTCAGGAAGAGAGCTCAGTAATACTGCAGCGACTCCATTTAAAGGGAGAATGTGTGTTACAGAATATCTGAATTGGAAATGTCTTTAAGTGAAAATAACGTGAAAACGTCGGCAGCCCAGGTTATGTAAATCAGAGGAATTACACTGACTAAAGGTTCATATCTAATCACATTCTGATTGTAGCCTGATTGGAAAGTGAATGAAAATCTCCGCCGGCTTAACTGGAAAGCACAGGGTCGACCTTTCCATTTTGTCCCACTCTCCACAGGAGGAAATTTATGTTTCCATCATCCTCTCTCCCTCTCTCTCTCCTTCTCTCTCTATCTCTATACCCTTTCCCATCCCCTCGAGTCCCATCTCTTCTCGACTCCACCTCTCTATCCCCCCCCCTTTTTACACGCCGCGCCACTCTTCCAAACGGCGGGTAAAGATGTGAGCGCAGATTATGCTGTCTTGAGTCGCGGCCTTGTTGAATTACAGCAGAGAATTAAAGTCGAATCGCGAGTGTCCGCCCACTCTGCGCGTCTCTTCTGGCCTTCTCCTAGCTTCAGCCCACAAACTCATCAGTTTCCTCCTCTCAGCCAGTTAAACAAGCCTGGTTCAGGGTCTCCAAGCTTGTGGTTTATAAATGAAGTCTGCAGAGATAAATGGCACATCAGTTCAGAATGGGGGATTTGCTTTATCGGCAAGGTTTGCAGTGTTACAGGTACCAAGTGAACTATTCTGTGTTTGTATTTCATAATAAATGAAGGAGTGAAGTCATCCATTATTAACCACAAATAAGCCAGGCTAAATATATGCAATTGTAAGTGTTTGCAAAGTGTTTGTTTGCCTGGCTGTCTCCTCTCATACAGGCTGAAAAGGTAGTAGCTTATGGGGAGGACACATTTCTGTAAGTATTGTTGGAATATTTGCTAAATGATGCTCTCAGACACCTCACTTGTACATCTTTGCTACATCATCTATGCACACACACTCGTAGACAGGGTGTAATATTCTGCCCGGCGTGCTTGAACACTGCCCCTCGAAGCAGGAGCTCGCACAACCTCCTGCAGAGGCCGAGCCACCATTTTGCAGCCCAGTGCCGTGGCCTAAGATTTGAAGGCGCTGACCCTTAAGCCAAGTGTACACTGCAAGACAGAAACCAGCCTGCCTTTGATGTTTAAAATCCCCCAGATCAGAGGCAAGTCGCAGCGTGTTGGCATCACCGACACTGTCTCCAAGTGTGCGCTTGTCTCTGGACGTCTGAAATGTCCTTGCCACTTGTTTTGGTGGCCTGTAGTGTGAAATCAGTGAGTAAACGAGTTTGTTTGATATTCTCTTATCTTAAAAGAGGACATGGGATCTAAGAATCATCCAATACAGGCAACATGTCTCCCAGAAAACCTCAGAACTCACTGAAATCTGCAGGGCCACTGAGTTAACATTTTCCATTATAACACCCAACGGGCATTTTAAAGTGCATGAATTTATTTTGGCATTGGTGATGAATAAAAACACGTATTGTTGTTATGAGTTAAATGGATGTGTTTGTTTGTGGGCACACAGTTAAGGTATTTAATTAGACTTTTCAATAAATGTATGATTTATGAATGATGGCCTTCGACTCTGTATTCCTGCACATTACAAACAAAGCAATTACAGCGCGTCCAGACTGCATCACTCCAGTGTTTTTGTGAGGTTTTTCGACGGTAATCACAGTTTGTGAATAGCAGAAAGAAGAAAAGTGTGCTAAAAATGACAACAAACTAAATATATGTTTTTTTTATCCACCGGGAAACACATTATGTCCCTTGAGGGAACACATTATGTTTTTCAAATTCATAGACTTGTTGAAAGCAAAGCTCTGAATTTAGATAATGGCTACCATTTGTTTTCCTCCCCTACCATTGTAATGGAGCCTGGGTATATTTCACAGTATAATGACATCCCATGATGCTCACTGTTTGCATGGTAACCAAATATAATTGCCTGATGACCATGCATCACTGCTTGCTCATTACTGTGGTAAATTAGTACTGCTGGAAGGGGAAAAGAGTGCGATGCCCCCTCTGGCTTCCACCAACCTACTCTACAATATTGCTCTTCCGTTTGCTTTTGTAAAAAGATGAATTGTATCTTCACATCACGGCAACGGCAAGCAGACATGCCCTTCTCAGTGACATTTCAGAGGAAGAAATGTGATTAGAAAGGTAATGCCAATATTTGCAGTGGTGACACAAGGGGCCAATACGGGCTCGCTACAGCTGTTGATAACAAGGCAATGAGAGGGCCTGGGCAATAGGGCCCTTGGGGTGACTTTGATTGAGAAAAGAAAGGATTGGGTGCTGCAGAGAGGCAAATATGGATCGGCAGGCTGATTCTGTGAAGATACAAGTGTCAGGGAGGTTATAAGCGGATCACTATGCACGCTACACAACCTGATCAAGATGACAACCGCGTGAAAAAAAGACTTTGACTCCATATTTATTTTGTTAGTCGATCGCTTAAATAAAAGATTTTAAGAGCTGCAAGAATGATCCTGAAGTGATGAGGAAAAGGATGATTCTGCTTTTCAGTAGAGAAAGAGATAGTCATCCTTTAAAAGCTTGAGGTAACAATGATTCTGTGTGTGTGTGTGTGTGTGTAAAAGGGTGTAAAAGTGTGATTTTTTTTTAGGTGTTATTTGATGTGTTAGTGTGTGCTCGTGCCTCACGTCCCCTCCATCAGAGGCAGCTGAGACCTCAGCCCTTGTTATATTCCCCGTCGTTTAGCTTGAAGTGAGGCCTTTATTTGTATCTGCAGCTGTCGGCCAAGTGTTGCCACAACAGCTTGTGAGAGTGGACCTGTCAGCGAGCGCCAGCAGCTGAAGGGGAAGGTAGTCTTTGTCCATTCGTGCCAGATGCAATCAAAAACTCACTTTCATTCTCCCTCCTGCCTTCCTCAACACAAACCCTGTTTTCTCGCTCTCCCCTCTTCTCATCTCTCAGCAATCTCACCTCAATTCACTGGCAGCTCATCGGCGCACACATGCGCTACACCTGCAACCACGTATTCCAGGTGATATACTGTATATACTGTACAGCCTTTGTATTGACAGTTACTTTTACTCGCACATAACACAAGAGTCTGTGGGGAATGTGTCAGTTTGTCGTTCAATGCTGGAGTGAAAGGAAATGAAAGAAATAAACAGCACAACAGTGAAAAAATAATGAATTGCAATTGCTTTTAAAATGCTAATAGATGGCATAGAGCTGAATAAAGCTTCCAAGCCCAATTCAAATAGCACAGATGTTCCCAATTGGTGCTTGACTCATTAATGTCTGCTAGCGAAACACATCTGCTGTCATTAGCACTAAGAGGAGGGAAAACAAGCAATCCAAGTATACATTAATGGGAAATTTCCCAAAGACCTTAATCACTTTGCTTTGAGGAACCATTAAAAGAGCAGCGAGGAGTGGTATGAATCAATAGTGAGATAAAGAACAGATGAGGAAGGGAGGGAGGGAAAGAAACTCACTTCCGCCCCTCCAAGTACTTAGTATGGCAGAGCTGGGTAGTGTTATCTCTGCAGTTCATAGGGGCTAATGAGATATGGAGTGAGCACAGTCTGATTCCAAATGCTAAATATCTGTAAATTGATGCATCCATCTGAGAAGATCCTCAACCTGCATACTAATCTGCGGCTACTGGCCGACCCTGAGCTGTTAAATTAGGCTTCTACCTGAAGAACCCTGGGTCGTTTCAGCACAGTATCGCTGCTAATGGCTATCATGTGGTGAACAATAAATACTGCAGCTTTAAATATATGATACAGGAAGTAAAATAACTGTAAAGGATGCATGTTACAATATGTACAATTATCTAAACTCTGTGCTGTCAGCAAGGAACCGTCTAAAAATTGTAACTGTTTTCTCCAAGCAGCCATTAAATAACAAAACAAAATGGAAATATGGAACCTAAAGTGCAGCCTGTTCAGGATTGTGTGCCATTACTCCAATGGGTGCTTGGGTGCTCTGATTCCTCTATGCATCATGCATCGTGACCGTCCCTTTCTTTTTGTGCACACTGTCATCGCCCACCCAAAACAGCTCCTTCTTGAATATAACAGACTGAGGGGGCACAGAGATGCGCCGCAAAAGCCGTGTTTGTGTTGATGGTTTTGTCAACAAACTTCACAAATTCTATTCAGGGGACCAAAGGGAGCGATGTTAACTTCACAGTTCTAAGCCTGGACTGAAGTTCAGGCTATTTGCATTTATGATGGAGAGTTTTTTAAGTATCATTTTGTTTTGTTTTTGGTGGAAAAGATGCCACAGCAGCAGTCTACCTCAGCACACGTTTTTGCTGAGTCAGCATTACCCAACCACAAAATCCGCCCCCCCAAACAAAATATTCGTCCAATAAAAACATTCAAAGGCAGAAATATTGATCCAATTTCCTGACTCAATAGTTTAAAGAAAGACAGAAGAAGCAAGAACAAAAATACACACAGACACAAAAGACGAAATGGAAGAAGGAGAAAAATGTGTTTGATTTTCGACGAGACGACAACTCCAATTTTACAGAAATACACCTCTTTCACTTCAACAGACACATTTCAGTTGAGATAATATATAGTTTCGCAGTTTTTCCGGTCGTTGGAGTGAACCATGGCGGTTCCCTACGGCTGGCTCAAACACAAAATCCACAAGGTCAAACACGCCTCAAATAGATGTCTGAGCCCCAAAGAGCGTACACACCAAAATATCCAGAACTAACAGTCCGTCTGCAGGTGTGTTAGTGTAGTCTGGTGCATTTTCGTCGAACCTGCTTGTTGGTGGGTGTATTTCTTTCCATTGTCAGCATGCATATTAATCAGCTCACAGTGTGTATCGTTCTGTGAGAGGAACAAGCTGTGCTGTTTGGTTTTTTTTGCCCATCTTGTCTGAAGCACATTTTGTCTTATTGCTTCTACAACCTACAGTACAATGTAGTTATTGTTGCCCGCGCGGATCAAATCAATGAATGACCTTATGATTATAATGAAAAGAAAATAACAACACATCATTAAATTGTCTTGTCTCGATGGCCAGATGCCAGTCCGTCTAAGTGAAACTCAGATTGTAGTGATTAAATTATCAAGCCTGTGGTTGTTTCATTTTCAGAAATTAAAACAGATTTTATGATTTTGAAGCCTCTTCTTGCGGCAACTGAAGCAATTTTTCTTTTTTATCATCCTGTTGATTACACCCAAAAGCCAAATCCACTTTCTATTCAGGGGTAAAACACAAGTCTCTGTGTGTGTAAAATAGTTTGAACTTCTGCTGTTGCTCTAGCCTGGAAGCTTCAGAGATGCCTGGATGAGAACCTGGATCTCCACACTCACATGCACAGAGGCACTTTAAAATTCCACAGGACTATTGAATCATAAATGCACACACTTATATACGCATATACACAAGCAGCCAAGCCCTCACACAAACACTCAGTGATTCAATAAGTCGTTCTCTCTCTTCAGCCCCAGTCTTCGCTTTTGTTCTCTGAACTCCTGGTCTCCATCGGTAACTGTTACCCAGGCAACAGAACAGATGGAGAAAAGGTGAGTGGATGGGCAGAAGAAACGGAAAAAAAGGGAAATAAGGGGGAAAGGAAAGATGGATGCTACTTCCCCTCTAACAAGGCCTGGCTCTCCAAAGGTAAACATATTGATAATGACCTCAATTTTTCAGAAGCATTGCAACTGCAAGGCTGAAGAGATTATTTGGTTTGGTCATAAGTCTGATGTGGGTCTATTACGAGGCTTAGTGTATGACTGAGGACGGGTTTGCCCGCTGTGACGGAGAGGGGCTCAAGTACAGAAGCTCAGATCTGACATAGTGAAAATAATAACCGATAATAAGTTAGAAAGAGAACGTTTTCATGTTATAACAAGGACATTTTCACGTTAAAACTAAGAAGTTATTCCATTATAACGAGACAATGTGTACAGTTCACATTGTATTCTGACTATTCAATAAAGTGAACTTATCTGATAAAGAAAAGAAAAATCCATTTCATCCAGATTTCATATTTGTGGAGATAGCTGTCAGACCAGGAAGAGGCCGGAAACGTGTTTTCCAATGTTTTCCCTCGGTGTCTTTCATGTTTCATGTTTAGTGCGGGGGTTTTACACGCAACTCTTACACAGCACAGCAAAGCCTTATTAATTTCTGAAAGTGTGAAAGAAATCCAATGGTTTTTCTCTGCTTGTTGTGAGCAGTGTGCCAGCCTACATGGTAATGTCACTGTTGAAATGAAAAAAGTGGATGACTGAGAATCAATGTGCAATGAGGTATTGCCAAACCATTTGGAGGCAGTCATCTGGCAGGACAACTCTGAAAATATTCAATCATGCTGTAGTTACAGGTCACTGCAACCTAAAAACTGTCTAAGCATGAACTTATTCTCCATATTCCAACATCTCCAATAAGACACAAGGAGCAGAAATGCGTGTAGAGACAAACATTGACCTCATATATGTAACATGTTCATAAGTAATGTGTCACAGCTGACACACTATGTATTCTTTCAAACATTGCAAAATCTGTTTACTATGAGTTGGAGGGATTTCATTGTTACCCCAATAGAAGTGCCTGGACGACAAAAGTGAAGCATTTCACTGTGTTGAACATGTGTATACACAGCGTTTCCTTTGACAAAATTGATTTGTTTTTATTCATTTCCATCTACTTTTCTGGGTCTGCTTTGCATCCTGCCGCCCCAATGGGAAGTCCCAAGAACATGCTTTGGTATAACTCTATATTGATTTGTTTTTATTCATTTTCCTCCAGTTTTCCAGCAGACGATAGCAGAATGAGCTCAGTATAACAAGAGTTATACAGATTTACAGTCAGAGGAAAGAATGAATTGGCATCAGTTTGGCAATAGTGCAACAAAGTTGTGCCTTTTTATATTTATATATATGTTTTACATTTGAATTTGTTGACAAATAAATGTTATAAACACACCAGTTTGTGATGTAAATCACATTCAGTTTTATCAACGTCAAAAATATTAAACTGCCACTCAGACATTTAACAATCAAGTTAATGGAATCTTGTAAAAGTATAAATGCGCACTCTGTATATGAAATGTATATCTACATGATTTCAGATAGCATATCAATTGCGATTAAAAAGGTTGAGAAATGAAAGCAAGCGACATCATATCCTTTTCTCTGCAGTATGAGCAAAGGTTGGAGCAGAGCCATGGAGACAGTGTTGCGGCAGCAGTGGAGCACCTGGGCATGTGTTTAGATCCCTGCTAAGAGCTGGGAACAGAGCAGCTATGAATGAGAACATGAGGAACCCCGCCAGGAAGATTCTGCAAAGAGCTACATGAAGCATCTCTCAACCCCAGCACACCCCCTTCCACTGAATCAGGGCCAAGCAAAGATATAAAGAGCACCTTGACCTATGCACATATGGTGTAACTGGTAAGCCAGTCTGGTCTATGGTGAATTGTAACAAAGCTTATGTGCTCCTTATGGACTAATTAAAGGAAATCACACTTTTATACCTGACCCATGTGCGCCCATAGCCGCTCTAAGTAAAATGTACACAGTGATGCAATACATTTATCATTTATTATCATTTATTTCATAATCAAATACCACCCAAAATCACTAATATCATATGTAAAAAGATTACAAGATCCATCTCCGTCGTTCCTTTTAAAACGTCTATGGAAAATCACAATATAGACTCTTATTTTGAAATTGTCCTATAAAATTATTGTGGCACTCACTGATGAATCAGTTTTCAATTACTTTCCTAATTGCATCAACAGCATAATCCACTCTAACACTTTGTCGTGACACCAATGGCTCTGGATGAGCACAATTAGGAAGGTGGTGATGCGAGACATTCATTAATCTGATGGACAAGTGTCAAATGTATGATTGATTTATTTTCTGTTGCTTGTTATAGAAATTAGGACACAAACATAAGCATAAGAAAAGCAAAAGCAACAAAATACATTTTTACCCACGACCTTAGGGGTGAGGGGATCTTTTGATGGCTCTTGTGTGTGTGTGTGTGTGTGTGTGTGTGTGTGTGTGTGTGTGTGTGTGTGTGTGTGTGTGTGTGTGTGTGTCCATGCTCTGGCGTTGTTAAATTTAAATATTTCTGTGCCTTGTCAGTGCAACTATCTTTATTATTAAATCTTGAAAACTGCTTTTAAATAAACAGAAATATTTGAAAAGATGCTGATTACATTGTTTAGTAGATTTAGTAGGAATCTGTGATTCCTTTTGTTTATTTCAGAGTTTAGTGGGATTTGAACTAATTCTAAGCCAGGGTTCCTACAAGTTGAGCAGCCAACCTGAGTCAGCAGGGCAAATTGATCTGCTCATTTAAAGTGCACACAAATATGCATTTATTACCATCATTTATGACTGTGGATGTGTAATTCAATTGAATCACTGCGGTCAGCAAAGTCACTCGACGTGAACAAAAACAAAAACAAACTATTGCTTAAATTAGAACTGATCTGAGGGAAAATTGAGAAAAACTAAACAGGAAGTTTATCTGGAAATGTATCAAAACAAAAGCATCCACTTGTTGCGGGAACTGATTATATACATGACTACTACTACAGAGCCTGGATTCCTCACTTGGAAAAGAGCTCCTACTTCAAGTCACAGCCTTAATGTTTGTTTGCTTTTTCTTTTCATCAACTTCACACTGAAGAGCCAACAGTGAAGTTATAATTTATATGTAATTCCTTGGCTCGAAATCTAAATCATTATTTACCCTTCTGCAGTACATCAACTTAACGAGCTAGGTTATGGTCCATTCATAAAAAAAGACTGTTAGAATGCCTACTACTGCTACTAATAAATAATAAACAATAATAATAAAAGGCCATGACAAGAAATATAATAATAATAGCAAAATTGTTCTCATTTCAATCCCTAAAAATGTTTCCAATCAAATAAATACAATGCAAAACAATGTAACTGTGTGTTACAATACATCCTGTCCCTATGTTTCTCCACTGAAGAGATGGAGATCTAAGCAGCAGGGGCGAGGGTCTCTGATTGCTCTTTCCTTTGTTTGTTTACATATCAGCATGCTTTTCAAAAGCTGAAAATCCGCAACCATAGTTTCCAACACTGAACAAAATGCATAAAAAGCTTAAAATCAACACACGGAATCTCATGTTGAAGGTGTCTAGAACAATTGAGAGCTTTGCCGTGTTTCTGTGATGTGACTCTCTGTCCCCTTCGCACATTGGTTTGAAAGTGAAGGAGAACCATTTGTTCATTTTTAGTTGCATGACCTCCCGCCTTCCTCCTCATCATACGGCTCCGTTACTGAAAGAGAACAGATGTGAGCAGTCGGTGGCTCCTGGTCCGCCTGACTGAATTTGGTCGTCTTATCTCATCATTTGGAGGAGTCCACGCATAATTAACTAACAGTGAAATAAACGTACCTCTATATGACAGATAAAATGAGAATCATAAACTCAGATTACCCTGAGCTACAACCCATTCCACCTTTTGAGGGATTTCACATTTGAAAAGGAAATTGTGTCGTGTATTCAATAAAAATTGACACCAGAAATACTACTTCTACTTCTAATACTACTTACTAATTTATAGACCACACCATAACATAGCCTCCCAGGTAGTCAGTTGATGGATGCAGGACAAATACACACAACATTATGAAGCTCCTCTGGAGAGAAAAGTAGCTAATGTTACTGAACAAATGTATTTAAAGGCCAAAACAAATCGGCTCCACTGTGATGTTAGCCATTTCTGGTGAAACAGCTTTTGGATCAATAATAACAGAGGTTCATTTTAGTCAGAGGTACTTGATGTGTGATTTGCAGTGTGTTTCTGAATGGACAGATTGTGGAATCTCTTTATACACCGAAGCATTAATGCATTTTCTCCAGCTGCTGTATGTTGGGCTCCCCTCAGCCAACCAGAATGGGCTCGGTGGAAAATGACACGACCACTTATGCTAAGCAGTGATGGCAGGTGGAGTTATTAAGTATTCAAAAATAACATCCAAACACAGTTGTATCACATCTCCCAAAGCAAGAGAGGGCAGGAGACAGAAGACACAGCGATAGGAGCTCTATTTTACATTTTACATTTGAATTTCTCATGCTTAAACTGTGAATTTAACACATTAAGGTCATTGTACGGGGCATCCATTAATGAAGACCTTAAACCATAAAAGCCAAAGGTTTATGAGACACAGAAAAAATTCCACCAAATTCTTCAAAACACTTATTTCTCAACCAGTGTGGCATATACAGACATGACATTAAGGAAGAAAGAAAACATGGGGGGTTGCATCCTTGGGTGGTGGTGTTAGCTCTTCTGAGAGGCTCCTATTATTCATATTAGTAAAGGCATTAGCACTGGTGTTGAAAATAGAGTTAGTATTAATTATATTAATCCTAGCTGAAGGATTTATGCACCTCAGTCACAGGGGGAAAGGGAGTGATTGTGTCAGCTGACTTGTGGTAAGAACATGCAAGGTAAAAGGATTTCAGGCGAGAGGATAAACAAATAGCCTTGCAGAAAGACCTCAATGACTCGCAGCAAGAACTAAAGCATCTCTGCCCAGAATAGCGACACCAGTGCTCATTTTTAGATTGCGTCCCAGTGGATGCGAGGGTCACCCCAATGTGAGAGCATGTGAGAACAGCGGCTGCTCTTTGTGTTTGAGGTCCTAATGATAGTTTAAAGTAGTTTGGCTTGATAATAATGATGAATAAGTATACATTTTTCAACACAGCAAGGCCATGTGCACCAAAACATTAGGAAAAAAAATAAACAAAGCTACTTGGGAAAGAAGCAGGAGCTCATGATATCATCTGATTACCATCTGGTTGCAATTTGGAAAATATGCTGATTGCTGCCAAATGGGCGTTCTTGGCTCACAAATGTGAAGCGCTTTGCCGAAGAAAATCCAAGAGATGATTATCGCCACAGAGAAAACTTCACCTGAATCAAAGAATCTCTGTCAAAAGCAGGGCTGCAAGCCACAGGCAGAAGGCACCTAGTGTTTATTATGGCAGAAAAACAAGAACATGCCCGTTGACATCAGCGACTGATGAAGGAAGCCTTTGGCGGGATTACTGGCACACCGAACTGACGGGAGAAGTATCAGCAGGCAGGAAGACAGTAGCTGTGTAAGCTCAGGTGGGGACTGTCTTTGGAGAGGTTACGGAGGACGACTTTCAGAAGACCTTTAGAAAGGTTATGGAAAGACATTTGGCAACTCAGGTGGGACAGGCATCAAGGACATGAACAAGGTGTTCTCAGCAGGGAGAGGGAAGTGCTGACTTGAACAGGAGATCCGGTCAGAGGGTGGCACGGGCACATTTAGAAACTCCAAAATTCCGAAACTATGCCCTCTGGACAGGTGGCAAGCAGGCTAGTTCAGGGGTTAAGGAACTCAGGGTACAATCCCAAGTAGGGGGAGCTGTTACAGGCCAGACTGTCATGGATTACACAGCATCTCTTCAATGTGGTATGCATGTTGCAAACAGTGCACTGGGTTTGGCAGAACGCAGTCACAACAAATCTGACGATGACGATGCTCCAAACAGTAACATCTCTGCCAGATTTCAGTGCCATATTAGAAATCTGTTTTATGTCCTATCAAATACAAGCAACCAGGACACAATTTGTCACTGTCACTGACTGAGGAGAGGAAGAGTTTGATCGTGAATGAGTACTTGCACACAAAAGGTAACGTGCAGCCTGTGGGATGATTGAGATTCACTCAACACAAAAGGAGAGAAAAAACATTCCCTCTCAGACTTGTGACCAAGGAAGCGGAAACTTAATTTGGATGAAATAAATAAAAGCTAAATATTTAAAGACCCACTTTTCTAAAAAAAACATTTTTCTTGCGGGTTTCTTTCATTGGAAATGTGAAACTGGCAGGCAGATTTCACCTCCTGCAGAAGGTCTCTCACTCGTCTGAGCACAATCTGTGACATTACAAATGACTTGTAGGTGCTCAATATGCAAATACATGCAAATGACATAATTCTGATAGAGGAAATTAAAACCTCGAGCAGGTGAATGCAGCTTTAGAATGTGGCCACAGTTGGAGTTCCTTTCCACTATTTTCCAAAGGAATACTGAGCAGAGGAAGACATGTCTGGAGTCTGTATGCGAGGAAGTTTCAGGTGAGGTGAGGTGGTACTTAGATGTATCAGTTTGCCCTGAAAGTGAGAAACACTGATGCAATACGTTTCATAGGGTAGCTTTTGATTATGTCAGCTGGCGTTGTGTTTATACGCCACAGAAATATCAAACATTGTTGTCAGAAATTGGCCTTGTTTGATTTATGGTCTCAGTTTTGTGATGTTATTCCTTTGAGGTGTGTTGTGGATAAAAGGCTTTATTAATCCTTTGAACCTCATGTTGGAGCTTTCGTGTCAGTCTAATCATTTGGTTGGTTGACACCAAGGACACATAGTTATTGATTCAGCTCGGCTTGCTTTTTAACATAAGGTCACTCGACCCACTGCAGCATACGGTGAGTGAGTCACACTGCCAACACAGTAAAAATGTTTTATGATGGCTACAGTGTGCTCCCAAAACCAGACAGGATCTTTATAGTCTGTTAAGAGACTCGTTTATTGGGCGTACCGACAAGAAACGCATATGTTTCGAATCCCCTCTGCCTCTTTTCTAGGAGATAACACTTACTTCTGTGTTACTTCTGTGTTACTTCTGTGTCTGTGTGTGTGTGTGTGTGTGTGTGTGTGTGTGTGTGTGTGTGTGTGTGTGTGTGGCTGTTGGGATCAGGGGTGATGGTGTGTGGGACATGAGGCCTGCAGGCATCTTCACATTTGCATATTCATTGATTCTGGAAGTTTGGAGGTAGAAGCAGATTTGCCTTGAAGCCAAGCCCAGCAGGGTGCTGAACTCTTTTTGTGGAATGTAATGTTGGAGGAACTATTATTCAGTGCAGAGTACTTTAAATGTCTTAAAACGTGCCTAGAGGGGATCTTTCAATGCTGTAATAATTAAATTAATGTTTAAACAGTTGCATTCAAGTATACCATACTGCACATTCGGGTTTTGTATTCATTTAAGCCATTTGTGTTTTAGCTGCTATCAGCAGCAAGAATGCAGGGACTCAACTGTGTGGTCAGTTAGTCCGAAAACTTTAATAAGCTTACGTTGCACAATTCTGAGACACAGAATCACTTTTAAATTTGGGCCACTTGGTTAAAGCAGGCGTTTCAAGTTTCCTCCTCCAGGAAGATGAAGATGAAGGACTTTAAGCCTGAATGAGCTGGCTCTGCAGCAGGGAGCACACATGTGGAACCACATCAAGAGATGAAGGCGCACAATATGTGTGTGTATGGCATGTGTATATGTTGTATGCATGTATGCTCAGATTCAATACCCTGAGATGAAAACCTGAAAATAAAAACCATTACTTATTAAGATTAAATTTCTCTTTATATATTCCCTATATTGATATTTGTAATTCTTATATTTCACACTGAATTATCGCTCTATTTGTTTTTCCATTAGCTGACGTTTTCAAGTTAAGTCCTTTTTTCGAAAATCTAAATGACAAAAACACAAATATCATCACAGCTTCACCAGTAGAAGGGAACATTATTTGCAGGTCAAAGAGTTCATTGATATTATCATTGATATTACCAGGAATGTGACGATGAATCAATTTTGAGCTTTGCGGAAACACAAATAGCCTCACAAGAGGAGATGGAGACTGGAGAACACACGCCACATTACACATACACTCAAACAGGGAAATCAAATAAAAACGCTGCAGCGGATCAGTGGATCGTTTGATTTTGGCATTAGGATTCCACCAACATTTTGCAGCGCCGCTTACACAAATGAGCCAAACTAATCCATCTGGATCTTTGTAACTGAGACGAAAACTTAGATCCTTGACATTTCTTCCTTTCAGACCAAACCTGTCCGATCACATCGGCAACTGAAATGTCAGTGATGGATTTTTCCGGTAATAATGTCAGGAGAGAGAATACGCTTGTTCCCTCTAGAGAAGCAAACAATTTATAGATGATTGATCGGTCATTTCGTGTTTTGTGACGTAATACTATTACTAATGGTGAGGGAAGAATGCATTGCTTCATGTGGATAAATATCATCCCGCCCAATTACTTAAGATTACTCACATTTCCATCAGTGCTGTTTGGCTAAAGCAACCAACCCGATTATCAGTTTTCACCTGTTACAATCACTGCACAAAGGAAAACAGCAAAATATCCTCTTTAACTCATTAAATCAGTGAATACTCAATGTAAGTGATGAGCACAAAACACAAGCACGAACACGCTGACGTAAAATGACAGAAATCGTAAACTTGTGAGTATTTTCCCATCATGATTCTCGTGTACTTGTAGCCACAGCGTCCCGCTTAAACCCAAAGCAGGGCCTATGTCACATGTGATCCCAACAATACCATCCATCTCCTGTAGTTATCTCTAATCTCTCTAGCAGGGGGCAAACATGCCAATGACAATAACCCTAACAGCTTAAATGGGCCCTGCCAACCACTGATTCTCCCCCCCTATAACATTGGCAGGCATTAGACTACAGCAGAGTCTATATGTACAATCAAACAGCTAAACGCCATGCACGCCAACGAGACAGATGGTGCGTATATCTACTCGTGAAAAAGGTACAAACTCACAGTTGCCTCACAAACTTCAATCTGTTTTTCTACCCACTACATACGGAATGGGCTCTTGGGACAAAAGTCTGATGATATAGTTGGAAATGACCATCTAAAATGCTATAAAGTACGCATTCCTGTGTTCCAGTGTACAAAGTAGGAAGCTGGCAAACGAGCCAGAGGTTTTTTACATCTGTGTGGCGGACATGTGACACTTCTGATGCATCCAGAGCAGACATGATGAAAAGACATTGTATGAAGAGCAGTCACCTCCTTTATCAAATCACTTTTCCAATATTTCATACTTCTAACAAACTTCATGTCAGTCCCTGCTGGCTACCAATAACCTTAATTAGGTCTGATTTTGTATTCATGGTGCATGTGGAAAATTATAGAAACCTAAAGGTGGCTGAAACAATTAAAGCTTGGCACGATTATAATGTAACTCGCTCATACTTTACTGTAATAAATGAAAGTGTCCAAACGCCGGGCAGCATTTTGTCTGCTTATGCCAGGGTAGGAAATTAATTTCTGTAGCCCTTGGTTCCAGAGGAGCCACAATTGCCTCAAATGGCTCTCTGACCCTCCACACTGATGGTCATATATCACCACTGACTGGTTAATTATAAGGAAGCCATTTCAACCGTGTAGGGTACTCTGTATCTTCATGCATATCTAGGAGGAGAGAGATAAGAATAGTAGTCTTTGCTTCACATTGTGCGAGCGCGATGATATTAAATGACCTCAGGCACAGTGTGAGTTACATGAAAGGAGCCAGAGAGGATTTTTTTAAAATGATAATTACTTTTATTTCTGTTATTTGTGTGCATTTATTTGCCTTTGGTGTTTCCTTAAGTGGTCTATTTGACATCACGTCTAGATAACCTATGAGACATATCATAATTTGATTTTGCGTTGAATGCTTACTCCTACAGAGAATAGATGATTGTGTTCTGTAACATGACATATGAAAGAGCGCTGAAATGCCAGCTTTTATTGCATCTCATTTTAGTAAAATACCACCTGTCCACCCAGTGAACCCAAACATGCCACTTCTCTGATAAATTCTCTATTCACTTTCCATAGTCATCGCGCCAATATGACTGATTTGCAGTTGCCTCTAATCTTTGCATTCAGATTTGAACTGCATTATATAATCCCGCCCACTGTTGAGAAAAAAGCATAATTATACCCCCTTATTATTTCCCCTTTTCCACAAAAACTTTCTGTACATCCACATAGATGGTTTCTGCTGTAGAAATGCTATTAAGGAGAAAATTGCTTTTTCCCTGTGTTCTCTCTTTGCTGCCGGATGGCGGCTTTGATTAAGACCTGCTTCTGTTGCTTTGGTGTTAGACTGAAATCCCTGACCTCATGTTATTCATCGTTTCTGTTTTCAGGGATTTAAAGGGATTTTTGTCGAAGAAATTCAATTAATTTGAATTAATTCTGTGTATTCTACAATATTGCATCAAACTTTCAGATTTTCACAAATGTAATAGATTTTATTTGGAAACACAGACTGACTCTGCAGTGAGACAGTGATGAAAAGCAGTAAACAACACTGACATATATCACTGATACTGATATATAGAATACTCCCTTTCAATTATTTACGATCACAGTTTGGCTCCTGCTAGCACCCCCCCCACCCCCCGTTTGACAAACCACCATTGATTGCTTTGATGGTACAGAAGACAGATCAAGAAGTTTCTATTTAAAGGCCTCCACAAAAGGCTGAGAACTGAACATACTGCAATGTAGAACTGCTGCCTCATAGGGAGGGTATAGCCAAGTGCAGAGTACCTACCAATATTGTGTGAATAAATCCCATTACTGTATGCAAAAACTAAATGGTACTTAAGTACAAGTACCCTTAAATAGTAGAGCTCACTTTTGAGGAGATTTTAACTACACAAGAGCTTTTGAACTGGTTTTAATGAAAAACCTGGAGACAATAAAATGCTGCAATGCACATTCTGGCCTATTTATTGGAATGCAGTATTTTGCACACAGCAGCTAAATCCGATGCTTTTATTGACTTTGTAAAAAAAACAGCTTAAAACATCACATAACCAGCGCCAGATAAAAATGCATGACCGGGGCTCTGCCTGTCCGTACGGGGGAAAGGAAGTGGAAAATGCTGACTTGCAAAATGTTCCTATTAGCCGGAAAATATGGAAGCACCTTGAAAAAAGAATCTGGAACGGCGGTGAACGGAACAGGAGCCAAAACAACAGGTAAATATCAGCTCTGTGGAATAGGAGTGTGATATCTCCTTTCAACTGGACGATTTCAGTCACAAATGTGATTTGTCCTTGAACACAACAGAAATACTCCTCAGTCGCTGGTCTGCTCATTCAATCTTCCTGTAGGCAACGTACATTTCTCTTGGAGATACTGAAAATTGGAGTATGACGTGCGGTAAACAAAAAGATCATTCCACTATTTTGACTGATTGATAGTGGATAAACTGGGTTATGGTATGTATTTTTGGGAACCTGGAGGTCCTCTTAGTAATTCAGTTTTGTTTTCTGTTTATAGGAATAAGGATTAAACCACTAAAAAAAATTGCCCGTACAAGTGTGTAAAGAAAGTTTAAACAAACAAAGAACAATAGATCATGTATGCGTGCCTATGAATATAACATATCAAGAACAGTGATAGCTTTTAAGTGTTTATATGAAACTTAAGGTCTCCTGAAAAAAATATACGTCTCTAAGCGCAGCGCTCAAGGTAAACATTTTGCTAAAAACCGTGACTAGATCCAATATAAAAGCAGAAAAGTTGTCTTTTTTGCTTTCGGTAACTCAAGAATGGTTCCAAAAATATTCAAATGCAAAACAACACAATCCATACAACAGAGCAGTCAAATGACTCAGTCAAAAACCAAATTGTTGAATTTCTACAGGGCCAAGATGATAGTGTCGGATCCACTGAGCTATGTATAACGGATAGCCACTTTAAAACAATTCTATGTGATTTCTACATCAGTCAATGGCCATTTCAATCTGAGTTAATACTGAAATTTGCCTGTACCTGCTGCTGTCATGTCATGGGCCGACGGCACAGGAGATGGAGAGCAAAAAAATTGAAAAAAAACGGTAGGGGGGTATTGCTTGACTGAGTGAGAGGCTGACAGCTCAATGCCAGAAGAATAGAGTACTCAGACCTGAGCCTGCCCTAGAAGTGACAGCATCAGACATAATGATGCTCACTCCAGAAGCAACGAGACACCTTGGGGCCACGAGGGCAAACCAGTAGGCCGCCTGTCCTGTTCTGGCTCCCTGAATACACTTACCCTTATTCCGCCCCCTCCTATTTATATTATAGAACAATGTCTTTTATTTCATACATATGCCAAGACACAAGATAAAGACATTATGTTGCCCTGTGACCTTGTGGTACATGCATTGTGTATGCACAGAAATAAGCCAAATCATGCATGCAACAATATAAACGTCAAATGTTGAAAACACTTGACGGGATGAAGGTTTCGGGGTTTCGGGGAGGTTTTAATAAAGTGATACAGAGAGAGAGAAGCTTGGGTGTTATTTAATAAGGGCTGAAGTTGCCGGTTGAAGCTGCCGGTTGAGAGCGAGTAAGCAGGTCAGAAATATGTATCTTGGAAGATGTATGAGAGGACAGTGAGGAGCAGGAATGAAGGCAGGGAGAGAAAGTAGAGAAACCCAAGCAAGGAGCTGCAATTTATTCACATAAGTAATGGTACGACTCCGAATAATGGTCGCGGAGGCGTGCAACGTTTTCATCTTTATCTTTGCAGAAATGGCACAAGCAATAATTTGCACATTTTCTCCATTGTCACTGGTGTATTTATGCAAACCTAGTTGGTATCGCCAAGGCTCGGTCATCTGTCTGTGCCAGTTAGGGAGCGTTGTGAAAGAGCACTTCGTAATGCAGGTGACCTGAATATTCTTAGCAATAAAATCCTTATATCTTATATACACAAGACTTCAGCATAGAAACTGTTTACTGTGACAAGGGCCACAGAAAAACAAGAAAATTATCACTTTTGAAATCTCCTCTATCACAAAGCAGATACACAGAACCATCTTCATGCGCCCATTCACACCCACGGGTGACTTAAGTTGAGTTGAGTTTGTAATCTACTTAAGATGTATGTTTTTGTCCTGTAGAACGTAGAGGAAACCCACAATAAATCAAGAAAGAGTATGAAACTGAACCACATGGGCTCTTCAATTAAGGCCTTTAAACTTATTAAAAGAATCATGACACCACTTTTGTTTCAAACAGCAAGAAAAGAGACACCAACATATAACTTTTAATCTCTGGTCTTGGCGCTGCATGTTGAATGAGTCAGACACACAAAAAGGCTTTGATGCTGAGGGAGGAGTAAGGGAAAATCAATAAGTGTGTGCATGAGGAGATGAAAGCATGAATAACCTTTTCAAGGTTGTGGATTTTAGAAATATCTCTGAGCTGACAGAAACATGAACAATGCACTCCATGGATTTACAATTTACAATTATGGCCAAAGTCAAACACGGCACCAAGATATACACACAAAATAAGGGATTTGATGATCCCTTAAATCTATCTTTTTCTAAATATAAAGGCCTGATTGTAAGGATTATTATAAAGTAACCAAATACCTACAGGAACTATATACATATTCTTTGAATTCCTACAATGATCAACATCTTTGTGTATTGTCAGAAATCATATTCAAATTCATGCAAGAGCTGTGAGAGGCCCAGTCAAGAGATGAGTTTAAAAACAATGAGGTGAGGACAAGTGCTTCAAGGGTGAGCGAGGAGGAACACGGAGGTGGGAGAAGAGGGGAGATACAGAAATAGGGAAGGAGGCGGGATGTGCAAGGAGAGGTGAAGTGGGAAAAGAGTTGACGGTAAGAACGGGCACGAAGCGAGAGACGATGACTAGCCCGAGTCGGATGTTTGAAGGGGAAGGTGAAGGTGTGAAGTGTGGAGGACGTCGCCAGGGCAGAGGGACGGAACGGATGATGAGATATGAAGGAAATGTGGAAGGGCTGGAAATGTGGTGGATGGTACAAAACATAGGCAGAGAGAGAGGGAATGTTTGGTTACAGACTTGATAATGAAGAGATGCACCATTTTGCTTATCATAATAAAGTCTTAATGTGGCCCTAAGAGGCAATAATATTAGGTTGTATTGCTGTAGCAAATCTATAATCCATTGTTTTTGGTAATGTTTGTTGTTGAAATAGAATAGACTGTGATTATTTTGTTATGTAAAGTGACAATACCTAAAATAGCCTGTTTCGACTCAATGTGCATAGTGGTGCTGGATCTGGGTATTTCCTCCATCGTCTGTGCAACAATGCTTTTCTCCTTTTCTCCTTGCTTCATTGAGCTATATCTCTTAAAGACACATCGTACATCTAGTGTTACTTGAGTGTATGTCAAGTTCACACTCATAACAATAAAACATATCCACTGGAGCAGCGACACGGCGCTGAACTCCAAAGAACAGATGGTGTCATCGGCTAACGTCACTGTAAACAGATCCTCAGCGCTCAGCTGAAGTAGCGGTAGGACACTTCAAACACTGGAGTGTCCCTCGAGAAATTGAACACAACCACAAGTGGGCAAAGTATTGCCCTGTACCGGCTCAAATAGAGGACCATCATCCAGTAAGTTATGACACTCGACAAAGTGGCTCAGAGGAGAACCAACAACTTCATGAAGAGGTGCTGAATACGTCAAAGAACCAGAAACCGCTGCTCGGGCTCGACTGCAGAAGATTGTATGGAACTAGTGAACAACAGAGCTCAACCGGGAATGATCGAACACAATACACACTTTTGTACACAAAATGGAAATTCCTTTGTTTCCCTTCATTAATCTGATGTTTTCTGTTCTTACCATTACTGAGATGTGCAGCAGGTGCATGTGCTCGTGCAGAGCGTGAGCTGGCTCCCGGGCTGTGGGCTGCGTCGTCTGAGCCAAGAGTTCAGATTCAGTGATGGACACGTGGAAGTACAGCGTCCCATTTTCCAACCACTGCTGTTTCCAGTGTACCTGAGAGATGTCTTCTGCCGTACCCGACATCTCTGCAGAGGACAAGGACAAAGAGAGAGAAACAACAAGTTACTTAGCAGATCAACATGTTCTGCAAGGAGAATCGCATCAATTTGCACCTCTGATGAATTTCAAGTCTGTCTCTGTTTCTGTTTACCGATTTAGCTATTTTGCACAGCTTTTGGATTAGGTTCATTGTTTACTCTTTGACTGAAAAGATATCAAGAGTTCCAACTATCAGTTTTGAATTTGGTACAAATGGAGGAAACAAGCGAGGAAACAAAATGTAAAAAAAATAGGAATAGGTTTTGAGATATTCTCAAAAACTAAGAAGCTTGAATTTTATGATACCAAACAGGTGAAATGATGAATTCTCTACTGAAGTAAAGCAGTTTCTATGCATGCGTGTGTTGAAGAAATGTTAGATGCTACTGTAGTTCCATAACTGTGTTTTTCAATGCACATCAACAGTTCACTGCAAAGGAGTACAGACACTACAGACACTTTATACTGCTGTCCTGGAATAGCATTGTTAAGCTGCTTTGATTAAATCATCATGATAACAACTATTCACCCATTTCATCCATCAGAGATCTGAGTAAATCCAAAATTGACAACTGGCAAGCTTCACGATATTTCAACCATCCTGATCAATACAGAACCTCAGTGAACAAATCCAATCTCATCTGGGAGCGTCTACTTCTTCTTCATATTTATTTGTTTACATTCTTCTGTGTCAATGGAGAAACTCAACCAAAAGAAGCACACACATTTACATGCATATATGCCCGAGATCAAATACAAGCTGGAGACATTTAGGTTGAAGAAAACATGACCCAAATGCAAGTTGTGGAACAATGGACAAAGGAGATGAAGAGGAACAGTGAATAGCTGTTTTATCTTGATATAGATCATGGCACAGAAATCTAATGCTATCAAGAGGGAGTGGTGGCTCAGTAGAGGAAGTCCGGTGCAGCCTTGTGTGTGTGTGTGTGTGTGTGTGTGTGTGTGTGTGTGTGTATGTGTGTGTGTGTGTGTGTGTGGCTTGATACAGTGTTTGCCATGTGGCCGGGGTGACAAGGGCACAGACAGGCGCTGACATCTCCAATCAGCGGCACGTAGTAGATGATGAATGGCTCGCAGCGGCAGTGGTTATTAACCCGCTGACTCTGGGTCAGTGGACACAGGCGGCAGGGGAGGGTTATGTGATCTCTGCTCAACGCTGTCCACCTGCCTCTCAGTGCCGGGCCCAACATGCATCAAGGGCCCCGGAGACCCCTTAACCCCCCCCGCCCCAAACTCTCTCTCACACACACACACACACACACACACACACACACACACACACACACACACACATACACACGGAAGTCCGAACACCTACAGAACCGCAAACGTTTATGAAGTACATTTACATAGATTTAAATCCCACTGGTAAAAAAATTGTTTGAACTGCATATTAACACTTCTGGCTTTTAAAATAACTGCATTCATTTTTATTTTCCTATTCTAAGCTAAGTTCTTTCAATGTTTGCAACTTGGTTCAAGTTTTAACAACTTCTTACAAAACATTAAAACCTTGAGAGTGTTTCCAGGCAATCCTCTCTCTCCCATCTTCTAATAATGAAATAAATCTTTTTTAATAGCCTTTCATAAATTACACCTTAAGTATCCCCCTCTTGTTAAACACCACAAGATGCACTTTTGCTGACTAAAGCCTGCGATAAAATTTTGTAGCCTGTGAAATTCTTAAATGCTATAACTGCTTCCTGTTTAAGTCTTTAGGTTTAATCTGTGGGTGTAAGCCAGGCTGAACTTTCACTCTCACGGTGGTTAAAGCTGTGTGATGTGGCTCTTGCCATCTGTTACTGTTTTATAGTTTCTAGCTCACCTCACATTTGTACTTTTCTTCCATGCTGGATGTGTCCTTCACTGATTATGCAGAATAATTGATTGAAATCTGAAGTTTTGTTGAATCAATCAAATGCAGGATAGACAGACAACAATAGCGGTCCCATTGTGTTACCTTTTGCTTCTATGATTGTTATGTAGATGAGAAGAATCACTCTGCATGCTCAAGGATGTGTGTGTGTGCGAGTGTGTGCGTCCTTGTCTTTTCTGTAGTGAGACACTTGTCACTGGGCAGCGAGCCAGACGTTACTGCAACATAGGTGTCTGTCCGCAAGGTCTGTTTGTAGTTCATTAAGGGAGGAATTATTAATATGTGCCAGTCCATAAGTGTTTGTGCACATGTATACCGATTGAATGTGTGTGTGTGTGTGTGTGTGTGTGTGTGTGTGTGTGTGTGTGTGTGTGTGTGTGTGTGTGTGTGTGTCTATGTGTGTGAGACTGAAGCAAATATGCTCCCAGCAAGGGCGTCAGCAATATTGTCTATCCAGCTGAGTCCAAGGACGTAGGCCACAGGCCCTGCAAACGTTTATCACAGGTAACCGTAGAGACCAGAAAGGAAGGGTGACACATTCTGGATCTTTTCTATGTGAAAATTCAAAAACACATCCCCCAGGGAAGCCTGGCTTACAGGGGAGACGATTATGTGTCATCATGGATCCCGCTGCATTTGGGGATGGAGACGCACGACGCAGCAGCATATGCAACATCCTGCTGCCTAGAAAATGAATAATGGTTGCCGTTAGTGATGGAGAGTAAAGCCACTCAACTACAGCCTCAGAGTTAAACTCAACTTTATGAAAACAACTATTATTTCATATTGCTCACAGTTTTTTGTTTTATGACTTTCATTAAGTTGGCATAAATAAAAGCATCTGTTTGAGGTATTTTAATGGTGTGCTTCTGCTTTTATTTATGTTGTGATTATTCACTTATCTTATGCTGTCTTGTGTATTTTGGCTTATATTTTGAATTGAGAAGTGAAATGTTTTGGTCGTATAATCTTGAAATGAATGTTGGCAGTAGGCAGCTGGTGAATAAACCCTTTAAATAAAAAAAAATCCAGCTCTATTCTCCCAAAGTGTTTCATTTTACATTTGTTATTAGATTAAACCTCAAAGTGAAACTGAAGGGAAAGGCATGCAGACCTTGGTTTGGCCCCTGAGATATCTGGCCCTTTCAAAGTTTTTGTAACAGGGTACACAGTGATTTGAAGTGTGGCCCAAGGCTTTGATAAAGCCATCTTAATCTTGGCTTGGTCCTATCTGCAGGTACTTAAGAAATTCCTAAGTGAAACCCATTGAACACTCAATGTCAGCAAAACACTTATTACGGCAGCCTCTGCTCACTCTGCAACTTACTTATCCCTGCCCCTTTCTACTTACTCTTTCTACTTAAAGGGAGATTTTTGTCTGGGTTTTCTCTTTTATTCTCATTTGCAAGACAGAGAGAAGCAAAGACTTTCTCATCTTTTTTTTTTTTTTTTATTCAACATTTTTCTAGGAAATCCGGCATAAACTTTGCATGAAAAAATACTGAAATAAACTTTGAGAGGGAATGCATAGATACACTGAAGGTTGTGTATCGCATTTCTCAGCTCTGTTTACAGAAGCAGAATCCTTAGAGATGGTAGCCTGAGATATGGCAACATGTCACTAAATGATTTATTCATCTCAACCTTGACAGTGGATCAGAAATGGGTTGAGAAAAGTATAAATGTCTGTATCAAACATAATATGTTCCTTTAGAGTAAACGAACACAAAACACCCCTGCCCATTCATCCACATTTGCTCCCTAAAAGGTGGAGATCAGTGTACAGGTGATCATAGCAGCACAGAGGAGCCCCCCCGACAGCTCCGAGACAGTTTGTCAGAGTGGAAAACAAGCCGCCGTGATCAGCATTCACCCTGATGAAAGGTGGTTTCACCGCCTGTCGTCACGTGTGGCAAAACGCCTCAAGCCTTCATTGACTCCTGGCTCAGGTTGCTTTTTAGTTGGGACGTCTTGTGACAACGTGGCAGGAAAGATGCATGTTTGTTTATTCATGTGAGAAAGAGAGAGCGAGAGAGAAAGAGAGAAGCTGTGATTAACTCCAATGGATCTCTCAGCCCGGAATAAACGGAAGGGCAGGGGACATTTGCATACCTCCGAGACATTCAAATGCTGCGTCTAAATGCGTTTCTGTCACCTATGACAACGCGCGGTTTCACTTTTTAACTTCGCAGCGCTGTTGGCTGTCAACAGGAAGTGTTAATCAGCAGCACAAACAAACCAGCAGAGGAAAAACATCTTTCATTAGCCATTAAACTGCCTGGGTGTCAAACTCCCCCTCGTCCACAAAATGCTAACTGTGCCATTATCATTTATACTGACTTGATGTGAGTTATGGAATATTTAGGCAAATACACCATTTGGCACGAAAGACACACAAGGTGCCCCTTTCTGATTAAACCACTCATAAAACCAAATGCCACCCTTATGTCTTATTAGAAAAACTAATGAACTAGCTGGCATTCACCTAAAGACCAATGAAAAAGAACACAATTAGAAATGCATCAAACACTTTTTTTTCCTTCCTTCCCTCCAGTAAATGAGATGGTGTGTAATTGGATTTGTTGTGTGGCGCTCATTAAGAAAAATAATATGAAAAATAATTGGATTAAGAAAATCCATAGTTCTGTTATTTCCTGTAGCAGAGCAGGAAATGCAACCAAGGCTGTGTGAGTAAAAGAAAATCATTAAGTTCAATGTTGCTGAGGTGTAAGTGTGCATGCGTGTGTGTCTGTGTGTGTGCTGCAAGAGGCTTTCCATCTAATTTGAAGCCAGTATCAAATATTCTACACACTGTAGTCGGGCTCATGTTGTTTACTGCTCAGCTGATGAAGTGCACACCAACACACATGCAGGCAGCCAGATGAAGCACGAGCTGGACCCACTGGTGTCCACTAACTGGTCTGCTGTGGTGTGTGTTTGAGAAGAATAATCCCAGTTCTGGTAGAATTCTTTCCTTTTACTTTGGCGGGTCAGGAAATGGCCCCTGAAATTTCACTATGCACCAAACTTAACGCTGCTTTTCAGTCGATTTAAGGCTATTAAAGACAAAAGTTAACACGCTTGAGGGAATCGTGAGAAAGCCTTTGGGAGCCGATCCACCACGTTTTATTTAGCTTATCGTCATGGCGATGCTTTTCCCTGCACAATACCCTGCTAGCTGTTATTAGACAGTTTTGCCAGAGGCTCGTGGAATTTAACACACGTTTAACATTTAGTACTTTTCACTTCTTGGTCTGATTCTATTCTATTCTTGTGTTACACACTTGGTAAAAGTACATACACACCCAAACTTTGTAAAAAACTCCTCAGCTCTTTCCTGCCGTACCTTTATATCGATTTCACATCCTCTGTTCCCCCTACGAAAGGGCAGTCAAAATGCCAGACAGTGTCCAAATATCAACAAGTAGCGCCGCTCCATTGGCACTGCCTTTAATGATTAAGTGACAAGACTCGGTATAATGGCGAATTGCTAATTAAGGCGTCGTAATGAGCGTCATGAGAATTTGTCCACTTTTTTTGTTTCACTTCTGGGTTTATTCTGTTTTTGGCTCTGCTCCTTCTACCTGTTCTTCTGTTTTTTTATCGACAGGGATTCGAATGCTTTCCACCTTTCTTAAAAGTGACGTCCGTGGCGCTTTGATTTATATTGGAAATCTGCTGGCTGAAATAAAAAAACAGCACGACACAGCCGCAGACAATCACCAGAAAGCAAAAGTGTGCTTTCAAAAAGTGTCAATAGATGTCTTCGGGCATACCGGGCGATGTCGACCGCTGTGCTATGTGCTTCCTCACTCAATCAGCACTGTGGGATCCAATTCTGTTGACTCAACACCTGTAACTCCTGGTGACCTGTGTTTGGCCTCACTTCCCCTGCCTGCACGCTGACAGAAAGGCACTCCGGCACATTTCACAAACAAACAATCGTCAATCTTCATTTAAATCGCTCCGTGAAAAACCATTGTTTCCTTCAGTTTTTCTTTGTTTGCCGAAAACTCTGCCTGGTATAACAGCGCCTTCCAGCCACGTAATCACAATCTGGAACCGCCACAATAGAAAAAGTGCATTTATACTTGTAATTTGATTACATTTTGACCATTTGTCTGCGAGACTGAGACTGGCTGCCCTCAGAGTATTTGCAATGACTAATGCAATGCCAGACAGCCATTCCAGCTAATGTCAAAGAAGGAGGAGTGATGTTAATGGATTTGAAGCACAGCGGGGCCGCTCTGTCCCTGGAGTTCTTCCTCTGTTTCCTCTGGAGGATCTTCCCGTTAACGAGTGGCTCTTATCGGCGATGTACACACCCTTGCACGCTCAATCACAACAGCAGCTGTTGGACTGAACGCTGACCACCTCCCACAGAAAACCAATCATATTTTCACAGGGAGCGCCGGCGAGCCTCCCAGCATGAAGGAGAGGGTGACTTATTACTTCAGAACGCAAAACCAAGACGTGGCAGTAAGAGCATTAAGACGAGCAAAGTGGGCCCTAAAAAGAAGGATAAAAAGGGATATTTGAGGTATTTTCTTCCCTATAAACTTTCCAGAAGTAAGTTAAAGTCACAGCCAAGTGGATGCAGACAGAATTATGCATACAGCATACATCCTAAACCCTTACAACACAGCTAACAACAAACATAATTACCAAATATTTCCCCATGTATTTCCCAAAATAACAGTTTGGACCAGACAAGTGCAAAGTTAAAGCATGAATTATAGAGCAGCGTTTGTTTCATGGTGAGAATAAGGGACCTCTGGGAACCTGTTGTGACAGAGTAAATAGAATAAACAAATAGCTGCGTGCAGTGGGCCAAACTATGGCACAATGGGACCCGGGTTATCTCTCATTAGCAGAGAATACATTCTATCACTTATGTCTGTTATAGTGTGTGTGTGTGTATGTGTGTGTGTGTGTGTGTGTGTGTGTGTGTCTGCTATTGCTCAAGGTCACTTTTATTCCTCTCTTATTCGTTAATCTCGCGTTCATATTCTGAAAAATGAAACCCCCAGCTGATTTCAAAATGCAATTAAGTCACAAAAGGCAAAACTTTCCTGCAGGAAATTAGCAGCATTAGTTTACAAAAAAAACAGTAAAGGGTAATTTATGTGCCAATCTATAAATGCTTTGTTCTCTGTGTGATTCAGGATCGCCAAGGCACCGAGCCAGTAAAGAAAAAGGAGCATAAAAAAAAACTCCCCTACTCCTAATGTATTTAAAGTGACACATTAACAGGATAAACAGTCCCCTTATCTGCTGAGTGCATAGGCTTCTTCTAAAACAGTACAATCCCATTAAGGAGACCTGTTCTGATTCCACATCGCTCTCTCGCTCAGTTTAATGCAATGTTCGCCCGCCCATCCGTCAGTGCCAAAGAAGGAGGGCCGGGTGTGAAAACACACACATTAAGATTTACTAATCCCGTGTTAATGGCCGCAACGATTGAGACCTGGGTCAAAGGAGGAGGTGGAAACACACACGGACGCGGTGACAGGATCCGGCACTTACATCGCTCGTGACAGAGCACCACTCCATTCCCGCCCGTTATTCATTTCTCCTTGGAAAAAGTGGGAATAAAAATCCGCAAACATGCCTTGCTGCCGTGGAACAGGATTGTGCCCTGAAGCGAGGCAATGTGGGGGGACATATTGAAAGTGAGCCACAAAGCCTCAAAAGGTTTCCTTTTTTGGCTCAAAGGAGTAGAGGAAAGACTATTACTGTTAAGTTTGGTATTAGCATGGATTTGAAGATCAAGAATAATTCCTTTAATAAGTTGAATTCAATTCCAGGGAGAAGAGCAGCACAGGTTTTAAGTATCAAAGCAACTGGCACATGCAAAAACTGTGCTTTAACAAATTGTAATTCCTATTATTAAACCATATTTCCACAATGAATCATAATTTTTTTTTTTTTTTTAATATGGCAACATCCCACTGGTGAATCAAGCATCTGTAAGAATAGAATGAATCACTTTGCTTGGCCCATTCAGCTCCAGGATCTCTCGCTTGTTGAAGTGTATCGACAGCTACATTTTCATCATTTCATTACTCGCTCATATTTCTCCCGCCGACTCACCGATTGTTTTGACGACTCGGTCAGCGTCCGACCAATGACGAATGAAAGGAGTGCTTAGAAATGGCTTGCGAATAAAGAAAAGTTCCCTCGCTCGCTGCCGGGAGTCAGCAGCCTTCAAAAAAGGGATCAGATTGTCTGACTCATGACAACACGTAGACAAGACGGAGAGAGAAACAAACTCATTGATCCAAAAGCATAAGGGTCTGACGCAAAACACTGATTGTGTTGGAGCCAAACCGAGGCCGCGCCAACGTTAAAGGAAAACTGTAAAGACAAATGCATAGATGAGTTCTTTGAGTTCTTTGAATGTACTTTGGACTGGGTTCACATTTGGATTATAAGGAGATAAAAGGCTCCATGAAATCGCTGCTTCTGGCATAAAATATGATCCTTAATGGAGTTTGTTGTTGGGATCCACACACGTGTCCTTCATCTCATTCAATCTTAGAATCCTTTCAGGTAAGATGTTGTGTCCGGGTGTTGTCACAGTCTCACAGCTTTTCTCAGACGGAAATTCTTCTCCTTCCTAAAAGAAGCTTTTCAGAATCTATCTATCTATCTATCTATCTATCTAAGGTTTATGTCCTCATTAAACTACTGATCCAGTTCATCCAGTCTCACGTCCTTCTCCTACATCTTTCCAACTGTCCCCTTCTTAGTTCTTCCCAGTTGTGGCACATCTCTCTTTGTTGCCCCCTGGAGACACATTTCCTTTATCAGATCAGTATTTAAGTCTCACTTTCCTTTTCCTACCAAGATCTGATATGGACTGACAACCCACTGTTCCTCAGCTGTCATCTCCCGTGTCTCTCGTCATCATCGCTTTTCTTCACACTCCCGGTTGCAGCTACTAAGCCAGAACAATAGCTGATAATTAGGACGTAACTGATACATCAAATTATCATACACAGCTAATGGATAGGAACCTTCATATGCCACAAATCTGCCATCACGCAACTCCTACCCCACATGAACACACACACCATTCCTGAAGAAACAACAAGGTGTCTGTGTGCTTACCTATAAGATGAAATCATTTCATAATGTATTAACTTTTTCACTGTTCAAACACGGGAATGTTTGGACAAAGCAGGAGTGGGAGAAGACACGAGGGACAACCTGCGGAGGCAGAGCGCAAATTTGGCGGTGATCCAACACTAAATATCTTGCAGGTTAACAACGCGGACGATAACCACAGCCGACACCCTAGAACAATCTTACATTAGAGACACTGGAGACGCCAAGTGTTCCAGACAAAAAACTAATATCTGTGGAACATCTAGGTGGAGACAAATATGAGACCAATTAGATCTGCGTGTTTATCGGCTCTGAGCAGGTGCAGCTCCTCGTCTCTGTTTTGACCAAAGTGACATTTGATACGTGCATTCAAACCCGGCGATCGACACTTATTAAAAATGACGACGAGACTCCTTATATTACCATTGACTGCACTCCTGTTTGTAATCATACCCTCCCCCCCTAAAGCTATAGACTCCTATCCCTCTGGGGTTTATACGGCAACACGTGCGCGCAATCCTGCAATAAATTAGCCACCGTAAATAATGAGCCTGTGCTGATTTTAAGAGTTAATTAATTTCCTGTGGGCTTGGCCACGTCGGGCCTGATTAATGACGGTCGGAGCCATTGGCATGCTGAGCTGGGTCCCTCTGTCACTGGATATAAATCATAGGCGCAGTGTACGGCGTCACGCCCCGGCCGTGTCCAACATGCTCACTTTAGGTGGCTCTCTGGCCTGCAGTTCAACAAGAGGTTGACCAAGGAGGTGCCTGACCACAAGACATTAGACAATCTATTACACTGATTGAGGGAAACCGGACAAGAGAGATGGAGGAATAGTTACTGTACTGATTTCTAACCTTTCGGCCTGTAAGATTTGTCTGTTTAATGAATTTAGATGCAAGATTAATGACATCCTTGCTTTTCTTATCTTTATGTGGACTTCAATCAGTCTGAGCTGAATGATTTCTTTCTCTTAGCACTGTTACCTAGCTACAGGAAATTGATGCCTTTGTGCTCCAGCTCTGGTCCTCCTTCCTCTTGATCAAAGTCTGCCAATGTTGCTGCGGTACCTCCTCATGGACCAGCATTAATGGAACTAAAATTGAGCGGAGCCGCCACCAGTCAAGTGTAATCAAGCCCACTCTCACCCTCTGAACCCGATAACTGCCAGGCACAGACAGCTCGCCGCGCAGAAGAAAACAATCTCCGGGCGGACCATACCAGTGTCATGTCTGTACATTTTCTCTGACTTTTATTACTTTCAGAGACGAGTTTACGGTTTCTAATGTGAGCAGGAGAGATTCAACGGTTATTCTCAGGTCTTAATAGTAAAGTACAGTACAGTATTTGTCACTGAGTTCAAGGCAAAATGAGACCGAAGGTGTAGAGATTCATGGAATTCACAGTTTTCCTTTATATTCGTTTGCAGAACGGTTATGCCGAACCTAAGCTAGGCAAGCAAATCAAAGCAAATGTATTCCAATGTCAACCTAATTATTGTGTTTTGGGATGTTTGAGAAGAAACATCCATTAATGGCTCTGATTGAATGTACGTTTTCATGTGCATGCGCTGTAAACACGCTGGCAGATTTACGAAATGAGTCATTATCAAAGCGACACCACAGTTTCTCTGTGAATGAAGAACAAATCATTACAACAGTAAAAACCAGACAAAACGGGGAGCGTCAGAGTTGTGAGAGAGCAATCGGGAAGGAATCTGGCAACCGCGCACACACACACACTGTGGAATCACCGCTTTATACAGTGAGGGACACCGATGGCGAGATGCCACCGAGCACGATTGTCACGAGCCCAGCTGGCTGCACTCCCTGACACTTTACACTGACAATTCTGATTGTTATTTTCACAAAGGGAGGTTTGACAATTTGACAAAGTAAAAGTGGATTGGAGTTTGAAAGCTCGGAGGGTTCTAAAGGGATGGCTCAGCTGGCTCATCCCCCTGGCACTCTACTCACACACACACTCACTTACTACCTACTTACTTATTTAATGGCTTAAATGCTCGACATACGGTGTTCCAAGTAGCTACAGAACAAACAGAACATTCTTAAATTAATTGCAGCAATTATTATATTTGTATCCAAGAAGTTGTTGCTGTTGAACCTTGGTACAAAAGAGCTACAAAATGACAGATGTATAAATTGTTTTGGGATATTTTTGTCTTTTTACAGCTGTTCTGGTTTCCATGCCAAGGGACTCCAGCTCCTTCCATCTCCTCATTTCCTGACAAAATCTCACACTTCAGTCATTCCAAACTGGTTCGCTCGCGTGTCCACTTCATTATATACCTGTGCAGTCCAATATGTGTGTCTGTGCAGTCCTTGCTATGAATCCTACCATTGTGAAACTGATAATGTCATTTCATTGTCAGGGAGATATCGATTTGTCTCAATGGTGATTGCTGCGGCCATAGTTACTGGTGCTGGGACTGAATCCACATGAAAGGTGTCTCTTATATTTTCTCTAAACCAATCACATACTGTAGACCAGAGGCAGAATATTAACACCTGTCATAGATAATGGCTTTCATGGTGAGTGGGTTCATACAAATGAGACCAAAAGGGTTCAAAGAAAGGGAATTAGAAAGAGTTGGAAAGGCGTTCACACACTACGCCGAGGACACTCTGCTGTTAGCCCTGTCAATCCACAAATCACCTTTAGCTCAAAAAAACACAACAATCATATTCAAAATGTGATTGATCAATGACGACAACTGTTCAATGATGAGCATTGATATTTAAAAAACCAACAGCATTTCAACATATAAGTAAAGATAAAGTCAATGTGTCCATAAATGAAAAGCCAGGACTTGTTGAGGTCAGCAGCCTATTTTGGTTCCAGTGTAAAACCCTAGAATCTAAATAAATATATAAAGAAAATAGTAAAAATGGAATCTAAAGCCTTCCAGCTGTGGTTCAATAAGCTAATTAATGAGCTAATTAAGTTATTTAAGATGTGAACAATGGGAAAAAAAGCAGTAAATGAATGTTTCGGAATTATTCTAATCTCTCTTATACGGTATCTTTAAAAACATTAATTTATAATAATATACAGTATAATTCCAATGTTGATTTTAAACAATACTCATGTCCTCAAAACCGTGTATACCTGCTGGTGGAGGGAGGAAGGGGAAGAGATTATCCGCTCTAATTCCTTTCATTTGTTTTTCCATGTTCCTTTACAGATAAGTAAGGAAGTCGGAGTTAACTTGGCTTGGTTTACTTTATTAGAGTAAGCGGCTTATCATCACTGCCACTTATCTGGGTGAGCTTCCAGGTTTGGATACCGCTTGGAATATAAAAAAAACAGAAGCGTAAAGGTAAGCGAAGGAAGATGAAACGCTCGCAGGCGTCCCCGGGATTTAGCTGCACGCTCGATAAATAGAGAGCCACGCAGATTTCATGCAAAGTTCTCTCTCTCGACGAGCTTCACTTGACTCTCTGCCATGATATGAATATTCAAGTCATCTGTTCCGGGGGAAGAGTGTGAACGTATACCATATTCACCTTCTGCCAGGAGTAAATGAAGAATTATTTTGGTTCCGCGCCAACTACCTGCAGTGTTCATCACGCTTAATAATAAATAATGGGCATTGTAAGAGAGGAGCGCGTCTCAATCTGTCCATCTGAGCTCTGGGGAGGGAACGTAACCATTCCTGATCAGCTGGTCGCTCCTGTGTCGCGATTTGAGCCTCGATATTGCTGCTAAATCACTGGCAACAGGTTAACAATTCATCACCTCTTATATATATTGATCAGGATTCATCACACCTCTTGTAAAAAAAACAAGCCGAGCTACAAACAAGTTACCGTGACAACTACGCTTCTCTATCTCCCCTTTGGTCTCGTTGGAGTGTTTTTTTAATGAGGTTGCCAGTCAACAACGTGTCAGGCTGTTGGAATGTCTTGCTGTTTTCTTGATTTTGTTTTATACTACAAGTAATACCCGAGACAACTCTTCTCTTCTTCTCTTGTTTATATTCTACCTGTGTTGATGCCAGATGCCAGAGTGACATCTGATCCAGTCCTTTACTCGCTTGCTCCCAAATATATCTACATCATGGCTAAATATATAGAACGTCAGGGGGATTTATCTCGACTTTCCTCTTCTCCTCACTCACCTTACACACACATTCTATTCTATGTTTGGGCTGGAAATTTCCACAGAGCATGTTTTGGTTTAACAGTCCCCAGTCTTGATGATGGAGACAGACAGCCTGTCTATCTGTCTCCATCAGCTCAGATCGACATTCTATATCAAATGTGCAGACTTACGGATGTGAGATCTCTATCCAGATGACTGAAAGGAAAAATGTGTGAATGTTTGGACGGACAGGAGGTATGGAGCCCATCACATCCTGTATAGGTATCTTGTCTGATTGTGAGGCTGTGATTGATTGATGACTACTTGATTGATGTTGTCACATCTGTAATAATCTATATGAAATAAAAAAGAATGTTCTGATTGCGTCTGTCTAGCAGTGTGAGTCACTCAAGCACAATAGGACATCTCAGATACTTCAGCTCTACGACTGACTCCCTGTAAAGACTCATCTATTTTCTATAGGCAGAAGCCATTAGACATATGGGAACCTGCAGATCTGCCCGCCTGCTGATTTCCACTTTGCCCAACATTACATTTTTGTCATCCGTTAAACACATCCAGATAAATTGCCCCGCTCAATCATTAGAGTATTAATTCAGCTTTCTACGCTCTCCACCAAGTTTGCCTCCATGTGTTCTTCACCACCGCCCGCAGAGCAGCGAGCCCGACTCACAGATCTAATCTCTGTCACTTTGCCTCAACCGCGGTCGGCCTCAATTGTGTGCTGGGGTGGGGGGGTGGGGGGGAAAGCTGAAAGGAAAGGTAAAGCTGATCTGGCTCCATGTGGGATCTCCAGCACTGATTGCGATCACAGGCCTGCAAGTGGATTTATATCTGACCTGGATTCACTTGACTGGTACATTGATTTATATCTCTCAACCGACGCGGAGGATATGTGGAGGTATAGAACGGACGGATGATTGAATCACTGCGTGCCCGTGCGTCTCTCGACAGTGTACGCATTTGTGTGTGCTCATCAAAGCGTGTGATGACTGAACGTGGAGAGATTAGTCCAGAGTTGTAAAGTCGAGTTTGATCTTCACTGTGCGCTGCGTTTCTGTACAAAACACTAGTATTGTGTGGCGTCGCCGCTTACGTCGAGCTTTATGTCGTGTGGCGTTGTTGGTGGATCTCTTACCGCTCAAAAAATAGCTGAAGTGAATCAGTCAACTGTGGTGTGTGTCGGCTTTAAGCCCTCAATAGACACACATGCATACACACACACAGAGCTTTAAATTGTTTATCAAAATCAGGTAAGTAAGACGCCGCTAATCATCCATTCATGCATCCATTGTCAATATGGGCTTATCCCGTGTGGGCTGAGCTGTGTAACCTATCTCAGCATCCATTGGACACGGGGGAGGCTTCCAATTATTTTTGGAGAAACAACTTTTGTGTGGGGACTGAATGCTCGGCTTCATGATGGAACAGAATTCTACCATCTCAACAGAAATAGCAGAAATAGCAGAAATAGCAGAAATATCTAACTCAAAAGGTGTTGATGTGACATCGTCGGATGCAGAGTGGGTTCCAACCGAATCCTTTTCATGTTTGGGATGTTAGACGTTAACATCTGAGAGGGTGGAGATGCTTTATCCTTACAGCTCTGGAACATAGTTGTAGAAAGAATCACTTCCTGTATGCGGTCCGATCTGCTCTTTTGTTTGTTGTGCATCATCGCGGTGATTTATGATCAGAGCAGATCTATGGAGCAGGTCTCCACTGTTCTGAGATGGTATCACATGGCCGTAACAGACGGGCTCTGTCAGGAGTCATTATACGGGAACTATGTCCTGACGCTGCGGCGGAAGAGACACCAGACGCCAGCACCGCCACACAAGCGGGCCACTGCAGCTGAGTGAAAGACGGAACGACTCCAGGTGCGTTCGTATGCAGAACACACTTTTAATGCGTCCCCCGACAAGGATTCATTTCCTTCGCTAATGAAAAATTGCCATTAAGACGCACATTTGGAAATATGGCTCAGGGTGAGATAAATGTGCCTCACAAATTGTTCCTCGCAGCCATAAGACAGAACTTTGGGACGAGTTCACTTTTTAATTGCCCATAACATTTACAGAGTTTTGTAAGAGTAATACCGATTTTAAAACACATGCATACACTGGGCTCACACACTTTGTCAAGCGCTAAGTAGGTTACTCCAGACCGCTTGATTAAGTCTCCCATTCTGGCCGTCTCACTCTCCCTCCTAATTTGCTCGGCCCTGCTTTGCCATCTTCTCAATCCCGACATTGATCAGCTAAAAGACTGAAGCAACATTGAAACGAGTCTGTCTGGGTGGTGCAGACGCGACGACGGCGATGTTTATGATGGGAAACTGCGAGGAAGAGTCAGAACACACTCTTGTACGTCTCATCGAAGCCAATAGCTTGAAAGCGCCCCCCCCCCCCAGGTGTGTATTCGAGTTCTCTGACAACATATTTCCCCTGGCACAGTTTTCCCCCCCACCCTGCATCAATCTGAACCCCCCAACCTGTGACAAGCTGATGGATTCAGTGCCACCCACGGGAAGAGTTATCAGTTTCTGGATCGTCACCAAAAAAAGCCTCCAACCAAGCTGGAAAATGGATGCGGCCTGAAAGCAGAGTTGGTTTTCACGATTGTACTTCGCTCCGGTGATTCAGAGTCGTGACACGATCCACGCGGGAGTCGATGAGAATGGAGATGGAGACAGGAAAACAATAAGAAATCAGAACGGATCCTGCGATTTACAAGTTATTAAAGGAGCATAATTGAGATTTCTAGCGTGCAGAGAGTTTGTTTTATGGTTTCATATTCGCCCTTTGTGTTCACGATGCTCCACATGATGAAGAGAGCCGTCATTTTGGGCAGTTATGTTCACAGCCAAATTAAACTCTCATTCTTCAGATGATACTGTTGGAAGGCACTGATATACAGCACAGACAATATATAAACAATATATTATATTATTATATTAGTTTGTAGCCCAGATTTGATGACTAGGATAAAGAAGCTGAGGCAAAGTCCAGCATTTATGTCCTCATCTTAGTCCCACGTCTCCTTCCACTAACAGCATCAATGTGCATCTTAAGACAATGATCTACTCGGAAGAACGGAGAGCGAAGGTCCGTTCTCTTTCCTTTGATTGTTTGTCTTGTACCGTCCTGTCAGAAGCGCTGTCGTCCAGACGCTTACATTTCTTACCTCTCAGCAGCGAGCCAGCGAGCGGGCGGGCGGGCGGGCGGGCGACCCGGTGCTGAAAAGACATCTCCACCGCCGCCGGAGTGAGATAGTGAAGTCTGTGTTTAAATGGTATGAGACAGAGCGGCTTAGTAGAGCTGAAATGAAATGCGCTGGCAGAACTGCCCGGCACTGAAGCGCACGGTTCCTGCGTTGCCAGAACCGTCCCGAAAAGGGCAAGCACACTGTTAGAAAAGATGTCTTTAAGAGAGAGGGGGGGGGAGTGCTGTGATGTCAGTCAAAAAGTGTGAAGAACACAGGAGTAGTTTCAAACCGTCTGAAATCTTACACACACACACACAAAACACATACACATGAAAAATTGAGTTTAATAAATGCCCCTTCCCTTAAGTAGGATGAGGTCACCACCCCAGACCACTAAATTATGCAACACTCCCTGCAGCTATGTGGAGTGTGAAAGGGGACATGTTACATGCAGTGTGTATGTAACAGATGTACTGTATGTAGTGGTTTGGCATCGGCATGTTTGACCGCAGGCTAACAACACACGTGAATTACTGCATATCTCTAAAATGTCCTCATATCATCATAAGCCCCATAATTATCACGCTTACTGTGTAAATAAGTCCTAACAGCTATCGCGTGGACTAATTTGTTGACTTGTTATCGTGGTATATAAGAATATTTATAGGTTCTGTTCCGAGCACGACCACTGCATGATGCCCATTATTTCCCAGTGAAGCCACAGCCGCGTATGAAACCACCAGAGGCCCCTAATAGGTTTGTGAAAAGACATTCTGCAGGCTGAGTTTGGACACGCCACCGCCATCTTGTCAGCCTTGGCGAGCAAAAACAGCAGCTACCAAAAGCCTGAGAGAGAGCCTGTCAATCTTTCATGCTCTATCATTTTTAACCAGTCAGCATTTATGGCAGCGAGTCTTTATGGCAGAGTGCGGTTTAAGGCACAGTACAGTGGTTTCCTCTTGATTAAAGTCCACTGAAGTCCTGAGTAATGTGACGTGAGCACATAATGAAAAGGAGGTGGATGTGTCTCCATATTTACTTTGTCGGTCCATGGGATAAAGTGTTTTAAAGAGATCAATTTGTGAGCCGGTATTCAACACAAAGGTGCACAATTGTGTTCCAAGTGTGAAGCAGCCTATTGCTTGTGTTTCTCTTCAAAATATGGACAGGGTACAAGTTTAAAATTAACTATTTATTTCACTTGTTTGAGCCTGAAAGATGTCAAGCCAGCACTTATGATGACGTTTGTGACATGTAAACAGGTTTGTAAAGGAAATGACTGCAAATGAAAGCCTCCATTCAGGGTTTCGGATGCAACCACTTAAATAACAGCCAGCACGTGTGTGTGTGTGTGTGTGTGTGTGTGTGTGTGTGTGTGTGTGTGTGTGTGTGTGTGTGTGTGTGTGTGTGTGCTGCAATCAATGGCTAAGCCCTTTTTGCATCAACAATGCATGTTTCCTTCTCATTCAGGGACCTCCGAATCCTTCACAAAATCACTACATTCACTCTAATGATGTGTATGAATCAGTTGAACACTCACATTATAATCACACTACTGAACGTCGCTGCATACACTCTTTTACAGACACACTGGTGAATTCTTGATGAAACTGCCGCCGCAGCAGTGACGTGGCTTTGTTTCTGTCACTTACAGTAATAAATGTTATGGGATTGGATGCGTTGATGGTATTCCCTATGTAAGACAAAGAGGGACAATAGTGGTGATATAATGTTGTAGAGGAGGGGATTTGGCTGGGGAGGATTAACTGTTTGTGAGCCAAATAAACTGTAACTGAGTTGATGTCATGATCCTGACATATCAGGATTATCATACGTGGTGATGATGACGTGTTGTGGCAGTTTGAGTCCTATGTGGATATAAAATATGGACATTTACGAGTGGTTTCTAATGGGGTACCCTGCCTTAGTGACAGCTTATTACAGTAACCTCTCCAACGCTCATGGGAACAGTCTATAAAACCACAGAACACATCATTAGGAATCTGTCTGACCTTAGCTGAGATGTAGCCCCAACCGCTAATCAAATGTATTCTGCCAGTCAAACTGACTGAGCGCTGTACCTCAGCTGCGGCAGTGCATCAGCCATTCTGCATCGAGATAGCGGTGTGCTGAACCATTAAAATTAATCAAGTGTGTGTGCGCTGCGTGAAGACTGGAATGTAGTTTCGAGTTCAAAATAATGGAATTCCCTGCAGTTGCGATGGGAAAGACAAATGCAAAATAATGAAAGAGGCTTAGAAGATCCTCCCTAACCAGTAATGGAACCAGGGACCATGATATTTAGACCAGTTACCTTTTCAAAAAATGATGAGAAGATGTCTCGATTTTCAGTCTGGGAGGCAAAAATCAATACACTAAAAATATCTTTGTTGTGATCCCCATATATTAGATGTTGACTTCCTTAAGCCATGTAACCTTTAACAGTCACTGGATCAATAGGTTTTGAAACTAAGAGGCCTGTTCAAATCCACTGGCAAAGAGCATTAAGTAGTCACAGAAAGTAATGGTTTTTCATCCAGACTACAGAAAACACAGCACTCAAGTTGCAGTTAGGAGGAGAAAAAAAAACGTTGGCTCAAACTCAATTAGGTTAAGACGAAGAGAGGCCGGCTGGAAGCAGCTAACATCCATTAGGAGACTGTAATAATGGCATATAAAAGCAATTAATATGACTGATGGATGGCAACATCCCGACAATCATTTGACTACTCCATCATCATAGTCAGTCTGCCAAATCCCAATAGATCAGAGGATGGAAAAGTGGAATTCCTAAGTAATGAATCCATCATTGGGTCATTGCAGGGTTTATTAATGTTCAATCATGTGGCAATTGCAGCACTCAGGAAGGGAGAACCGGACAGGACAGATACAAATACAGTGAAGTGTTTCTGAACAGGATTTGTTTTATTCTAAAGACACGGTCAACTTATTATAAGACTCTAACAACATCATGAAAAAAATCTAAAAATTGACAGAAAACTGACAGATTTACGGATTTTTGATTGTAGATATCAAACACTTGATGAATTATTGCACAATTATGATGTTTCTACACCTGGTAACACTGATATACCTGTGCCGTAGGGTTTCAGTTATTATTTTTACTCAAAAAGCCAAATAGATGAAAAGCACAAGACTTATATCAACAAACAAATTTACAGAATCAAATTAGTATTCAGGAGCAGCACTTCTGCTTATTTAATGTTTCTTTAGTAATAACTCATGGCTCTAATGAATCCCTCGTATTACCTTTGCCTCACTGTAGTGTTAATTGAACTCACTGAATATTCATATCTACAGAATTTATTTATTTATTTTGTTTTATGAGACCAAATGCACCACTAGGCAGAAACATTGCCCTTTACTGCATCGTAGTTTTTTTTTTTTTTTTTTTTTTCTTTTTTTTTTTACTGCATTCCATTAGGAGTTGGCAATTAAAATGCTGAATGCATTAGCAACACACATTTAAAACAAATACTGTAGAGTAGATAATCTAATGGGCAGTACACAGGCAGTGGTGGTGAGTTTGTGAGAGACAGAAAGCCACATTATCTATGTTTTGCAGATCCTGAAAAGGGAATGACAGAAGTTTTGTTGTAAGTAGAAGTACAAACAACTTACTACAAAATAATGCTCCAAATATTTAGAGTATGCAATGTTTTATAGGCAAAAACATTGTCTCACAATTGTGCTGTCCCTGTCCGGTGGATCTCAATACTGCAGAACATTTCCAGGCAACAAAATCAGCCTACAAATCTATTTTACTTGAGCCTCGTCAGAATGTTCCACTTGATTCTGGCAGCCATACTTACAAGCCAAACTACTGTAAGCGTTGATTGCTGAAGAGTGCCATTCTGAATGGACCCATTAATTCTGTTTGTTGAGCTGTCTCATTACAGAGTTAATAGTGCATTTGTCCTGATTGCAGTCGTGTTACGGAACAGCGATCACACTGTTAGGCTAATGGGTGGAAGACACAAGGCGCGCAAACAATAAAGTCTTTGCTCTAGTTTGCTGAGTCCAAAATGAGTTTTTACCCCATAACATCAACAAAAAAATTCAGATTATCTAAGGTTCACTTTGATAATAGGACTGAAATAGCTCTCTGATTTAATATGCATTGTAATTATGATAGAGCAGAGACCTTTGGGAGTATTTTCACCACTCAGTAAAGCTAATTTACTCAGCAGTGACATCAATAGGCAACATACAATGGCCAACTCACTCTGGGCAAAATCTATTTTATATTTCTCCATTACAGTAGAGATATGGCAGTTAGTATGTCTAAGGGACAAAACTGAACTCTATGACAATGTGATCAGGCATTAATAATGTAATTGCTTTGGTCTAAATCGTGTTTTTTACCTTGATTCTAACAGCAGAAAATTATTCCAAGAGCTCTCCTGGCAATAAGTGTAAATAAATTAACAGGTTTATTCAGACAGTATTATGTGTTAACGCGTGCCTGCTGCCTGAATGACAAAGCGCAACTGGTAATCACAAGATCTGTCTTTTGGTGCATTAAAATGGCTTGACTCAGTAATCATAAGCTGCAACATTTGATCAGTTAATGAATCCTTTAGTCCTATAAACCATCAAATACAATGAGGACATGAGGGCATCTGTGGCGCAATGGGCAGAGGCAAATATGGGATATTTCTCTCAGGAGCCAACATCTGGACTCTGACATCTGCGGTCCAAATCCAGCCCGGATTCACAGTCATGATATCCAGTCTTGCAAAACATGGGAAATTGAAATCTAAACTGACCATTGGTGGTGAACTGTAGTCCTCATGTTTGTGCTCAGCCACCAGCAGGAGCCACAAATGTGCCAAGCAGTCATTCCACTGCATGGGATTGAAAATTGTGAGGGGCAATTTCAGTCGTTAATGTTTCTCAATTAACCGCAACTGGTGAGGTGAATGAGCAATCTTGGCTCTCCAGATGAAATGGAAAACGTAATACAAAAAGTACCAACAACATAGTCAGCGGTAGACTTGCAATCAAACAGGGCTAACAGCAAAAAAGGAAATGGAGATGCTATAGGGAGAAGAGTTACTGCAAAGGCAGGTGAAGGATCGTTACGGAAAACTGGACTCAACTGAACTGAACATCTGGGATATGAAGTTCCAGTTCATCAAGTGTACTGCTAATTATTCCAATGCAACTGAATGAGCACTTTATAATTACGTGAGCCAGGTGCCATGACGGCAAGCTCATCTCACAAATCACTAACGCTTCCACTACCTGGAATGATAATATTTTCCCTCAAGTCAGTTATTTGTATTCTAAATCTAAAGAGCCTAAATCCAAAGCAATGCACTCAAACCAGTAAATATCTTCTATCAAAGCTTAGAACTGTTATTTCCACTTTGCTTGAAATGTGTTGTCAGAATTACACATTTTACAGCCTAATTCCGGAAGAATGTGCAAATATAGATGATAGAAGGTGAAATTGTTGGTCGCCTCCGCCAATTAATAGTAAATTCTTGTACTTTTTACTTCACAATCTCGTAGTCTCCTGCAGCGGGGCAAGACCTTGTCATCTCATGGCCTGGCCTTACAAGACTATGCAGAGTAGCTTAGTGATCACCGACGACACAGTAACGAGTTGAGAAAGTTCCTAAGTCTGTCTTCACAAAACTTAATTGGCCAGATAAAGATCATTACGACGTTAATGATATTACTTAATTTCACCTCTCCTGCAAAAATCCTTGCATATATACTGCAAACATTGGATAGATCACCCAGTATTAGATGATACTGCAAGCAAAATGTGTGCGCTTGAATAATCTGAATAACATTATGAAGGAAGAGAGTTTAATAGATCACACTTTGTGCCTTGGCTCTGGTTCACAGAGTTTGTGAAGCCCTAAATGGTGTGAAATCTTGTAAAAACTGCAAAACTTATAGAGGAACGTGTTTTTTTTTTAGCGGGATGAAAGCCCTGCAAAGCTGACAGTACAGTCAGATTACTCTTGTATCGCCGTGTCAGTGTGACACCGCAGCAGCTCATTAGCATCCTTACCTTGGCTCCCATTTAAATCCATTTTTCAGTAAAGGTAAACTTCAAATGTATGATGTCAAAGTAAGACAGAGTGAAGATAGTGAACGCCAGCACAAAAAAATAAGAAGATATCCGCCTTTTCTTTATCTCTATCCTCCAGCTGTGGGTATCAGAGGCAAAAATCAGAGTCCTGAGCATTACACACACATATTACTGCCTTTGGGGACCTTATTCACACACAAAAGTAGAAAAATATTTTTGCCAAAAGAGCCACCGGTGACACAGCATCAAATAATCAGTTGGAAACACTTAATGCGCTGCTAATGATGGTGCCAAATAAAAACATCAAAAGGGAGTTGTTGGTTTCTAGGCACTTCAACTTTATGCCTACCAAGGGACCCTGCTGCTGCTGCTGCTGCTGCTGCTTTAGAGATATTAGTCAACTGCATGGAGCTCCAGTTCAGTGAGGGACACAGGAAGGAAAGAGGAGGTAGAATGAGATTAAGTCAGATTTATATCCACCACAATGGATTATTTAGAAAATCGATTATTCTGCTGATAATTTTCACTATTAATCAAGTGTGTGTTCATCGGAGAGAGACAAGAAGGAGGAATACAAACTGCACAACTCCAAAATCACTAATAATACTCAGTCCTCAATCAGTCCTTTTTGATACAGAAATGAATTTAAGCATAGATTGCAATGGTGCACTGTCACTTTAAGACACAATGTCCTAACCTATGTGATGATGTTTTCGTTGGTTGTTATTTAGGAGTGCATAGAGTGAATATAATGTATGTATTCTGCCCGAGGCTTACTTGCAAAACACATAAGAAAGTTAAAGTAATGGGGAGGGTGGGGGTCAATAAGTTATCAAATGCAGTAAAAAGTGTTATCTTGCATCAAGTTTTGTGTTTTGGTTGTGTTCTGTTGCTGTCAAGATGCCAAATAATTGATTGTGATCATGCAGTTTTTAATGGATTAAAGTGGTTGATTATGATCATCAATATGGGTTCCATACCAGGATGATCATTTCCTCCTCAGGACAGCCATCAAAAAATAAAACCCTCCATTAATGAAACGCCAACCTGCAGCTTTCAGAGAGCTGTGAGGGGGGGAAGAGAGAGAGAGAGAGAGAGAGAGAGAGAGAGAGAGAGAGAGAGAGAGAGAGAGAGAGAGAGAGAGAGAGAGAGAGACGGAAAGAGCGTGAATCCGCGAAGGCGGCGTGCATGACAAGGGAAATTTGAGGTGCTGATGTCCCAGGGCTGACAGTGATAGCTCGGCTTCATTAGCCACCGCGCCACCAAGACAGCAGACAGACTGAGAGGGAAACCATTAATTGGTTTCATGCTGAGAGCAAACGCAGACCCTGAGAGTGATCACCCCCATTTCACCGGCAGACAAAAGAGCAGAAACGGAGTCATCATGAATCAAGTGGATCCACTGTCTCCCCTGTTAAGCCCCATTGTAGCACAAACATGATGGCGGAATGTAGGGAGCCTAGTTAAATGGTGTCCTGTGCAGACCCCGCTGTTGCCTTATTCACCTCATTTGCAACAGGGAAGTATGGATGATTGGTGGTATTGTGCGCGTGGATGGGGCGCCTCAGAAAACGGATCGACACAGATGATCGTAACAGTGGGGAGAGGAATATCAGGGCAATTTGTAATTTTACAGAGGATGGAGTGCTTGATGACACCCACCCTTATCCACCCACTTTATACATTCTTAACCTCTGTAAGACTCTGGTATTGAAAGCCTGGGACGTGTTTAAGAAAATGGCAACAATCGGCCACAACAGGTTTGCTGCAACACCACGGCCTCATCCGATAGACACACCAGAATTTACAATGAGTACGAGAGCAAGCTGATACTGACACTGTGTCCTCTAGAATATGGACGCCCTTATCAGACAGCCTGAGAGTCAAATGTGTACTTATGGAGCGTAAACCTCCACAGGAAACTCAGCTGTCTTGGTTTATGGAATAATAAGTTCCATAGGCAGACAGGCGGGCAGGCAGGCAGGCAGGCAGGCAGGCAGGCAGTGCACCCCGGTGGGTGTAGACTCGGTCTGACCTCGAGACTGGCAGTAAATCGTTGCTCACAGAACTATGAAGAGGAGGCTCGCGGTGACCATCTTCGCAAATTTATCTCAGGGTTTTGCTGCAAGGCGAGAAGCGCTGTCTGGCCGGGACAGACAACACAGGCGGTCCGGGAAACTGTTGCTGCGGAGTCTCGTTTATTCAAGCAAAAGTCAGGCAGCCTTGCGGTGTGACCTCAGACAGGCAAAAGTGTGGGGGCGCCTTTCTATGAAAGCTGAGGGTAGCAGACAGCATTCAAGGTGAATCACCTGCGTAGAAGAGACGGTATTGTCCCGTGTCCCCTTGGTGGAAGGAGACAGGAAGAGGCAGACAAGTGATCTTGATGTGTTTTTTTGTCAATGATGACAATGCTGGTTCAACACCTACAAGGGGTTAACAAAGAGTGATGTCCTTTCAGATCCTGCAGACTGAATCCTCTTCAAAGTTTTCTCTTTCCTGTTGTCTTGATGTGTGATTCCTTATTTTATAATGAGGGTGTTAATATAAAAAAATTTGATACATGTGTTTTCATTTCCCTGCAAGGTGCAATACTGTGAAAACAGATGGGGGATACGGCTGCGTGCTTTCAACACTCACTTTGTCACCTTTGGTTTTAGCTTGACAGGTGTACTTGATGTATTGAGTCTTAATCAAATGAGCAAATTCGGTCCAACAGTCTCCTGAAATAATGGCTAATCCATTAAACATGAATGAAGAACCTACGATTTCCATCTCTCCACCGAGTTCCAATTGCTCACCTAGACGACGCTCTTAACCGACCGTGTAACCCACCAATGACCTTCGATTGCTAGGGATAATTGCTCTTAGATCAGAGCTAATCCAGAGCCAGACAGAATACCTGAAACAACCAAAACTGCATGCTGCGCTTATGAAGAGAGAGAGGAGAAAACAGCCGCGACATACCAATGAGCCTCTTCTAGATAAGCGTGGACCATGTGAGGCTAAATGCTCAATTTCCCCCAAGGCTTATCGTTAATGCATGGTTGTGCTAGAATCACCTCCGTTTAGTCTCGCTGGTGCTGTATTACAGAAAAGATGGAATCTGACGTTGACTTATGGCAAAATGGTGAGTAGAGAAGTGGGAGGTGAAACAATAATGATGTGGAATCGTTGCATTTTATCAACATAAAAACCTTGCGGTGCACCTCTGCTTGAGTATGTATGATGATTGCAGAGAATGTCTGCGCAAGGAAGGAAGGAAGGAAGGAACATTAAGAAAAGTGATAAAAAGCCTTCTGGAGACGCTGTTATGTGTGGAATCCTTTCCCGCCAAACATCTATTTATTTGAGTGATCATCGTTTAAGGATTTTGCAAATCCTCAACCAGCTAAATCTAAAAAGCCAGTGGTGAACCAGCTGAGGCCACGTCTTAAGTTTTGAAGGATAATGTAGAAAGTTTCTGTGTTCTTATGTGAAAGAACTGGGGCAATATGAACCAGAGTGACAACTGGAACAGAGATATAAATTTGGATGGAAAACTGTGGGTGGGATCCAATCATTCACAGGGAGATTAATGATGCACATTTTCTATCATAAAAAGACCGATCGAAGATAGTCCAGCAAACTGCTTAGAGGGAAGGCAAATCGGCACGAGCGCACAACCATAGATAAAAGGTTTAAAAATCTTTTGTCGCAATAACAACAGTAGCGAGTAACGTTCCAAAGTGCAGCAAGTTGTGGCGCGAATCAAATTTCACGCGTCTTAAACGTCATTGTGATCATCTTATATGAACAACGCCTCCGTTTTTGGTGAGAGGAACTACTTCATGGGTTTACAAAACAAGACTATTCCTTTTCCTGAGTTAGCCAAGGCAATTTTTTAAAGTTATACTGTCAAAGTGACGTGTAATCTCCAATCCGCCAATGTAAAATGTCAACAATATTTATGGTTCTTTGGTCCATAGGGAGACAAAGATGGAGTGGAGAGTCAGTGGGTAAACCTTTTACATTTTATTGGAAATTTACCGGCTGATTTAAGACCCTGATTTCGAACCAATTAATTATGCCGCCTTTAAATCCCCATCAGATTTGTAGGCATCAATACAACCCAAGACATCTTTAAAAGGAAGAAACTGATCTTCACATTTTCTCACATTCAAATACTGCAGTCATCAAGGAACAAGCCGTCCCAAAAAGACCTGGATTGCCGTGATGTTGTGTCACAGAATCAATCAAATCACACAATGTACTGTACGCAAGCTTCCCTATCGCATGGTGGACAAGCGTTACCTCATTATGGCTTCAGCGTAGATACACCCTTTGTAAATGCAGGTTTCAATTTTTGCTATAAGTCCATAGAGGAGATTCTTAAATTGACACAAACTGTGTCCGCTCATTTATCATTCTGCTTGGAATCCAGACGAAGTTACTCGCTTCTTAAAAGTTTGACTCAAAGATGTGCTTTTATCCAATTAACCTTCAGAAGTTGGTTTGTAAAGGTTATATACATTTCCTCTCTTTGAGCACTAAAGCTATTTGATTGCTCGGTCATGCACAGATGAAGACCTCACAAATCCGCTGGAGGGAAACGATTGAAAATGGTCAAATATCAACATGTTGCCCGGCTGACATGCTTGATTCGAGAAAGGTGCTGTTGAATCCTGATGCATGCTGATGGATTTCACCCCCTGCTCCCCGCGCCCCAAATCTACGACTCACATTATAAAAAACTGTTTCACAAAGAGAGCAAATACATTACACAGTTTTGGCCCACATGGGGCCTTCTATTATGTGATGGGGGACACAGCAGAGGAGCCCAAGGACCAAAAAGAGCAACTAAATGGAATTGCTTTTATATATCAGTGTCACATTATGTATTCAGAACACAGGGACAGAGAAGCCCTTCTTTAGTGTACAAGAAGTAAGTTTATGAATCTTTAGGGAATACTGTTTGTGAGATATTCCACTCAAGCTGTTTTTGGATGTCTTACATAATGACAAGTAGTCTGGGTAATAGAGGAAAAGCCATTTAAAGCGACGCTGTGGCTAATAAGAAAAGCCCTCTGACAGCTACAAAGATAACAAGGAGCGGCGGCTGTATTTTATGGTTCTGTACAGTGACAACACTCAACGGAAATCCATCAGAGGCGCAATCAAACGTTCGCAGGCGGACACGCGGATGGCAAATTTAGGTTAACTTTGCTTTATGATAACAGAGTCTCAGTACAGTGCAGTTTCCTGGTTTTAGGTTTCATCAGATGAGACGTGGTGGCACTCTGAGAATCAACCACGCCTTCCCCCTCCTCCAGGTAATCAATACTGACATGGCTGGAGTTTCCTTTGTTTACTTACTTAATTTTGGGGAAAACTCGGCAGAAAGTTGAGGCAGGGCTCAGGCAGGAATGTACATCTTGGGACGGATCCAGAAAAACGTCTAATATGAGTGAGTTGGTGGAGATACGCAATCTAATGAGCGCCTTTCTAGTTCTGGCATCTGTTGCAGCATGCTGATACACTTAAACACACCTGTCATACAGATCTAAGACTTATATCGCATCTGTGTGATCGAGCCATGTTAAATAGACAATACATGCTTCAGAAATTAAAAAACCTAAAAATCAGAAGCTGGTGGATTGCGACTGTGTATTAGATCAGCCATGTTTAAAGTGATGATGATTTAGACATCAAAACTGTCTGTCAGTAGTTATGGCCTGTGGCTGTGAGAGAGGAAGTGACAAGTCTTACCAAACACATTTCCTGGACACGAGAGAGACAGCATGGGTCACTGACAACACTCGGCCATTGCTGAGCCCATCACCCTGCAGCTAAGAAGCACCTTTATCAGGAGCGAGCTGCTGAGTCTTCACTCACTCCGCTCCTAAGGCCGGATTTTCCCAGTGGGTGAGGGGATGTAACTGCGAGTCAATGTGTTTTCTAAGGAGAACACGTCGTCCTGAACGTTCCTCTAAGGTCAGCAGTAAACTCAGACTAAAATCAAATTTGGCACGTTGTGAGAGCAGACGTCAGTGTGCTAATCGCGTCTCCGGCTCGCTAAATTGCTGTCCGGATCGCACGGGGACGCTGATGATTGGTGGAGGGAGCGAAGGCAGGAACTTGATAGAAAATAAAAGATGAAGTGGAAGGTAAACTGAAAAACGAATACCTGGAAATAAACTGAAAGTTATCATTTGACATCGCTGACAAATAGACCAAATCATTTCCTGTGCTGGCTCATATATTGCATCTTTACCGCCGTCAGCATGATAGTTTCTCTCTGTGTTTGATTCTCCGTTCAAGCTGGTCAAATGATGTTAAAGGGCCGGGTGATAGTATTCCCAAATTCCTAACGCTGGATTCAAAACAGCACTCGACCTCGGCCTCCTCCTCTTCCCCCACCTGTGTCCTCCCATGCCAAACTCAACCCTTAACATAAAATTGAGATGTACTGCAGTGTGTTTATGTTCCGTCACACAGGGAATGTAACACTCCAGCGCAGGTTGGGTTTTTTTTCTCCCCTCGTTTTACTACAGCTGCTTTTAATCTCTGATCTCGAAGCAAGCGGGGGTTTGCCGTAACTCCTGATAGAGCAGTGCAGAGAGCGGCGATGGAGGAGGGAGGAAAGGCTAGATGACAGGCCGAAGTGAGATAAGGTTCTCCATAAAAGCTCGACAAGCAGGGGAAAAGGAAAACTGGAAAGGTTTCGACTAATATGATAGAAAATACGATAACAGACGGGGAGCGATTTAAATGTTTTTTTTTTTATCCTGTGGTAAGTGCCTGAAGGTTTTCACTATAAGGTTAGATCCTAATGAGGTGTTTACACAGTCGGCCATATTGCTCAGGCCAATCGATTTTCACCCAGGACGATGTCATCGCTTACAATGTGCAAAGAAAATCAGCCAGGGTTACAAAAACAGAGCTGGGGACTGACCTTTAAAGAATGTTTACATATGACGCCACTATTAAAAAAAAGCATACAAATAAAAATTCAATATCAAATATGAAATAAAAAAATAAAAAAATAAAAAAATAAAAAAATAAAAAAATAATAAAATAAAAAGATAAAATAACATAAGATAAAATAAGATAAATGATGGTGTCATCCCATTATTGATTCTTTTATAAAAATTCGGGAAATGTTGGATAAAGCTAATATTCTATGATTCATAAAAAAAAGGCATGAGTTGAGGGATGCAACATTTTTTTCACTTTTAGGACTAATTCTTCCAACTACTCACGTCCCGTCTGGCAATGACCTTGAATGTAGTTTTTATTATAAATATTTAATGAAAACCCTCTTTTCATGTGCTCAAACACAAGGCTGTCTGCCTATTGAGCACCTTGTTACATCTTTCACAATGAATAAGAAATCAATTTGAAGAAGCAAAGGCGGCGAGTGAGAGGCCCTCTATATTTCCTCCACACTGCCCTCCGCTCATCCATTCTCTATGACAGTCTTGGTAATAAATCAAAGCTGAGCATGCACACCAGGGTGGCAGGGGGACTTCTGTCCTTTCCCAAATGGCCTCTGACAGTTTGACAAAACAATCTGACATATGACGATATTCAAGGCACAGAAAGATGACTACACTCTAGATGGCACTGGGCTAACAAGGACTGCCCCGCTAGTTTGAAAGTCAGTAAGTGAGAGAATGTAGTTGTGAAACATGCAGACCATAGCTTCTGTGATGATAGTGTGTAGAGTGAATGTGTTGAAGTCCTAAACCTGCAGTGGCGGCTTTGTTCTAAATGAGTCCTTCCATTATATGTTCACCTCTACATGTCCAACACATTTGGATTTAACCTGCATGGAGGCTAGCGTTTGCTGCCTGCTCAGGCTTTAAGCAGCTGGCAAATTAAAACAGGAGAGGATCGTGGGGAAACTGCCCGATTTGCACAAAACTGCACAACGAGCGCAATTTTGTGCAAATGGAGCATTCTCAAGTGACATTACGGCCATTTATTCTGAGTGAAAGAAAAATGGATTCTGTAACTGCCATACCTGCAAAAAAAAAAAGGGGAAAAAAAGCTACCACTGTTAAAATAAGCAACAAAAAAAGAGACAAAAACAGCTCTCACAACATTTTGAACCAAATCTAATGAAAATGTTGCTAATGTTTGCTGGCGTAACCCGAAATCCGTTGTTGCCTGGCAGCAGCTCTGAAAGGACAAACAAGGACGTACTGCACATATGTGGAAAGCCGAGACACAATACAGAGATTTTCCAGTTTCTGTTGTCCCAGCCAACAGCGATGACGTCATCGATGAAGACAAACATATCTACAGAGTATTATCCTTGCACTGGTGGTCTTACCGCCCACACAGCGGCATGTGTTCAGGTACCGGCACGTGGCACTGAAGGCTACCTGACGTGTGTTCTGACCTTTCTATGATTCCGGTGCCATCTTGCCTTTTCCGACAAATTGTGCAGCTGCGAAGGCATAAGAACAAACGGCTGAACCTGGCAAGAAGAATCTCCAAAACTCAACTACCATAACCAGTAAGGACGGACGTTAATCAAGCCCGTACAACAAAGAAATAATGTTTTAAACCAAGTGTGTGTGTGCTAAGACCCACTCTTTTGTCTGATAATGGAACATCAAATGTTCCGTCACCGATTCTCCCAGGAGACAGGAAATGATCAGGGAGGAGAGGAGAATACGACTTTACTGAGACGCTATCTTTTCCCTTCTATTTGCTCCTTTTGCTCTACAAAAAAACACAACAACAACAACAACAAAACACCGTCTCTCCGTCAGCTTCTGCATTTCAGCTCGCAAGCACAACTCAGCAGCTAATACATCCATCAAGTGAGAAACTGTCAAGATGCTGTACTGCAATATGGCGCTGAATACTGAGTACAAGGGAAAACAGGTGACACCAAAACGTCTCCTCCTTCATTTTGTTCTAGTAGTAGTGTCATGGCCCTACTACAGAATACAACAACAGAAGAAGAAGAAGATATTCTATTCTTTAACGTATCAGACTATCTACTGCAGAGAGCACTTATACTACATTGAAACCGGCTCGAAACTCATGTCCTTAAGGAAATATGGCAAATTACTACAATGGTACACAAACTCCATCACACAGTGTGTATTACAGTGAAAGCAACTGGCCACTACTTTGTTGCGTTCAGCTGTGAAAACCCGCCCCCCCCCCCCCCGACACTGCATCATTTGATTCATCGTAGGAGCAAATCTCACACACGCCACGTCATCTACATCTGCTCCTCCTCTCTCCACCCCACGCGCCGATGTTCTGCCAGGGTGAAGCGCCGGCTAAATGCGAGGACAGAGAGGCCTTTCTCGCCAGTCAGCGGCTGTCCTTAATGAGAATAGAGAGTGATTTAGTGGCTTAATGCTCCAGGCTTCAGCCTTCAGCCTGCCTGACTCGCACTCTGAACGCTGAAGATAAAACTGGAGACCAGGGGGGGAAGAATGGAAAAGAAGAGAGCCTGAGTGTGGACACTGTAGGGCTGTAATGCGTCTTCAGTGACTCAGATTTGAGCCACTACATCACTGATCTCCACTGGGTCACACAACTTTGCATTAACCACACACACACTGCATCGAGTGGAGCTATACATTTACCGTGAAACAGACTTGAAGCCGGGAAACACGCACAAGAGCAACATTCCCAAAACGTATGGTCCATCGCTCCTTGCAGCTATATTGCCATCTAATGTACACAAACATCACTATGGTGCAGCTCATTCAACGTGCTCACTACAGGGTGCGATGCACAGTTACACTTGCAATCATAAAACAGCTGCCTGCTCGCACAAAAAGGGGCCAAGTATCACACATCAATCTCTCTGCTGTGGGGGAAATAAAGTGCAGCGGAGGTAAGTGAGTCGTGTTCAGTCTGCGTCTCCTCCATACCAAAACCTTTTGTTGTTATCCGTAAGGCATAGGACTGTTTTACACCTCTGGCTACTCCCAAATAACTTCAACCAGGGAATATCAAAGTCCCAGTCTCGCTTTTCTTCCCTTTACTTGATTTTCCTGGGCGATCTGTGATTCAAGAGCACGAGGCTATTTAGATTACAACCCCTTGAAAAAGCACCGTGACCAAATGTTGGACAGTGATGCAAACTCTGGTGTCAGAGCTTCTCCCCCCTTCCAGCAGTTTGGTGTTTGTACTGAGGACCGAGTGCTCAGCAGAGACTAAAACACCAATTTCATGCATATTTGCAGGGCTAAATTACATTTCTTGATTGGGGCAATGCATGAAATTTCACAATCATAATCATATTTCACCACAGAACAGGAAAGAGAGAGGGAGAAGGGGACCCAGTGGATGGAGAAGTGGTACTTTACAGTTGCAGATGACTTTTTGGGAAGCTTTGATTACATCCTGCACTGCGATCTGACTACACGAACAGCCTTTCCACACCACGTGGCATCCTAGAAGACTTAAAGGGGGGCAAATAAAAAGTGTTGTGGATTCTAGGTTGTCTGCGGGCATGAGGATACACTCACTTGGACCGCTCTCATCGTGACGGGGAAAGCACAGCAGTTCTTACCGAGTGTGAAGTACGGGAGAGCCGTGTTGTCAAGATCATCCATGACGGAGATTCGCCCAGGTAGGTCTGTTCTCACGAAGAGCAGGAGCCGGGATTCCCCCCCTGCGCCTCCGGTACCTCCTCCAGCAGCACCACCGGCGCCACCTGCTCCACCACCACCACCACCACCTCCTCCTCCTCCACCACCGGTGTTACCGCCAACCACGTTCCCGGGTCCGCCGCCACCACCGCCACCGCCGCCGGTGAAGCTGAACTCGTTCTCGCGGAGCACCGGCAGCGTAGAGACGGTAACTGTCTTGACCTCACACGGCGTCTCCGCGTCGCTGTCTCCCCTGTCCCGCTCCCCCTCGTCCGGCGCCGCCGCCGCCGCCACCCCAACGCGGCTCGCTCTCCCTGTCGCGGTCCCGCCGGTGAAGAGGAGAGCCAGCAGCGGGAGGAGGAGAAGAAGGACGCGGAGGTGCAGCGGTACGATCCTCGCCATCCCGCTCCGTGTGAGTGTATGCGTGCGTGTGTGTGTGAGAGAGAGAGAGAGAGGGAGGGAGAGAGAGAGAGAGAGAGTGTGTATGTGTGTGCGCGCGCGTGTGAGTGTGTGTGAGATCCGCTCTCTCTCGCGCGCGTGTATGGAGTGGGGCTCATGAGCTTGCCCGTTCACTTATAGTACAGCTTCAGCTCGGGAGCCAGGTCCGACCAGGAGGCGGCAGCACAGGTGTAGAGAGGGAGACACGCGGAGGACACGTGTCCCGATCAGGACAAATACCATCAGCATGTGGGCTTTACTAACAATAAAGGTGTTTGTCATAAATCCAATCATAACAAATCCTGATGATACAGTTTAAGCCTGAAATTGCTTTTGGGAGCGATTTCTGAAGTGACATTTATAATCAAAATAAACCAAAAATCATATAAAGCAACATTCATGATCTAGAATACAACCTTCATTCCCTTTGTTTTATCTCCAATAGATAAACCCCAGGCAGCTTTAATAACAACATCTTAAATATTTGAAAAGCGTAACGTTTACACCCGGAAGCTGTTGTTTACACCAGAAAGTGTGAAGCTTGGAATTCATATTGACCACCTTGATATCAGGTTCAGTAGACAGCCGGGAGGCAGCGTGTGTGTTGAGTCAGTAAAGTGTATGATTCAACAGACGGGTAAGCAGCCAAAATCAACACAACACATCTGTGGAAAAACATCTGTGGTGCTGTCAATCAGAGGTTCGCCTGTCGATCGCTGTGCATTCTACTCATAACAGCAAATACACGAGAAATGAACCCCAGCCAAATGCTTTGGATGGCTGTGTGCAATAAAATATTAAACCCTGACACTTCCCCGCCTCCTTTGGCATCCCGCTCTTCCCTTTTACCTTTGAGAACCACATGCGCACACAATACATCACTACGGGAGCATCAACATGTGCAGCTAGTGGAAGTCGGTGTTCCATTACTCTTGCTGTGATTCATTCTCTCTCCCTCCCTCCCTCTTCTATCTAGAGGAAGAAGTGGTGAGAATGATGGGAAAGCATTGTCAGGAATGCTCAAATGAGTCAGACAACTTCATTAAAGCAGTTGTTTTAAGCAGAAATAAATCAAAAACGTGAGGTTCATTGACTTCCTTCTCTATGTGTGAGTTGTAGTTTGCAGGTTTGTGTAAATAAGGGGGGAGTGAATCTCACTGTCTCTCTCCTTGGTGCTGAAAAATTAAAACATCGCCTCCTTCTGTCTCTCTCCATGGTTCTGAATCATTCAAGCCCAGTCTGTGTCTGGCCTCGTGTTTGTGGGCCAGTAAACTGGCACAGTTCTGCCGGAGCACAGTCTTCTCATCCAGGAAGCAACTAAACCCCCCCCCCGCATTTGGGTGGTACAATTGCGGAATGTGTGTGTGTGTGTGTGTGATTAAAATGTTCTTTCTGACGCCGTTTGACTTTGACTGGTGCATTCGGGTCGTCACGGCATGACAAAGACGGGCCAATCCCTCAGTATGGGGACGCGAAGAACAAAGCGTGTTAAAAAATGTGTAATTCTCGGCATCCTTCAGGTCATTCTGCAGACTCACACTGCTGCCTTCCCTCTAAACCACTCCATCACATTCACCCATTCCAGCTCCCCCATCACATTCACTATTGTAATTTGTAGTTAAACTTTACACCACAGGTCCAGTTTGCTTGACAAGATCTCAAAGTTTAATATTTTAAAAGACACAATTTGGAAGAGTTCTGCTTGGGATGAAAACACTTTAGCGCCCTGTGGCTCAAAATGTGTCTGTGGGCAGATTGAACCTCTTAAATCGTAGAACGGCGCACCCTACAGGAATAAAAGGGCAATGCAACTTGCTAGAGGTCAGATTGACACACACACACACACACACACACACACACACACACACATTCCTTTGACAAATTCAAATGTTTAACTGATATAATAGCAACTCTAAGTCTATTTTAATTAGGATGCAAATTAGTATCAGGACTGTGACTGAAGTGTGGAGTTTGTAATCTTGTGTATACTGTATGTCATTTCTTCTCAGGACTCTCAAAGAGATCCTGAAACTCAACGGGTCTGTGTGTGTGTAATGAAGCCACGTTTCCTAATCCCTCACAGGATTATAGGAAAGAAGACACGTGTATCCATGCGTGGCTTAAAAGTGAAAGCATCTCTCTGCATCTATATTCAGATAAAACAAGAGAGATATTAGACCAACACCTCTCCCCAGCATATCGACACACACACACACACGCACACGCACACACACTCCACACTCACACACACACCCTTAACTAGTAGGATATTCATCAAGTGTAGTTTCTTGATGTCGTTTCAATAAAATGTTGTTTCTTCTTCACACCCTGGATGGAAACTAAATGAAGTGGATGTTGTTGAATGAAATTACAGGTTTCAAGTTGCAGGTTGCTGTGTAAACACATTCTTGCCACTTTAACACAGAGACAATATAATGTATTTCACACTTACGGACGTCTTATTTACATGGAAATTGAGTCTATAAATGCACTTTTTTTTCTCAGAGATGAAGTGCAGTAAATGATCTGATTTGAGGCTGTGCAACAAACATTCCTTATTTCAAAAGATTAGATTAGTCCAAGTGTTCCCCCTGTGGTTATCCAGGGGGTTTGCAGCTCAAGGAAATGTGATTTGTTTTGTGTGCAGCCTGGTGAGGATTCATTGATCTGAAATAACAACGCAGTGTTTAATTGCCTTTCACCAAGGAGATCACAATTTATCATTCTTTATTTATGTGTGTGTTTTAAGCAGGAGCTCTCATAGTCAATTTCAAAGCAAGTAGGTTTCAGTGTACGTGCGGTGGGGCCGCCGGAGAGTGGGGCCGCCGGGGTGATGTCATTGCCGTGCTGCTGTGGGTTTCTAAACAAGGAAAAGCTTTTAAGGCCTCTCCTACAATTTTGCCTCTTCACAGACAAAATCATATCAATTTTTACCTACACATTCCACTCAAAACGCGAGCTTGACTGCTGGACCGAACAGCATGCGACCTCGCTGTTCTCTCCCCCGCTACTGACATATGAAATCCTTCATTTGACCCACACACACACACACACACACACACACACAGGCGTTGTAGCTCCCATAACTCACAGACAGTAGGAAATATGTCACCAGCTGCAAAAAGCTGCGGCTATATGTGTTGAGCTTTGACCTTTTCAACATTTGCGCTACCGTTCATGCTTAGAGAGCTAAAATCAACTCGCCAGCTGTTTCAGTCACACACACACAGAGACACACTCAGCTGCTACCAAGAGATTCTTCGATTTCTTCGCTGTCTTCACTGGGATCAATACTATTCTTCTGTCTGTTGATTCCATAATTAGCATTTCTCATCTTCTTCTCTTTATTGTCTATTTCTGCGAGACCAAAACAAGACAATTAACAAAATGAATGCCACCAATACATTCTCAGCGTGCTTAATTTAAACTTCACTTCAACTTTTTGGAGAGAACACACACACATAAAGCCGTAATCAATCATTCCAAGAAGCGAGTGGAAGACGTGCGATTTCCATGAAGTCAGTCTGACGGCTCTGTGGTCGATCGCGGGAATCAATGAACTGTTTTTGCACGTTAGCAGACGTAAGGGCACTGACAGTGGCGTGTACGGCCGCACTAAGTGCTGACCCACGAGCCCCGGTGTCGTTTATTTTACACTACTGCGAGTTTCACCTTCGTCTCTGCTGTAAAGGCATTATTCGAAGTCGGAGATTTCTCTTTTTGAAAGTTCGCTGACTGTCTGCTCAAATCTTTGTCAGTTCCGTGCCGTACAGGGCCCAAAGTCTTGTAATTCGCCATGGAAGTGCGTGTGCATGGTTTCCACTTCTGTGCACGCAAAGCAACCATCTGCTCAGAAACTGCCAGCAGACTTAAGGTCTCGCTTCAGTGTTCACTTCCTACAATCATGGCAACCTGCACCTTTTCTCTCTTTTACATCTAACCATGAATTCACATTGTCAGAACACCCGGGACCATATGTGATTCTATATGAAGCTTTACATATGCTGGTCAAGACGCCTCATTTGCTTCAGGATAAACCCCACAATCACAAAGTCATTTTTTTTCAAAGCTCACTTTGAGGTGGAAAGAGCCTCTGCGCTGAATGCATAAGTGAATTTTGTTGCCGAACTTGTCAAGGAAATGCGTTTCCCAGGCATTGAGCATGCAAAAGTCCAACCTGCCTGTGTGTGTGTGTCACGGTGTGTGTGAGGAAGGCGGGGGTGTACATTGGCACCCGGAACTTTAAAATAAAATCCCAAAATATGTCATTTAAAACAACGAAACATGACAGGAAATTGCTCTCAGTCAGTAGTCGCTACCAGTGAATGTGTCTCCTGATGTTAAATCTAAAAGCACATTTAGCTGAACATTAGTTTTATTTGTTTGTTTGGTTGTAAGTGTACAACGCCGCCTCGCGAAGACTCATAGGTCCTTGGTGGACTGTCGGCTTTGATCCATCACAAGGTGCCTGTCAGCCAATGAGTTAAGCCATTGATTTGGTGATATCCATTCCTCACCCTCTGTCACAGTATTGCCTCCTGACATCAAAGACATCAACGATTTGCTTACTCCAACTGAACAAACCCCCCATAAAGTAGATAGCCTGAGATGAAACTGGCAGACTCATTTGCATAACATTTGCAAATACTTCTATTTGCTTTCATTAAGGCCAAATCTCCCCTGCAGGCGTCACCGCAGTCGCACACACGCTCCGTCAACCCAAACCGTGAAAGCCAGAGAACTCTTGTTGACATATGGTTTATGGTTGGTTTGGAGCTGAACGAGCAAATTTCAGATAGGGACGAGTGTGGTGCGTCGCTTCGAAAGGCTGTACCACTTCTCATTATGCAACCGTGCAGAAATCCCACTTTGGAGGCTCGGCACAGGCCTTCTGAAAGTCACCAGATGATGTCATGTTCATTTGATCCATTTTTATTGCTGTTTGGTTCATTACACACACATTCTAATAGTGGGGAAATGAAACCTATTCTCCCCATCTTGAAACTGCCACCGAGTGCATGTGTATTGGGAGCAACTAGGTACCATTCAATCATTGTTTCAGTTGTGTGGCGCCAGCTATTCGTCTCAACTTTACAGAGTTATCACCACATTAAAAGCTTTTTAAATCACTGCTACATCTGCCACTCCCACAGTCATTTACCTTTGGGCTGTTTCTTTCATTGTTTTTTTGTGTTAATTTGACATTTTAGTCAGTCAGCCCGGAATTATTCCCTCAGAGTTGGATACAGAGATTAGCCTAAAGGGCAAATTTGACAATCGCTTCTCCTCGTCAAAGCGCTGACAATGTGGAGAGATGTAGTGCGGGCCCACAGCGCGTACGCCACTTTCTGCAGACATGACCTCTTTCGCCGATAGATCTCATTGAACGTTGTCTGTCTTTAATGGGCAAACAGTAACAAGACATCAGATAGGATTGATTGATGTCGGTGTGTTCAGCGAGGTGGTGGAGTGCTGCAAATAGCAACTTCAACAAGGCTGCGGATGGGAAAACTGCAGTCTTATTAGCTGGTGCAGAGCTTTTAAACACAGTTCAAGCTCGGTTATATGAGATTTATTGCTCAGGAAATTGCTTCGACCTGAATGCCGCTGCAGCCTCTGATTCGCCCCAAAATTTAATTTCATATACAACAAGCCAACGGCCACTGCAGCTACACAGAGATGGTTAAACAGATTTTCTGTGGCATAATGAGGGAAGGACCTGACCTTTTCCCAGCCTGCTTTCCTCAACAAGACTGTTAAGAGTGTTGTTGGGTGTCAGAGGATGATTGAAAATTCTGTTTTTCTCCTTCTTAATATCATTCCCTGTCTGCGGATTCTCTCAAGTAGCTTTGCTTAGGTGTAACTAAGGTGTCCTGCTACGAAAATGAAGCTTGGAACCCCTGAACAGATAGGGGGAATGGATTTTGCTTTCCAATTCCTCCTCTACGACTGAGACAAAAATGCAATCCAGCAAAAGAAACAATCCGTAAACAAACACTAAGGCAGCAGTGTGGAGCTACAGTTGAACCTTTTTTCAATAGTGTAAGGCTTGTTATTTAAATGCGGAAAGAGTGCGGTCTTAAGAGCGGTTTGCTCTCATCGACATGTTACTCAGGCTCCTTCTCACTCCACCTCAGCTCCACTAAGGCTCCGGAGCAATGCCCACACCAGGATTTATGGGGGTGCGTGTCACACTTTAAAAGTCTGGCGTCGAAAAGTCCACTGAGAAGCAATGTGGGTGATGCCACAGTCTAACCCTGGCTCCTCAAATTTATGTTCATGTGCGACTAATTCGCAAAAGCAATTTATGTTCTCTGGCAGCATTTTGTGCCATTGCAGGCAGGAGTGTGAGTTTTATATAGTAGAGTGAAGAAGAAGAAGAGCAGGTTGGGTGAATGGGAAGGCTGATGGTAGTGGTGATGTTACTTTATCTAGTTTTTCCAACCGTAGATTTCTGTAAACTAAAGACTGCAGGAAGGCCAACAAAGTCAAATACCCCAAAATTTTAGATGTGCTTTTAGTTTCCAAAGGTGAAGTCTTGAATGCATGAACAGAAAGTGACCCCTATGACGTCATCAGGGTCATTGTCCTTGACCTAATACAGCTCCCATCAACAAATATTTAAAGCCACATCTGCAAAAAAACTGCACATTGGCCATGTAAGGAAATTGTGACATTCAAATTGGGCAAATCAAATGTTAACTGTGACATGCACTTGGTGAGGCGGTGTTTGGAGTGGGAACAGACCTAAGAGTTGAGCTCTGCTGGCTGTTTTCCTGTGCTATCGTTGTTAATTGATTAGTTCAAGTTATCTGGAGACGGCCCCAGTTCTGCAGGTGTAAACAAAGAACTCCTCCGTTAGAAACTGGGTTACACCTGGAGGACAAACACACAGAGAGAGAGAGAGAGAGAGAGAGAGAGAGAGAGAGAGAGAGAGAGAGAGAGAGAGAGAGAGAGAGAGAGAGAGAGAGAGAGAGAGAGAGAGAGAGAGAGAGGCACATTTAGAACACTGCCTAACAAATGGGCACAGTGGCTGCTGAACATGTATATATTCCAGCCAAGGTATAGTTCAAAGTGCACAAACCTCCAATCTGTTCCCCTAATTCGTTGGATGGGAACATTAATTTACCGCAGCAGTTTACAGGGAAACTATTATGCCTCACAGTGTGTGTGGGGATTGCTGTTATTCTGTCTTGAGTGTGTTTATGGGATTCCGCTCACAGAGTTATGAATCACGCCCGCTCGCCATGAGGAGATAGTTTAATAAGATGTGGCAGATATTGGAGAATATTCCCTCCCCGTCCCACTGCAACACGTGACAAACTGGCAACAATACCTTATAACTGAAGACAAACTGAAATGATGGGAAAGGATTATACCAGGCTGTAGTCTTCCGAGAGTCCACAATTCATTTTTGTCCTCTGTAAGAAGACATTAATTCTTGGCTCATCTCTCTGAGGCCGGGCACGTTATTGCGTTGAGTCTTGTTGTCCCTGAACATCCCGGGCTTCTTAATGATTTGACACATGGGGGTTGGACCTTGACAAATTCCTTTTTCTCCTTTCTCAAAATTACTTTCATAACACTTCCAGCGGTGGAGTGAAAAGAGAAGAGCGTAGGTACAGTATTAGGATGCACTGTCATGAGCGGATGTGTGACGTTTGGCCACAGGAGGCAGTGTAGAGCGGCGTCTCGAGGCACAGCTTCCCTAATTATTCGTGGTTGTCATGAATTTTCAAACTTGCGATGCATAAATAAGAGTATTCCACTTTACAGCCTATTTGCACTCTCTAATTCATATTCGATGGAACTCAAACGTTGCTTAGTGAGAGCGCTTGGCTTGTGCTTTGCCTCCCTTGTAAGTGTCTCTGACTAAGAGTATTGCCGTAATGTTAATGTGAATTTGAGGAGTCGGAGTGGTTTGGTGAGTGTTCAGAGGAGCGCAAACACTTTGTTCATCGTAAAAAATATATTTTTTGCAGGTGTCCTCTGTGAAGGACATCAGGATCCCTCTATCTGTTCCACCTGTTATTACTGAATACAACAGGCGCTTGCTCACCGACTGAAGCGTAGGCACTCAACAATGATTATCTGTGAGGAACTTATCAGGTAATGAGAATCCACAGAGTCTTTGCAAGTAATTGATGTTGCGTGAGGCGGAAACAACAACTTCCGAAGTTTAGAAGAATGTAGATGAACAAAAACACTCCTGAATCTTTCACCTTGATATGTCGAGCTCTCAGTATATTCACACTTAACTATAACATTGTGTCCTAATGGGATTGAGTAAAAAGTGTGTTCATATTAAATTTGGTATTATATTTGGTTAGTTAGTGGTGCAGAAGCTTGTAGACTACAGGACTTGGACTTCCTGGCGTGTCTGCGGCTCCTGGAGTGGGGATGTGTTTGGCATTCAGTGAGGTGACCCGTGCTCATCTGATCTGGTAGGTGTGAATGACTTCAGTTTTCTGCCTGAACCTGCAGTGTGAGCTCCATTTCAAGTGTGCATGAACTGGTCCCAGCGTATCCCACGACTACGGCACAGGAGCCTCCGAGCTGATTCATGTCTCGGCCTCCCGGCCGCCCACTCTTGTTATTCAGGGCCACGTCCCTCTTCATTGACAGACTAGCGGCCTCTGTGACAGACTTGTGTTGGGAAAAATGTACCTCAGGATGACCCCCCACCCCCCACACACTCCCCCCCTCAAACGCCACCCCTCCCGCTCATCTAGTCTTCCATCAGACCAGACGAGAGCTGCCAGGTCAGCTGTCAGCCGTGTTCATCGTCCAGTCTGGCTCGGTGACAAAACCATCCATTAGCCCCGTCAGGGACAGGTGGGAAAGGGGGGGGACAGAGAGAGGCAAGGTCGAGAGCACGGCCTTACTCTCATTACTCCGGCCTTACTCTCTGCCATTACTTTTAGCTTTCCCTTGTCCATTTCCCCAATCCATCAGTCACCAGCATTAAGCCCTGTGCAGCATATTCCTCTGCCCCCAGGCACGCTTTATTACATCATATCAACTGTTGGGCTTCCACTCCACTGCAGAAAGTTATTTACACGGTTGAGTGGGATCATTTAACCCTTTAAAGCTCTGGAGGATAAAAGTTTTGTTTTTGTGTTTTTCTTTCCTTATGGGAATTTGATTGAACGGGAACTGGACAGTATTATTATGGATATTTCATGTTAGAGAAAAAATAGAATTACATCTGTACAGGTGCATCGCAACAAATTAGAATATCGTGAAAAGGTTAATTTATTGAATTCAATTCAAAAAGGGAATCTCTTCATATAGATTCATCACACACAAAGTGAACTATTCCGAGCCTTTATTTGTTCTGATGTTGATGATTATGGCTCACAGCTCATGAAAACAACAAATTTAGCATCTCAGAAAATTTGAATGTTGTGAAAAAGTTCAATATTGTCGTCTCCCGGTGTCAAACTCTAATCAGCTCATTAACTCAAATCACCTGCTGATGTTTCCTGAGCCTTTAAAGTGTCTCTCAGGGTGGTTCAGTCGGCGACACAATCATGGGGAAAGACTACTATTCTAATTTATTGAGATGCACCTGTATTTGGCTGCATTTAAAAACTAATTAAGACATACAGGCAAATAGACACATGAAGCTGTCAGTCTCTGTTTCCACAAATTGACACACGGCGAGCCAATATTGACCTGTGCTTTGTGTCCCTGAGGCGCTGGCTGGCTGAGCACATTTCCCTTGAATTAATTATCACAATCATGAAATAATAAGACTATGCAAAGCAGAGGAGCGTGCATGTAGGTGCAGCAGAGTCCAAGTTCATTTGAAAAGTTTGATATGAAGATTTAATAAACTCTATTTGTCAAATCGCTGTTGGAAAGTCTTCATCCTCATGCTCTATTCTTAGCTGTGGAGTTACTCTGTATCCACTTGCTTCCGCTTGGCAACATAAGTTATATCTGCTTGATCATAACATGTCTTTCCTGTTCTAGGGTGGTGGCAGGCAATTTAGCTTGCATATGAATCTATGCTTTCTTAATTCCGTTGCTTTAGCTGTCATGTACGGGACACTGTGTACTCTGTAGCCTTAGAAACGGAGCTGAATCAACTCCAATCTCACTTAGAAAAAAAATGTAATCATATAAGTCTGGCTTTGCTTTTATTAACTGAGAAATCTTTCAAAAATAAAACCATATTAATCCTCCTTTCAAACTGAGAAATCACTTGTTTCACATCCCCAGACGGAATAATTCAATTTTAATCATGTTTTCCTGCAGTTGTAGCCAGAACAGAACGCTGCAGCCAGACGTCCAACCAGAGCTAAGAACAACTGAGCAATATAACAAATGTAAAAACTCCTGCTTCCTCGCCGCTTGTTTGTTGCTGTTCTGATGCACACATGTAAAGTATTCTTCTTAAATCATGCAACACACATTGCTCTATTAGTCTGTCTGCACACATCTGCTTATATTGATGTATATAGATATATTGATGTTGAGTAATCTGAGTAATCTTTAGAGGAGTTTAATATTATCTGTAGTGTCTATTCTTCTCTTCTTCAGCTTTTAAAGTATGTGAAGCAGTTGCAGTTTTGATTGGAGACGATCTGAAGCTTGCCTTCACAAAAGAAGAATAATGAACTTAACATTTCTTGCGGGCAGATTTTATAAAGTGCTCAGGTTTAATCTCTTTTTTTTTGTTTAGGTATTAATAGTCGGGACTGCAGCGAAAGGAGAAAAACGCCTTTTAAACACTTAAAAGCTGATCATTGCAGGATGAGGAAACCTATTGCGTAATGAAAAAGGAAAATTGCTGGTTTTTATATAAACAGCAGATGTTAAACCTTATTCCCAGAGCTTCCTGCTTCCTGCTTCCACACACACACACACACACACACACACACACACACACACACACACACACACACACACACACACACACACACACACACACACACACACACACACACACACACACACACACACACACACACACACACACACACACACACACACACACACTTCTGCTAAGGAGATGTGTAGGTGAAGTCGCACAGCAGGATCTAATTTTACCAGAACAGAGGGAGGTGTGTGTCCATGCATCTTCCTCTCTGGCTCATGTTCTGCCACAGCAGCACCTTTACATTGACAGAGAAAACCCAGATAACACCCGTTTTCTTTGTTAACACGTCGTCCCGTCATACTGAACGCTTAACCTTTCCGTTTTGAATATTCCGTGGCAAATAATCTCTTGGGTAAAGTCTGAAACGAGGTGGAATGATTATCCTGCACCGGCGCTCCCACCACCACCCCCCCCCTCTGAGGAACCAAACTTGGCCCCTTAACTGAGCTCAGCAATTAATGAGACATATCACATTGCTTACTTTCAGTGTCAAAATCAGGTTAGGATCCTGCTGCATGTGAGCAGATGGACTGTGCGGGATTGAAAAAGGAGGGAGGCAGACTGAGAGGTGAAGGACCTGAGTTATTAATGTTGGGAGAGGAGGAAAAAAAGAAGGTGTGGAGATTAATAGAGAAGTTCTATTTCTTTATCCAGGCGTGGCGCGCTGTGGTCGAGACCCAAACGCCCCCGGCTCATCAGCAAAAGAACCCCCGGCCCTAATTTGCAGCTCCTGATACAACCCTCCCACTCATCCACCCCTGCTCCTACAAACTAATTGGACGGACGCGGAAAGTAATTAGACAGAGCGATAATTCAGGCCGTGACTAAATATGGGGCCCAGAAGTTGCGTTTCGTTATAGAATCAGAACCCTCAGCGGGATGCCATCAGATATTGTTGCGGAAAGGGAAGGAAAGGTAAACAGGGAGATCGGGTTCTGCGATATATTTCAGCAATAACCTGGGTTTATAATGGCATCGCCTCACAGGGTCAACATTTCTTTTGACTGCTTCTTCCAATGCCAATTTGTCGTTTCTCTTTTTATATAATACCTTTCAGATTTGATTTATTCCCCCTACTATTCCTCTTGTTCTGATGCGACAATGAATGAATGACTGCGGTCGTTTTTGACCCTGAGGTTCAATGTCCATCCTTTTTTGGAGTGACGGAATAAAAGAGGACAGAATTTACATTACAGACGTCCGCACTTTCCACATCCACAGAGCATTAACACCAAAAAATGCTTAAGATGCAAAAATGTACAAGGCTGAGGCAGTCAAAAGTGGATTTATAAAGGAGGAAATCAGACACGAGTTAAAGTTTTTTGCCCTAAATATACAGATTCATCCATTCGTGACTTTACTTTTTGTCCCTCTCCTCTTTAAGTTACTTACGAGTCTGAAGAAGAAACTTGAATCCCTGATATATATTTGACGTTCCACTCAAATTAGGTCAAAAAGTACATTAATACAAAAAAATTTAATAAAATTCACAGAAAATTGCCATAGAAACCCTGTAACAGTGAGTGAGTTAGTGAGTGAGTTAGTGAGTTAGTGAGTGAGTTAGTGAGTTAGTGAGTTAGTGAGTGAGTTAGTGAGTGAGTTAGTGAGTTAGTGAGTGAGTTAGTGAGTTAGTGAGTGAGTTAGTGAGTGAGTTAGTGAGTTAGTGAGTGAGTTAGTGATTTATGCTTCAGGCGTCACAATCTCCCCTTCGCTGTCATAACAATCAAATCCTACAAAGGATGAAAGGCCTTTGTCCTGTGTTGGAGTGTGAAAACTCTAGCAGGGTAACGACTTGGCATCGAGGTGTGAATTGCGCCTGTGCGTCAGCCAAACACAGCAGAGTGATTCAGCGGCTCAAAACTAAAATACAAACTTTCACTTAGACTTGCAGCAAAAAAAGGACAAAAACAGGCGGCGACACATTACAAAGGATCAGACTTTGCATATTAAGCAGATTTCTATAACAAAGGCTTATTAGACACACAATTCTCCCCCTTTGCACTTTTCAGCCTGACATGCAGACTGAATGGGCGTTTTTTTCTCTCCCCTGAATTGTTCATTGAAATGTAAGTGGTGAGTCAAAGGTCTTAAAAGCAGGCGTACGCCATCCACGCTTACTTTTATAAACATTGCATTACATTACTTTACGATCATTTGGCAGACGCTTTTATCCAAAGCGACTTACATTACATTACCACCCGTCGCAGAGGGGGGAGCAATTGAGGGTTTGGTGTCTTGCTCAGGGGCACCTCGGCAGACTCGAACCAGCGACCCTCCGGTTCCCAAGCTGAAGCTCTACCCACTGAGCTACACTGAGCTACTGCCTCCCACACATAAACCTGCTAAAAGCCACAAAAATGGCTCACGAAATTACAGTTACTTTGAAATCACAAAATAAATGGAGAACGAGGTTGTGTATGAAAGACAGGAGGTGCTATGTTGGTTATTTACCGGCATGTGCCGTCAAAAATAACATGTGTACCGGGTGAATAACGTCAGTCGGTCTACAAAGAATAAAGGTGTCAAATATGTGTATAAACGCTCTGCTTCAAAAAGTTGCATTTGTTCTTTAGGAAACTTTGCTGCGACTCCGGTGAAGTCAGTACACGATCTCACGGTTTCCTGAAAAAAGAACTTGCAAAGTTACTTTCCAAATGATTGTTTCTCGAGCAATTTGCGTCGCAGCAACAGTTATTTATGTAATCAACTTGTTTCCATCAATCCATTCATTCCCTGTAGGTGCTTATCCAGCTCAGGGTGATGGTGGTGGTGGTGTGTGTGTGGGGGGGTGTGGGGGTGGGGGGGCTGGAGCCTCTCCCAGCAGTCAGTGCGACGGGTCACAGAGAAGCAGACGACTCACTTCAGTCACACTCCAGTTCACGCCTTTACGGACAATTTGGACTCTTTGAAAGCCGTTGTTGCACATTTGAGACCAACTCAATCCCAAAGTTAAGAGAGTATTTACGCACACTTACTCTGGCAGATAAATCATTACATCGGATTGGTTTGCACCCCGGCAACGGCGCGACAGGTCTGAGCCGGTAGATAAATGGGGCTTTAGAGGAGAATTTAGCGTATTGGAATCCACCGTTGAGCCTTCTTGATGTGGAGTGGAGCCTAATTCAGTGAAGCATCAGTGAAGCATGGCAACCACTTGATAACCCCGACGTCTGGCCCGCGCTCGCTCCCCCCTGCCAGATAGAGTGGGCTGGATCCACCTTATTGTCCCGTAGATTTACGATGTTGTCTGTGCGGCTCATTTGCACAGCCGCACATCATTCTGTTAAACTCCACACTAGGGGCCTTCAAATGAATCCTCAACTAAGATCAGGAGCGGATTATCGTATTCAGTGAACTCATAAATGTTGCTTCATGTATCTGAAGTGCCAGATCATCATTTGTGTAAAAAACCCTGCGATTCAGTTCGGTGTTGTTGTGGTTGCTGTTGTTTTTCCCTTTTGTAATGATTTGATGGGAGGAATGTGTAGGATAATGAAGACAAGGTCAGTGATCAGCTGTAGGAAGACATCATTTATGTCTACAAAGTGGATACGCTTGGTTGCAGCATAGATTTCCAGGCTGCATCAGTGTGAGTATAAATGTCATCTCATGAGCCACCAAAAGGGGGCAATGTTGTGCTGTGATTAAACTGCTCATCTCACACCGAGACCCCAACTGGTGAGGAATCTTTGGAGCGTTTACGGTGGGAAGGTTGACAAAAGAAGAAAATATGAAAACAAATGAAAGAAACCACCAGAGGAGATGAGACGATCGCAGCCAAATGACTCCAGGCAGCTTAATTTGCACCACTAAATCCTATTCTATGCCAAAACTGTTCGATAATTAGGGAATACAGAGACACTTTCATGAATGTCAGAGGAAATATATCAGCATAAGCTATCAGACTCAGGTGGAGCGGCAGGAAATATCCCTGAGCTCACAACAAATCACTGTACAGGAAACATGCGTGTGTCTGGACGTGTACACACACACACACACACACACACACTACAGCCTGAAAGCGGCGAGTATTTATCCAAACACAGAGCCCATTGTGATTCATTTGAAGCAGATAAAGGGGTTAATAATGAACGCCTCCCCTTGTTTTTACTTCATTCCCGCCTAAATATTATTTCACCCAGCCGAAGGTGCGCTTTGTGATTAGAACGCCGCTCCTGCCGTCAAATTGAAGGTGAAAGATTGACAAAAGTCGCTACAATGACTAGGCCTTATCTTATGACAGCGGAGATGACATTAATAAAACATGAGGTCATCTTGCATTTCCTTCCTTTGCTGCGTTTAAATGAAAATCCCTTCTTTTTTGTTTCATTCTTTTAAATATTTCCCACAATACCTCGTGGAAAACAATAGCGGAACAATCCAGGGAGGCGGGAGATAGCTTCATCGGGGAGCCACTTTGGAGCTTTCTGTTCGTCTCGCCAATTCGTGTGACTTTGAAATGAATAAAGGGATGTTAGACCATAAGCGTGTTAGATAAATACAGTAGAAATAGAGTTGGAGAGATGTTCCACTGGGGGAGGATGTACTTAACGCAAGTGGACTTTGTCTCTATTCAGCTAAGAGGAGGGAGTGTGTGAGAGACGATTTGCACATCAATGGCCTCGTCTCTCTTACGTGGCTACAGAACAATGCGCTCTGCCACTTTAAAAGCCCGCATGGACGCACGGGATGGAAATACATTTTCATCCTTTAAATGCTGCGATAGGCATCGAGGTAATTATCTAGGTGATACGGATCATGAGAGACGTTTTTTTCTCTCTGTTTTTCATTATTTCCTGTCTATTTCGGGTTCTTCGCCGGTGCTTTTCCTGTTGTGTCTGTTGCTTTCAAAGCGCCTGGTAAAAGCAAAAAAACACTGAGTATCCTTTGCTCTTTGTGTCATGAAAGGATTAAAAGTTTTGTTTCTTGTCATTGTGGCTTTACAAGCAGGGTTCTTGCTACACTTCAGGTGCTGAAGCGGACACGGGCACATAGCTGCGGGTCACAAAGGTCCGTCTGCGACCCGTAGGCTGTAATTCCACCGTTCCCCTGCATAATTCATAACCCGAATGTAACAGACTGAAACGGAGATTTCGCCGGCTTGGGAAAAGCTCAACAGGTCGCAAGAGTTCACAGATGAGTTAACACAGAACTTGGATGGTATTGAAAAACTGAGCAGAATCAGGATCAGGGTCTCAACTGGGAATGACATTCATTGAATGGAACCACAATACCAAAAAAAGGGGCAAGGAAGGAAAGTAGTTTTTCATGCCCAAAAACCCAGCAAAGGATCAATACGGTCTAGTTCAAATCAAGAGCTCTCTAGGTGAAGAGATTGTTCGCAAAGAGTGTGTCCTTAGAATACCAAACAGGGTGAGTGTGAGGTTCGGGGGGTTGCGCAGTGTGTGTGTTTTCCAGCAGGGTTGAGGGCAGAGGGAGGCAGCAGCCAGAGCTTAGATCACACAGAGACAGGCTGACACAATGGGTCACAGTGAAAGGGGATTGTTCTGGATGGGATTTGTTATGTGTAACGGTGTGAAATGAGGACACTGCGCGTTCCCTTCTGGTTTCCCCTCCCGCGACTGTTGTGAGTCTCACTTGGAAAACTAGAGGACGCCGAAACGAAGAGACGTTTTGCACGTGGAGTGTTTGGAGAAAAGTGCTGCCGTTCATTCCTACATGGGATCAGCTTGATAAGACACACGGTACCTAGACAACCACTCAACACAGCAGGACGCATGGATTTCACCACCATGAAGAAGACATATAAATATTCATTACATTATTGTGAATTTGGTCCAAGAAATTCATATTTAGCTCGCATGGATGAAAAGAGAAACAGAAATAAGACAGAGTCCACAAACTTGAAATCCTAGTTATGACATTTCCTCCTGGAGTACTTGTTGATATAATATGAGAATATCTCAGAATCTTCGCGAGACTCGGCTTCAGTCTTGTCCCTGACGTTACGCTCCGTCTCTTTTATTCTCTCTCCACTAGGAATAGTGTTGCACCAGAAAACAAATCATCTGCGTTCTCTGCTTTCGCCGCTGCCTAAAACACAGCTGACAGCTGCCATTTCTCTGGAGAATTTCCCGAATCTCGGCTTCGTCCTCGTGATCACGCTTTCATGTAAAACGAAACAAAGGAGCTGATGTGCTCAACGCCTCGACTCGCGCCTCTAATCTGAAGCTGTGACGCTCGTTCCCAATCGTGGCATTATTCGCATCCTTGTGAGGTTAAACTGTGTTCCGTTACAACAACACAACACAATCTTGACACTTACTGCTTCCCTCCGCGTGTTCAAAGACACCTTGCAGCGGCACAGCGGCGTCCTTACAGGAGACATGCAAATTTTGCGGGGCCTCTCACGAGCTGCTGAGGAGCCATTTGGTCGGATGTCATTAAGTTCACCTCTCTCTCCCTCTCTCCCTTCCTCCTCCATTCTTTTTTTCTTTTGGAAAGTCAAAAAAATGTGCACGACTTTTTCTAGAGAGCAGCAATTCTCCTGAGAGATTTACCTCGCAGGGCAAAGCAGTCAGGGTACATCAGTGCACTGCAAATTTTAGTGTCAGCTGTTTATTGTCTCGTAGCAGTCAGCCATTTTGCTGCCCTTGCTGTTTTTATTTTTTTATTTAACTTCTCCCGCGGTGAAGTGCTGATGTTTGTTCGTACGTCTCAGAAGCTCGGGATTTACAGGTCGGAATCTGCAATTCAAATACAATTATTCTCTTTCCTCTCCGTCACTGCCAACTCCATTAGCCGACTCCAGCTATATCTCTTTATTGGCATGCAAGTGACGAACAAAATGGCAGCTTTTTTCCAAGGCGATTAATTCATTCCGAAGCTAATCGGACACCGTACAGGGGAGGGTTGAAGGTGGGGCGCAATTTAAACTGGAAACCTTTAAATAAAAATCTACACCGGCACAAATTGGGTCTGACTTTTTTTTTTTTTGTTCGATATCAGGCCCCTGCAGCCTTTTTGCAATCACTACATGTGTGACCGTGTTTTTATTCCTAAATCGATACATTAAATGTTCAAAGCCTCCATTAAAGTCATTCAAGATCAAAGCCACAACTGTGTACAGCACGCCGGGAAAAAATAAATAAACGACCACGCGAGGAATCTGCTCCTTCGACCTAGTGACACCGAGAGGTTTTTATATTAGTATGTATGATGTGTAAGCGTGGGCTCAGCGTCTCGGCCGCAGCACTTACAGCGCAATCCGTATTGATCCGAACGCACCTTTGTCTCATGCTGCGCTCGCCCACAGCACCATCAGATAATAACGCTTTCCATCTTTGTCAAAAGGCTTGATGGCTTAACCACACTGCAGTGGGTACTGCCACCAATCTATTTAGCCCGGAGAGAGAGAGAGATAGCCTGTGTGTGTGTGTGTGCGTGTGTGTGGGGGAGGATAGCTGCATAAGTACCGTATGAGCAAGTGCCTGACAGTGAGAAACATCAAATCAGAGCACAAATCCTCCCTCAGACTGCAGCTATCGATCCAAGTTCAACAGGCCATCTGAAAAGCATCGATCCCCACCAGATTTCCTCCCATTGATCATCGTCACCATAAGAGACAGTGACTAAATGCGAAAAATATGCATCTTAACAAGCTTTTTACCTGCAGTGAATGACTCCGGGGTGAGGGATCAGGGGTAAGGGGTGATTCTAACCAACACTTCACAACAGAGCAGCACTTATGCAAGACAAGAAGGGGCCTCAGGGGAAGCTTTGGGCCATAAGAGGAGCACCTGGGACCTGAGAAGCCCCCCTGGTGTGACATTTAGGGTGAAAATGAAGCATGAAAATGCTCCATTACATCAAAGACACATCCAGGTCAAATAACAGCTTAGAAATGACACTGATTGTGGAACGAAACGGGGAAATGTATTCTCCGGAGGCAAAGGTGTTTCGTCATGTGTGATCATCGCCGAAATGCTTAGTCATGGAGGTGAAAAGGAGGGAATCCGAAAGTGTTTCAGATGGACGGATGTACTGTCCAGCGCAGACGTTCCATGTGAAGATCCGGCCGCTGAGTTTAAGTGTTTGAAGAAGTGGGAGGGCAGCGGGAAGAGAGATCAGATTATCCCTCCATGGAGATGAGCACACAGATGGTTCCGATAAGACATTGCTGATAGATAGTATAAGGATAAATTAAACATTTCTTACCGAGGGTCTGAACTTTAGATGAGAGGGACGGCGAGGATGCAGTGGAGTCTTTAGATAGTGGATTTTGAAAGAACAGAAAGGAAATCAAACGCAGCCATTTCTTTCTTTCCCACCCAGGGACTGTGAAGTTGCTGTGTCACACATTAGATATGTGTTGTGAAGGTGCAAACAGTAAAAACAAACATCAAAACACATGGATTTCAAAGGTTATTTTGGGACAGATTCCTATATTGAAGTAAATCTCTACAATAGCTTCTGTACGTATTTCTGTCTCTTTCCGCGTCCGCTGTGGCTTTTCTTTGAATTACCTCAGTCTCAGAGTCCAAATCCTTGTTTTGCAGTAAACGGACCATTTAAGACAAAAGATATGGGACGAGTCGAAATTGGATGAAGGCAAAAAGATAGGAAAGACAGTGACGGACTCGGCCTCAGTCGGGTTTCCCCAGTCTCTGAATTCCATTGAACTAGCGACCAACTTTTACAATGACATTTATTATAACATTAACAGCTGTAAATACTGGAGAGTCTTTTATATCCAGGATCGATGCGAGTGTTTCACTCCCGTCGTTAATCACGGAGGTACCTTTTATGAAGCAATCTCACTTTATTCATAAAGGATAACGGTATGGCTCCATTAAGGTGTCACACTATTTATCTTCCTTATAACCAGCCCGTGGCATTACAAAGTGTCTTGGCTTACCGCGCTCTTTCTCTCTCGATCTCCCTCTCTCCATTTGTCCCTTTGCCCTCTTTCACATATAAAATAATTGGAAATACATGGAGGCAATAACAAGGGGGCAGTCCACCGGCGATAACAAGAAGGTTGTAAAAAAGGAAATTGTTCCTTTGTTAAAGTTTTGTGTGTGTGTGTGTGTGTGTGTGTGTGTGTGTGTGTGTGTGTGTGTGTGTGTGTGTGTGTGTGTGTGTGTGTGTGTGCGCGTGCAGGTGTGTGTGAGTGTGTGAGAGTGCGCGCATTGTTTGAAAGATAAAGAGGGTGGAGGTGTGGGAGGGCAGTCATTTTTTTATCATCTTTGTAGACGCGTTTCTAAAATTTGCATTGAAGTCGAAGAATATGGGCGAATGTGAAATCACGCAGGTTATCTGTACATAGATACCGTGCTAAATAAATGTTCTGCTTTGAGTTTGAAGGCTGCGTTCAATTTGATTTCTGTCATAACGCCGCTGTGATGATGGTCAGCGATGCATGATTAAAGCCGCCATTAAACATGCAGCCAATCCCATCTTCAGTATCTCAGGCATTCCTTAATACAACCTTTAATACAAACCCCAACCAGTCAGGTCATAAAATATACAGTGTATGATTTATTACATCTGGGCCGTTGCCAAGAGCAAGCCGGGGGAACGCATGTTTTATGAATGTCCGGCTCAGAGTGCTTGATAACCTGGTGGGTCACTGTTTGATCCCTGGCATAGGCTGGACCTAATATCGTCAGCAGCACATGTTGGCACTGGCCTGAGGGGTCGGGAAAGGGGACGGGGAGGGGAGGACCGATGCTTCTGTCTCGGCTCGACTCCGCTCACACTCGCTCTGGTCGCATGATTGGCAATTAAATGAAAGGATCAATTTTGCTCCCCGATCTCCAGTCACAGGTGAAGAGCTTCTTCGGCCTTGAGCTGAGTGAAGGGAAATATATGGAGCTCGCCAAATTTAAAAATATAAAGATGTGGGAACAGTATTACTCGAACAGTTTCCTCCTTCCTGGATCAGTTTGTCAGTCCAGTAAGTCAATTTACTAAAAGAGGGATTCATACTTGCTACAGTTACTTATCTAATATCTAAGGACACGATTGGCCATTTACAACAACAACTACAACAAATCAACATATGAATCAAAAATGTGTAAATTGTTTCTATTCTGCTGCATAAATGTCAGTAAATCAGTCGACTGGAGTGCCACTAGGATGTGCTTTAACTGTGGCTGGTGATGTGACAGAGTGTTAAGTGTTTACCCAGAAGACACCTCTGCATCTGTGAATAGTAGCTGCAGCAAAGGTGAGACAACACTTCATTTAAGCATGTGGTGAAACCTATTTAACATATTTGCATTTTCTATCTTTGCTTGATGTGTTGCTGCAGAGTTGCTACTGCTTGCATGGTGCTTGACTTTCTGCACCTGCTGCGTATCAAGAATAAAGCCAAGAATCAAGAATATTGTCAGAGTTAAGTGAGATGAAAGGAGGATAATGTTCCAACGTGTGTTTCTCTAATTTATAAAGAACCCAGGAACGACAAAGACCAGAGCAAACAAGAAGCAAAAGAAACTACAACCCACCGTGTCTCTGTCTTTGTTCAGTCAAGCAGTTACACAATTACAATGCAGACACTTACTTATATATTAAGGGAGGGAAGAGATCAAGTAAATGATTTATTTTTGTGAAAATGTTCCATGGCTCCAAGTCCAATATAGCCAGTGTAGCAGCGAGAGAGCCTATTTATCTTCCAATATGGACAAAATGTCTGACTTCTCAGTTTCGGCTTTCCGGAAAGTAGATTAAAGAAAAGCCTTTATGAGAAAATACATGGAGTGCAGAAAAGCAGTGGAAAAGAGAATAACCCAAAAGTGGGGCAGGACTTCATCTCTCTACGTGGAGGAAGGAAGGATTGACAGTTCTGCTTGGGAATTGACCTGCCTGAGTATAAAGCTAAATATAGTCGCATCTCTATGACAGCAGATCACATATGAAGCATGGGTATGATGTCACATAATGCAACATATAACAGAATGAAAGGATTCAAGTTTGTTCCTTACACAGCTGGCATTTTAGGGCCATTGGTGCATGTAGAAATTGGAACCCTGAGTAAAAAGGTTATTACATTTCTTTTTAAATCTGACTATGGTTCTAAAAATAAAAATAATAAAAATAATTTTAAATAATAAAAAATAAATAAATAAATAAATAAATAAATAAATAAATAAATAAATAAATAAATAAATAAAATAAAAATGATGCTTGCTTTTTTGTCATCTCTTGAACGATTCTGGTAAAACACTCAAGGTTAAAAACAACTTGTGTACTTCCTTTCGGATATTGAACAGTTACATAATATAAAATGATTGGCAAGAACACACGGTTAACTTGCATACTATTGTCCTGAATATATTACATTTTCTTCCACACTATCAAACACACCACACAAGGAGGCATTCGTCCAGTGTCATTGCTTTCACATTCATTAGGATTAAAAGTCCCAAAGGAGTCGCCTAGAGGATACAAAGGTGCATCCTCAAAACAAATTCCTCCTAATGCTTTTACTCCTGTCTGTCATTCTCTCTCCCCACTATCTTTCACTGACATGAACGACTTGCAATCACGTCTACCCAGCCCTGATTGGGCCATGATAGAGACGGAGGTAAGTAAGCTCCTGGCCTAAGAGGATCACGTAGTGTTCTTTTGTACCTATCAGTGAATCTTTGGTGAATCTCCAGCTTCAGGTTATCATATTACCAAGCTCCCTTGATCAGATTATGGCTTTATCTGCAGCCACAGCTGTTCTAAAGGTTATACTGGATTCTGTGACTTCGTTTGAGCAACGAGGGCCTCGTCTCCCAGCTGCCAGACAACAACTGCAATACTGTGTAGCTTCACGCTGTGTGCACCTGTACAGCTCCACAAAGAGAGCCAGGAGTTTACTGAGTTTAAGTCTGATACATATTTATCTAGGTTGGTTTTCGATGAGAATGACGCTTACGATCACGTTCACTAAAAGCATTCCTTTTCCTGAACAACAACGGGAATGAACGCCTGCATCAGTTCCCATAAATACTTGGAAGTACACATTGTGCACATTGTGCTTTTCTGAATTAATGCAATATGTCCATTCCTCAGAGGGACGTCTACACCCGCGTCCAACATCCTGTTTGAATGCTAAGCAGGCTCAAGGCTCATGCCAGCAGACGACGCGCTTTCATTAAGACAATTTAGAAAACAGCAAAGATAAGGTCATCGCAAACTAAGACACATAGCATTCATTACAACGAAGCAAGGTTCAACCAGAATGCACAATTATGCCACAGTTACATTCTCTTTCCTTTCCCATTCTCTTTCCTTTCCAATTTGTGTCGTTTGGACGATTGTGCTACACAAACAGGTTAAACACTGTGCAGAATTGGTTTAAAATGTCAACTTTAGAGATGTAAATAACACATAATTGACTTAGATGTATCCCATCACTTTGGGATGTGTGGCTTTGTTTGTCATATGTATCACATGCGTAAACAAACGGCGTGGTTGTAAATTTGAGCGAATGTCTCTACTTGTGTCGGGTTGGACCGCTCAAGTAGCTTTTCGATTGCTCAGGCATGCATATCATATACTATTATATGGTCTCCAGCACAAATACTCACACTTACATACTCAGATTTTCACTTATGGGAGATTGAGTTGAAGGGTCAAGTTGTTCAAAGCAGCATCAGCTCATTATATAGAGGTTGAGAGCTTATATTATGGAATAGAGTTTATTTCTCTTTCTCCCCCTTTGCTATTAGCTCCAGGGTGTCTACACTCTCAACACGCCCAAATTCTTAACAAGTTTATTAATCCTGCCTGCTCGCCGTCAGATCGCATTGCTGATGTATTCCTCCTCAGATAATTTATGGAGATGGGCTGACCCAGAGCTGAACCTGTGATTACAGTGAGGAAAAGGTGAGAGTGGAGTTCTTCTGGCTTGTCCACGTGCTACTCTAGATTAAAGACACAGTATGAGACAAAGTGCCGTCTCTGGGGAAGTCTTTTTTTTCCTCCCCTGTGAGTCTGCTGATCTTTTAGGAGCACAGGGAGAAATCAAAGAGTCTCAAGAGCAGAGATTCATGACTAGAAGACTTCTCTCTCTTTGTGTGTCTGGCCCATAATTACTATCTCTCTCTACGATGTCATTGACGGATGGGACAGAAATGTGTCATTCCTTGAAGCGACGCTCTCTCTCTCCTGCCCCAAATGTGCACTGACAGATTTAAAACCTTCACTCCCAAACTTACATTACTTTCCCACCATTTATCTGTCACTTTAAGCAATGCATTCATTTCAGCTATGGGTGTATGTGAGATGAACCAGAGACACTTTAAAGCATTTTAAACCACCTAAACAATTGACTCAACTAAAATAGACCTGTAATAGTGTCATATAAACCTAGAAGCCAGAAAATGCATTTATTGCGTCCACCCCAATTTGATACTTACACTGTGTTGATGCTGTAAAGTCACTGTGCTGAGATGTGATTTTGTAAAAGCTTCAAACTCCAGATTCCTATAAATATTTCAAAAATCCTTACCCAAAGATTTGATCTTAAAGGAGAGGAATAACCTGCTGAACATCACTAGCTCATCCAGTAGTTGAGAGGGTAAACTTGACCTCTTATACACACGCACACCTACTTGGAGCTTAACATCAAACTGCATGGCACGTGTGTGTGTGTGTGTGTGTGTGCAGCGCCTCTCTGCAGGCACTTACATGATGGCCATATGTTCTTTGGCTCATTTAAAGATGTGATAACACCATTATGGTTGTGACCTCTAGGTGGTAGCAGAGGTCCATTCAGATCCTCCCTGAGCAGCATCTGATGGAAGAAGCCCCACTGCAGCACACAAACACACACACACACACACACGATGAAATGGCTCCACAAAGACGAGAGGGAGACAAAAGCAGCAAAAGCAAAGCGCACTAACAGCAAAGTGCTCTGCCTCTTACATTTGTCTCCATCTGTCTCCTCTTCCACTGTGCTCCTCTTCCTCACCTTCCCTCGCCCAGTGTCCACGCTCTGCGTTACAAAGTCCCCCCGTCCCGCCCTTATGGAAAACTTTAAAGCCTTTAAAGTCGAACAAGTGCACCTTAGCTGAGGCCATGTGAGGATAGACTATAGAACATTGTGCTGCATGTTCTGAAGGTGTGGCCTCACTTTCACTATCACTTTTTTTTTATATAAATAGACTGGTGGCTTCCTGCTGGGCACAAATCATTAGACAAATGACTTTCTAGCCCCGAGCTGACTTTGAAAAGCATTTTAGGGTTACACTGTATACTATTAGTGCAAAGAACACAGTCACTTTGTTGTGTGTTCGTCTCTCGCGTCCTCTAGGCTTTACTGGTTTCTGGGTTACCGTTGGCGTTAGGTTGTTTAAGCAGAGTGTGTGTGTGTGTGTGTGTGTGTGTGTGTGTGTGTGTGTGTGTGTGTGTGTGTGTGTGTTTTAAAGTCAGATAACCGGTGAGGAGTTCCAGATTAGTCCCAGCCGCTTCGGTGGCTCCATACATTTTCAGTCAAGAGTTTGGGTCAATAATATAAAATAAATAAATAAAACTTACTAGAACTAACACAGTAGGATTTTACATTGAAATAAATTATTTGTAATTTAAATGTTTGAGGTTCAAGATGTTAAGTCACCGGGGAAACGCTGGATTGTCTGCGGAATCCTCTAATACTGCCACTGGAAAGGATTTACTTATTGTTTGCTTAAAAAGAAAAAGAAAAAACAACATGAACACATTTTAGCTGTGTATGTAACCTCTCTCTCTCTCTCTCTCTCTCTCTCCCCCTCTCTCTCTCTCTCTGTTTGTCAAACCACATCCGTGACTTGTTTCATCACGGCAACATCGGCGAATCCCGGCAATCAGGTGGATGACAGAGTAAACACACAAACGCATTTACTTGCGTTCGCGTCTCAAAACACTTTCTGAGGATGCAAACATTTCTCCCTGTCAGGGAGTTGCGCTTGCACACAAAGAGACAACGCAAGCGCTTTACAAAAACACGGCTGCTGTGATGGCTGATAAATGGCACTATGGGCTCCATTGACAGATGCAAACGGCAACTCACCACTTCCATCTACACTCGTTTGTCAGCAAGGAGGAGAAAGAAACTATTAATTAGAAACAGCTTTCCACGTTTTCGCTTTCTAATTCAGCGTTAACGCTTTCAGCAAAGTTCCGAGCTTGGAGGCCACACACTCCAGCAACAATGGCTCCGGGCTCTGAAATCTCACCTCATCACAAACACACTGTAACCGAACACGCATTCAGTCAATCTGTGTTCTTCTGCCGGCGGCGTTCTGTGCGACACCAGGTGATAATTCACGCTTCACAGGCCCTACAGCTTTTTCCATTACGCTACGGGTTTCGGAAAGTTCAGGGCGGCATATTGCTGCGCAAATTGTGGGCAAAAGCATGACAGAAGCGAGCGGAATCAATTACGGAGAGTACGGCGCACATCAAAAGGACGATGTCGGTAAGTTACCAAGATAAAAGGGAGTCGCGAGCCGGATGGAAACTCTCATTCATCGATGACAAGCTGCAGGACATTCATAACTTACTCCTCGCTCTTTCTTCAGAGGCAGATAACTCTGCCAGCCACCGACGTCATCATCTGCTACCTTGTTATGTACAGCACTGATTCATGTTTCCATGTATTTCAAAGATCTTCACGTGGCAAATTTAATTGCTTGAGGTTAAGATTTTGTGGGAGCTGAAGGGAGAGATGGATGAATCATCATGTTGGTGTGTTTAAACACAGGCAGAGATTCGCTGCTCTGGGGGGAATTAATAATCATTGTGTCTTCAAAATCCTCTGTGTTTGCTTGCCAATCGGAGGCTGTGACAAGTAACCACCTAGAGCAGAGAAGCTAGAGAATGAAAGGTCAGCGAAAGCACAGTTAACGTCTTTACAGAGGTTGGATTAAAGGTAAATACCATCACGAAGATCGGAAACCTGCGGCTGTATTCCTCCCTGGGATAAACCAAAGTAAGCTGGACCGTGTGTGTGTACAGAAAATCTGCTCATCATCCACAGAACGAGACGTTTCTTTGTCCTAAAAAGCCATTTGAACCTCAACCAACCCGTGGCCATATCCAGTGTTGACTTAATACAGGAAACAAGGTCCTGGTTTCACACGAGGCAAACACACTTCATGTTTCCTTCTTCAGCCGCAAAAAAAAAAGAGAAAATTCTATTTCTGTGAAGTCTTATTTTGACAGGCGTAGAGGGGAAATATTAGCTTAGCTTTACTGATTCTCACGGTGAGATCAAATTCCCAGCCACCGGGCGAAAACATAACTGAATCCAACAACAGATTGTTACCAGCATGGAACTTGCCGCTTCTCATATTAGCCGACTTAAAATCACATTTTCCTTTTTTGGCAGAGCTGAAAATCAAACCACAGGGGCACAAAAACTGAGGCGAGTGTTTGCTCCCGTTCTGGAAATCGCACAGATTTGCAGCGTGGAAGGAGAAATGACAACAGGCTTGACAGACGTATTGTACAGGATGTTGCTAATGTACGCCTAAAGGGAAACTCCCAGTCAAATATAAATACAGATCCAGTCTTACAAGGCACACAAACATTATACAGAGCTGGATTCAATCAGCCTGTAGACGCTGAGGTGAGTGTATCATCGTTTATTATACTATTGTGTAGTCTGTTGGGATTTTCCTGAACTTTGGATGATAAGATGATGTCACAAAGTGGCACAGAAACACACATCCATACTGATCCAATCAACCGCTGCACAACCAGACACATGATGGGAAAATCAGTGTGCATAAATTGCTGCTCCGACACAACGTGCCCTCTGGGAGAGAGGAAGAGAGAGAGAGAGAGAGAGAGAGAGAGAGAGAGAGAGAGAGAGAGAGAGCGGAAGAGAGGAAGAGAGAGAGAGAGAGAGAGATGACAAGAAAGAGATGGAGAGAGACAGAGAGGGGGAGAGGGATGAAGAGAGAGATGGAGAGATGGAGAGATGGAGAGAGAGAGAGAGAGAGAGAGAGAGAGAGAGAGAGAGAGAGAGAGAGAGTGCCTAACAAATGGGCACAGTGGCTGCTGAACATGTATATATTCCAGCCAAGGTATAGTTCAAAGTGCACAGAGAGAGAGGTAAAGCGAGGGATTAAGAGAGAGTGACCAGAGAGAGAGACGGAGAGAGAGAAAGAGAGACGGAGAGAGATGACGAGAAAGAGATGGAGAGAGACAGAGAGGGGGAGAGGGATGAAGAAAGAGATGGAGAGAGAGAGAGAGAGACAGAAATGGAGACAGAGATGGAGAGAGACAGAGAGAAAGAGAGAGACAGCTTTGTCTTTCTGTGCAACATCAACATTTCTGCCTGACAATGTTTTGAGTTTACATCAGCCCCTGCTGGCCTGTTGTGGTCACTGCATCCCTCCATCACTACAAATCTAATACCAGCCATACATTTTAAGCACTTACGTGTTTGAAATTCATCGCTTTTCCTCTCTGCCGCTGCTGCTGCTGTTGTTTTGGTGGCTTGGTTGCTTCCCCTTCCTGCGCTCGGGGTGATGTGCTTGTTTACTGAATAACTTGTAGCTCAGTGGGAGAGGGCTGTTAGAGCGTTGTTGCTGTGGATCAATGCTGTGGCTCCAAACCTTTCCTTCAAGTTCAAAGTTAATTTAGTATTTGATGACTGTTGTGTTGATCACACACAGTGGGGGAGGGGAGCGTGTTCGCAATTTTCCCGTCAGCAACCCGCTTGATCACAAAACACACCGGAGCCTTCTGACCTCCACTGTCTTACTTTCCAACAAGGAAAACAAGCGGCTGACATTGTTGGGTCGACTTGGACACGTTTTTCTATCGCTCGGCTCGACTTAAATACTTTTTTCATTGTGTTTCCTTTAGTTGCTCTGCACTGTTTTGATGCTGACAGTAGCGGCCCTTAATTAGTGGCTTTGTGTGAGCAGTCGTCTCACATTTAACTTCCTTGACAACCAAATGCATTGTTTGTCATATGGAGCCGGGGCTTTCTCAGATTTTTGACAACAAAGTACAAACTCTGAGCAATTCAAAGCGAAACAAGCAAAACTCACTCCAGTGGAGAAATCGATGAGTCACCTCGTGCGTGCCCGTGTGTGTGTGTGTGTGTGTATGGTGATTAAATTGAGAAATTGAAACACAGACAGGAGACGAGGATTCACCAGATCGTTATTTACCTCACAATTTAGCACCATAAAACAATTTCCACAGATGTCAGCTATCAGCTCTGCAGAAATGTTGTTGCCTCATCCGCCACCAGGTGGAGCTTCGGCTACCGCTAGCGTTGCGAGTAACACATGTTGAGAACCCGAGGCGCAAACAAACTCGATCCGCTCTGCTTCACAGGCGCTTCTGCCCGTGCGTCGCCATCGACCGTCCCCACGAGGAACCGAGCACGCCACGCAACACGTGACTGTGCAAAGTGGGCCCGTTTCCCGCCGCTTGAAATGTTTTTGTTGTGTAAGTGTTCTGGATGTTGCTGAAAACAGTGGGCTCGGTTCCAAATCACCCACTGGGTGCGGAGCTCCAAACAAGCTGTGCTCTAGAGAGGGCTTGTAATAGATTGCAGTGATTCCCCTCGGACATGCTGTTGAGCAGGTGGTGGCTTAGCTGGTGCAACACACGGCAATGAATTTACCATTTCCTGTCCTTCCATCTGACTATAAATCATAGTCTGAAAACACATTTTAATAACCGTAGAGGAAATTAAATAAATTCAGATGAGAATGGGAAGCAACTCTCTCATTAACCCTCCTCGCTCTCTCGCTCGCTCTCTCTTTGGAACACACACGTGCACACACAAGCAATTCATACGGACACACAGTAGAGTGTATTTTAGTTCTTAATTTCAAACTGCCGCAGCGACTGAGTTGAACTTTAATTTAGAGAGATCAGGATGTGGATGAAAGTTGACACAACGTAAGCCCTGATGGAACGCTCGCCTCAAGCAAATCAATAAACCTATAGATAGATCCACAGTGTGCCTGTTGTATCTGACATATATGTGTAATTACTGTAAATATAAGGAAATGAATCGGAAAGGAGCTGTACAAACAGAGCGTACTCCTATATATACAAACATTTATTTTGCAATTAGTGGAAATTGGAAGTTGATATGTGTGTTTATCTGGGTTTGCATAAATCTATATCTCCTATTTTTCCCCTTCCATTTCTTTTGCCATTTCTTACTATTTTGTGATATAAATCATAAATCAAATCATATCAAATTTCACCAGCAGTTTGGCAAAGTGAGAAAGCTGATGGATAGTGATGTTGAATATAACTGATTTGGATTTAATAGGCTATAAAACGTGAATAGTTTAAGAAAAAAAAGCTTTCCTTGATGAAACCATCCATCTTCTCACAAAATGATGTCACCGTCAGACTACCAAACTAAACATCCCCCGCCCCCTCATTTCCATGTTAAAGAACAAATGTTTTTGAAGCCTCCTTGCACAACACAGCATGAAGAAGACATTGATGTATAGGGTTTGTATTACACATGTTGCAGTGCAGTCAAATCCTCCCTAAACGCAGATCCGGTGTTAAGTTTCACCCCGACGGTCCAGCTGATAAACAAACTGGCGTCCGTCCCCCTGAAACTCCCCCCCTGCGGCGAGAGCCACCTGTCCACGTCCTCACCGCTTTCTCCCTCATCCCTGTTAAGTCGCCGCCTCACAGGTGGATCATCTCGCCGGCGCTGAGGCGGTCACCTGTAATGGCCGTGTATCGCTGCTTCCCTGACAGTGAGTCATGAAAGCCATTAGACGCCGAGGCAGAGGCTGAACGCCGCAAACCCTGATACTTTCTGCCCATTATACCGGGGGGATGAAGATAGAAGAAATTGTCTTGTCCTTTAATCATTCGTGAGCCGCTACACAAACCTTTCTTCCTGAGAGGAAATCGCTGGATGAGGGGAAAATACTTGGATGATGTCATTCTTACATCAAAGGGGTCAAAAAGAAGAATAAAGGTCACTTCTGGATGCTGCTTTAACTCGTGCGGTCTATTATTAAAAGTACTATTAGTTCCTTTGCTAAATCTGGGATATCATTGCACAAACAGTCGTGTTTCTCTGTATTCCCGGGATGTTCTCACATTGGATCCTATCCACCGTAATTAGTTTCTCAGAGTTGGAGCATCCCAAGGCTTAATAGGGAACAAGCAATGCCAAAACAAACAGCATGTCCCTCCTCATGCGCCGCCACAGCTCTCTTCTGTTAGATAACTTTATCGAATCATCCTCAAAGTTTTAGATTTCGTCTCGGCGATTGTACGAATATGCACGGGAAGATGTAGACCGGCTCGTGGTGCCGTACTGGATTTGTAGTACACGTGTCGGCCAAGTCACATGCGAGCACACACTCACAGTGGATGTCAGGTTAGATATACTCAAACGCCGTCTTTCTCTCGCTCAACCTGCTGCCAAGGGTTAGACATATAATTGTGTTTATGGCAGAGCACATCTACGCAGAAATATTCCACCTACACATGCTTGAAAAAAAATCTCATTTATTTTCTACAGCCATCTGCAAGCACTTCACAATGAACCTTGTGAACTGAATGAATCATTTCGTGTTTGGAGGCAGCAGCACACTCTTCCCGTGAAATGTGTAAGGTCTTTCAAATTGAAAATGTGTTTCATTTTCCACCGCTTTCTCGCCGGTCAGATGTTTTTCGTGCGCACAACAGGATTGCACAAAGGAGAAGGAGAGCTCGGAGATTAATAGCAGCGGCAGAAGAAGAATGGGAATTTGTTCCAGTATGAGGTTTGATTGGGCCTTTTATATGGGAAACAATTGAAATGGTATCAAATGTGAATTGGAATTCTTTCATCTGAGGATCTCACTGTTGGAGAAATTGCTGACTGCAGACGGGATTTTTCATTCCTTATCTCTTGAGCGTCAGCAGTCAAATTTCTCATTCCACGTGACACAGCATGTTAGCGCAGGTCTGTGTCAGTCAGTCCTCTTCAAAACAACTCCAGTGCTTAGAGACAGACAGTTTCCATAGAGACCCCAAAAATAAAAAATAAAAGGATAACAAGTGAAAAAAAAAAGGTAAATGACTTCAAACAGCTTTTGCAGCATAATTCAAATTGAATTAAAGTCAAACTAATCAACGGATGGGTTTTGAAAGGCTATAAACGTATTTTCGCAAATGTTACCGCGACAATTCTTTGGTCTGAATTAGTAAAAGCTGTGAAAATGTATCAATCTGTCCTCCACGGGGGAACAAAAACCTTTCAGCCGTTCCCAAACTGGAGATGCGACTCACAGGTGAAACACAGAGACCTGTTGGCCTCTGACAGAGATTGCATTCCGGGAATCGGGAATATGTCCACCGCTGCCGTGTTTGATTAATAACCCTTTCCCTCAACACGTTCCTTCTAACTTTAAATAGGTCGCATAGATCTCTCGCCGCGCTGGAATTTTCTGATCGAAATGCAAATCCCCGTCGCTCGCCTCGACCTCGCCATTAGCTTCTCTGGCAGCGAAAAGGCGATAACGTTATGCAAAGTTTGTATCTGACCCGCGTCTGGCCCGTCTCATCGATTTGAATGAGGAATTAAAGGCGTCCTTACATGTTGTTACTGTTTCATGGAATGCAACATGATGCAAAGTGATGCCTTTTGTTGCCTCCAAGGGGGAAAAGTTCACAGGACCTGTCAGAGCCGCGGATTCGCCCATAAAACTCCGCGCCTGCGAGTAAACAATTCACAAAACATAAATCTAGCTCTAATTATTCCATTCCCTTTTTCCTTTCCTCTCTCCTGCTCTTTCAGGTTTCATCTCTTTGAAACCCGGCGCCGCGATGTAACCGTGGATTGAAGTGGAAGTTGCGGCAGGTAAGACGAGTGTTCTGACAGGATTTCACATTTTCCCCTCAACGCTTCATGGAAGTCTGATTTTCCCGCGGCACACGAAAAGGCACCGCGGCAATGTGTCACCAAAACTCAACAAGGTGTCGTGTGTGCAGCATCAATATGGGGACAAAGCATGAAAAACGTCGGAATGAGCCATGATTATATTAAAGATGCAAGAGGACGCAACAAATCCACTGTTCTGCAGACAGAACGCATTAAATATGTAACATACACAATTCATCTCAAGCCTGATTGGTTGAAAGTATGCACATATCTATAACTTACCTCTCCTATGCATTATGACTGTAAGTAGTTTTATTCCTAGTTATTTATGATGCTTACAAACATATTTCCTCTCAACTGTGGATTCTGTTGCTTGGTTAAAAGAGAAAAAAAGTCAATGTTGAAACTATTACTAGAGCTTTGTGAGCTGTGACCAGCCCTCTATGCGCTGCCACACTGCTGCTGCTGTTGCCGCCTCCACGTTCGGGGGGTTTCTCAACCTTTTCTGCCCTGTAACTCAATTTCATAGTTTCAAAAAATTCTCAAGAGTCCGACCGGGGGGCTTTGTGAAGTTGTCAGGAAATTTAAAGGTTCAGTCCGCCAAAAGAAAAGAGGAGGACAAAGAAGAATGGGTTTGTTAAGTTAATCCTATAACGTCCTGAATCATTTGGGCGCCCCGTGAAGCATGTGACACTAAAACCATTTTAGACGTTTTAATTAAACAGCTCTCACCGTGAGAGGAAACTAAGCCGGTAACCTTTGATGCCACGGAGAGGATGACTCCCGGATAACAACGCTTAATCATGCCATCTCTAGCGTGGCCGCCGATTCAAACTTAATTAATTTGCGAGCTTTGATTTAGCCTCACCTGAAAAGCAACGGAATAGTATTGTTTTCCGATAAATATGCGATCCAGTTTGTCACCGCCGGCAGACTGTCACATTAATGATAGTGGATTTTTTAAGAAGCATTCTATACATTCCACGGGATGTTCTTTGGAATTGACATATGACCTTTCACTAATTGCTGATACTTCATCAGCTTAGCGGTAATGAGCTACAGGAATACCGGAGCTCTGCAGAGGCAACATCAGCAAGTTAATAGTCAAAGGTTTCAACTCCCATGTCGTTTCCCCCTGCACATCCGTGTGTCCTTGTTCAGACATCTGTTAGGCATCGAGTCAAAGGGAGATATTAGTGTTAGAATTATTTAAAAGCAACTGGCTGGCTCTAAATGTTTCTAACATACGTGCTGAACATTAATAAACAGCAGTAATTAATACTTGAATAGAGAAATTCAAGAGGAAAAGGCAAATGATGGGTAATTAGCACCTCATTAATCGGTGTAGTATTAACTGGAGCCGCACACGCGTTAATTCTCTGCAGACCGTTTCAGGTCCTGAGTTAAGCTCGACTGTAAAGACGCCGCGTTCATGCTTGAGCACACCGCCACCCAAGGGCTCAGCTTGGGCTTCATCATTGAAATGCATGGCTGCCCACACAAACGCACCTTGTGTACACACAAATTAACATGAGTGAATTCTGTGTGTGGCGTCCCAGTTGGAGACCCTACACGACTTTAATATTAAAAAAAAAGGAAGTGGAGGCGACTGGGTTGTGTTGGCTGAGTGGACGTGGGTTGGAAATCAATCCGGTGTCAAACAGAGAGGAAGTGTCCGTGTCGTTTTGCTTTTTAAAAGAGACGGAATCCGAAACCCACACACGTTAAAAAACTGTGATTCTCCAGCTTCAGACGACCTTCTTGTGCAATTTGACGGTATGTTCTTTCAGTCATCACATCCAACAAGAGGAGAGAAAAATCACTGTTAACACTATGGGGCTCAAATATTAAGTTAAGAAATAAGAGTAAGTGAACTTGCGGCGGTCAAATAACTAACCTTTTCATATATCATTAAGAATAAAAACACAACTTGGATAAAGATCAAAATTGACTCCCAGACAGATGTTTTGATTTTCCAGTCGTGTCTTATTAACTTTTTTTTTTAACATTCTGCTGGACAGTCCACTTTAGACAGACAGCCAGCCGAGGACACAACCTCTCTTTCTGGGTGCTTAATCTGCCTTTGGAGACCCTCATTTGCATTGCAATTATCTGAGAAGAACTCATAAGTGGATCCTACTGCCGCCGACAATTGAGATAGAGTGGGCATCTCTGCTGCTGGTGCAATGGATTGAAATACGATCGCTTACTGGGAGGTGGAGGACTGGTATTAGGGATTTTTTTTTTGTACCATACTTTGTAATTATCTGGCACACAAGCTACTGGGGGGAGCAGTCTGTTATTTGTTCAGAAAGGATCGCTTGCAGTTGTAGTATATGTTAGGGAATGGACTGTGTGTATGTGTGTATGTGTGTATGTGTGTGTGTGTGTGTGTGTGTGTGTGATAGATAAGGAGTTCCACTGTGTTATAATTCTCCCTTAAGTTTGCAAACATCACAATAAGGAACACAAGTCATGTAAGAGTCCAGCGTCCGGAAGGTTCCAAGCTAATTGAAACACGTTATTGCCGAGTTTGTCTTTGACTTAGTAACGCCGCTATCTCGTCAACACACAGAGGCCACGAGTAGGTGGAGAGAGGAAACTGGCAAGAAGGAGCAGCAGTCAGAGTGGGAGGCTGGTTTAGTGAAAGCGGCGCGCACCAGTGTTTACCTCCTGACACGCTGTGTCAACAACCTCAAAGTCGATGGATGTGATTGGGCCTGGAGTTTGGTGCCTGCAATTACTTCAGCTTCTTTTGATGAGCAAACAGAGTGACTCATTAAGTTCCGTCCAGCTCACCACCTCTGCAGGTTTGGATGAAAATACAATGCAAATCAGAAGGGTGAGTGAGCTATACGTGCCTGTGAGATGTCAAGTATTCAGTAAAGAGGCCATGGCGTCTCAATATGACTAAGATTTAAACTTGAGGAAGGTTTCAGCTAAAGCACGGGTTGTGACTGGTGAAAGATTGGGTCTTTATAACTCTAAGATGTTAGAGAAGAAGAAGTGAAGAGAGTGATGGTGGAAGTAAGCTGTCAGGTGGGAATTAGGGAAATGGAAGAGGTAGAAAGGTGAGATGGAGGATTCACTCTCAGCAGCGCACCAGAGGCCAGAGCCAGACCATGGAATTCAGCATGAAATGGGTGAGAAACCAGAGAGAAGGCGAAGAGAACAGAGTCAGAACAGAAGCGTAAGAGCAGGTCATACAGCAGCAGTGTCCACAGTCTAAATGTCCATGAGGTCCTGACCCGACACATTCCTTCCATTCATAGCTGCAAAACTGAGCCTGGTTACACTTACTTTATTTCTGTAGCTTGTTAGTGCTGACTTTCTCTCTAATTTGGCAACTTGACACCGGTTTGTCAGGTTGCCAAATCCTCCGGTCTATGGGCTGAGATGTGTTAGGAGAAAATGAAAGCATTCACTGGGATGAAAATCCCAATGGGCATGAATAAGCTCCCAGTACTGGCAACTGGTCCACTGATGAGACCCTTAGAGTGTCTTACATTGGGAGGAAAAGAGTCACATCCTGGAGGAATGATTTCCCAAGTTCCTGCAATTATGGAAAGCCCTTTTTACTGATGACACAATGATTAAATTTGATGGTGTACGAGTGAAATGCGTACGCCAACAGGGAAAAAAACGACCCAAGCCGGTATTTCACAAGAGCGACTTCCGTTTTTAGCTTCTTTTGATATTATAGGGCAGCTTTTCCCGCAAATCGTGGCCAAATTGGCACATTTACAGCACATAAGCTCAAACAGAAACATTCAGAGAGACGGGAGAAGAACACTAGGATGGGAAAACACAACCTCAATGGCCATTTTTGTATTTAAAATGCCTACGAAGCCTACAAGGACAATCATATAAAGCCACATTTACTTTCAACTAATTCCAAATGCTGTAGGAGGAGCTGCTACTTTTTTTCCCAAAGCAATCCCTGTATGGATCCACGGTAGAGACAGGAACAGGCCGGTGCGCATATGTTGTAAATTCACAGAATTAAATATGAAATTTGACAGAATTAAATATAAAGACAGCTGCGTTGGATTCTGCCGAAAGAATCCCTCATAAAGCACCGACGCATGACTGGATGGATTGTCAAACAAGTCCCCCACACTTTCCTCATATGCAGTAATCACAGTGATGGGTGGAGGCATTACAGCCAGTAATGACCCAAAAGACTGCGGTAAGCAAAAATCCAACATAGGCACGCCGTGACAGCAGCGCTCACATACGGCCCGTCTCAGTATTATAATACGGTAATACGGCTGAGGAAGTGGCAGCTGTTCCTTTTTCGTAGCTTAAAATGAGACACAAGACCGGTTTCTAAAATAAAAACCAAAAGCAGAGCCGCTGGGGTTATATTGGTGGAACATGACGCGGCTTTTCCCCTCCCCCGATCTGTCAACCTGTATGACATCACAAGACAAATCTGATTTAATCACACAGCCTCAGCAAACAAAGGCTATGTCTCATCTGGGGTTGCCAGAAAGCTCTTTGCAGCACTTCTGAGAGGGGGAAAGGCAAAGAGCACAAGCACATTAGAATAAAGACAAGAGACAAAGCTTAAGACGTCAAACCACCTGAGACACGTTTCAATCGGCTCGCGCAGTCAGACGGCTCTGAACAATCTGCACAATTGAGCTTTTTGTTTTGCTTTTGATCTCGCTCCAAGAAGGGGCCCAGTACGGAACCCTGTGGCACCCCCTTGTGGAAACCAATTGTATAAAAATAGAAGAATAAAAAGAAATAGAAAATAAAGAGTGGATTGATCTCTTGTGTGACTTAATGACTTGCCTGCACCGTAAGTGGACCTCACCTTTACACACAGTGCAGCTTGGTCGGTTTGCTGCATATGCTCGGTGGAAGCTGCCGAATGCCAGGCTGCTGGTAATGAGCTGCTTAGTGTGTATGAGGTGGACTGTAGGTCCTACGCAAGGACACCCTGAATAGATCAATACCCGCCTCTGATCCTGCATCTGCCTCAGCGTGCCTCAGGTAAGGTAAACAGAGTGTTCCTCGCTGGGAGCTTTGATCCAAACCCAAACAGGAGATGGCACAACAATGCAGCTGCTGCCGTTATTTACCCAGAGGGAAGCCAGAGTGTGACATCACATGTTGCTGAAAAGTTAAGCAAATGGCAAAACCCTACCCTCTCACACACACACATATACACTCTCCACTGGAAGGAAAAGCTAATGTCACTAATCCCTCACACTGAGCTTCTGCTACCTACAGACAAACAACAACAGCGCAATTACATTCCAGAAATGCTGTCTGTAATATTGTAAAGGTCAACAAGGGAAGATACCAAAACTAGAACAGCAAAACCACTGTCCAGAGAATGATTTGTATTTGGAAAGAAGGCTGCTCTGCTCTGGCTTGAGTTACCTGGACACCTTTTCACCAAACCAAACAAAACCAAAGTGCGAGACGCTGATGGAATGATCTGGATGCCTTTCTTTTGTTGTATGTGCAGCAGATGGTTGACCCTCTTTAGCTGCTGCCATGTGCAGAGTGACTCCGGATAAGAAGCTCACGCCACGCGGTGAAAAATAACAGCTGCCGTGAAATATCGACGCGAGAAATGAGGGGCGGAGGGGGAGGAGGGGAAAAGGTGGCCGGCGTTGTTTGAGAGAAATGGCAGGTTTGTTTGCGGCTAGGGGGGTCAGTTTGATATGAGCGTGGGGGGGGAGGGGAGGGGAGGGGGGATGGAAGTTGTCGAACCTGGCAAGCGACAAGGACACGGCGCAGCGTGCGCGTATGCAAAACTTATCGTTAATATGAAGCGCGAGGCGTGCCGGCGTCCCCCGAGGGATGCAGCACAGCTGTTTCCACCTGCTGAGCGTTTTCTCCCTTAGCCCCGACTTTGTCTTCTTCCTGTGACTACAAGAACATCCTGATGGCTATAATTAGCTCTGTCACTCCAGGCTCAAATAAAGCCATTTATTCCTCCAGAACACGCTGAACGCTTCCGACGGCAACCTTTCCCCACTTAACCTCCCCCTCCCGGCTCGCTCACCCGCATCCGTCGCCTCTCAAACATTCCACTTTGACGCTCCAACTTATATTCCCTCTCTTCCGTCTTTTCCATCTCATCAATATTGCCTTTTGCTTCAAGCCTGGGAACAAGTCGGTGTCGGCGCTAAAGCCCAGATTTGTTCCATGTTGACGCGAGTCGCTCGGGTTTCAAGCTTCCAGACGGGCCGCAGTCAGAAAGTGAAATTCAGAAAACTATTGAAAGAAATGATATAACATTTGATTTAGTTTGATACTGAGTTTTTTTGGAATCGACATTTTACCTTCTCGCTGTCAAATCAAACCCACTGCTTTTTTGCTGCGTGCTGAACATCGGCGTGATAAACGAATCCTGTGGGTTTGACATTTAATCTCTTAGCATTTACATGTTCTACAAGTTATATTTACTCCTTGAAAGCGTCAGTTGTTTGGATTTGTAAACTCTCAAATAGATATTATTATAATTATTAGTATTCATCTATCAGAGTAATATCATCTAGCCTCATTCCCTTCAAATACGTAGCTGCTACCATTTCTTTCTTTCTTGTAAGGCACAAAACTTAAGGTTACTAAAATAGACGTTATATCTTACAAATACTTCTACTAATACTAATTTCTCTTGGATTTATAGCTACTTTCCCTTGCTGTTACATCTGCTCCTTTGCATAAGTGGGAGCAGCTCGTCCGGACTTTGTTTGCTTTGCCACTGACCTGACCCTGAGGAGAACCTGCTGTGCTCTGCTCGCAGGAACAAGCGCTCACGGGTGCATTATAAACCGCAGTTTTAACGGATAGCCTTCCTCACAGAACGGCTACCCGTGTCTGCTGTGAGGGAGATCTATTGACCGAGATAAATTGATACGACCCAGCAGGAAGACGGCTGTCACCAGGAGCGTAGTGAACTAAAGGATTTGTTGGAAAATACTTAGTTAGAACCCACAAAACATTCTCAAGCTATTATATTTTTGTTACAACAGCGACAAGACTGCCGAAGCTAAATCTAGAAAGTCATCTTGTAAATCTGATCCATAAGGTCCCTGGAGGTGGTGCATGCATTTGTCTGCTATGTATAAGTGACATGGAGTGCTTGTGCCCATTCTAATTACATTAATAGAAGCACGCAAGCACGGTACATCAGACAGCCTGCTTACATAAATTACAAGCTTGTCTTCTGACCCGTAGTCGTCCACAGAGACGCCGGACAGGCTGATCCGCAGGACGGAACTTGTGTGGTTTCATGTTCCTACAGCTGTGTGGAATTACAGGCCAGTGACCCATTTCCCAAAAGTTAGACTAAGACCATCATCATCATACTCACACATACTTACAATGGGATGAAGATGCTTTGGGGGAAATTCAACCTTTTATTGACCTTTATGCATTATGGTTTAGGTTTATGTTCCATTTGTTGACTTCTATTTTGCAGTGGTGCTGTAAGTCAAGATTTAATTACATTTTTCCTATTTCATTTATTTGCACCATAAGGAGGTATAATATTATCCACTATTTCATTAATATGAGAGAAAAAGGAAATGTGCAGGAGAGATTAGAAGCTTGAAAGAGCTTATAACGGGCATCTCTACCGATAGATCAAACACGCCACCGCAATTCATCCATTTTGTCTGTAGGACGCATTGCACGTGATTCAACACACAGCACACTGGTCCACAGAGGATTGGATAGGTAAAAGGTGTGTGTGTGTGTGTTGTTACTGCTTCTGCTATTACTGTTTTGCAAGTGCATCAGCGAGGAAGAGGTCGTGCGAGCGAGCACTCCGTACCTGTAGGACTCACAACTTCAGCTCCGCCAACCACATCAGCATAAACAAGGATTTTTGGCCATTAGGCAAATGTGTACTAATGTGTGTTGGCTCCGTGCTGACACGAAAATAGAGCCGTAAGTAAGCCAAAATCAATGTGACTGGCAAAGTTAGACATACACACTGTTCTGGCAGAGGGAATGTTAGCCAGTTTCATTGAGTGATTCCCTCTAGGTGTGATTTCATAACCAGACAGTACTGAATAATTAAAAATGGAAAAAACGATTTTCAAACATTGAGATTTCAGCCGTGACAAAATTCCGTGAGGTGCCTGAATTATAGAGCTGAAGAAATAGAAGTGTTAAAAGTGTTTTTTTGAAGTGAATGCCTTTATCTTTCTTTTCACCTATTTGTTTCTGTTTTGCATTCCCTCTTTTAGACTTAACAAATAAGTCACACACTGGTGGCAGTGGAGTATGTTAACAGCTGACTGTACGCCACAGAGGTGTCACTTCACGTTTCATCAAAGCAGACGGTGTACAGTACACACTGTGAAAGGGGGGGGGGGGGAAGTAGCAGGGCCGGTGCCAGTGCCCTTGGAGTCAGTTGACACCGTTTCCCCCATCTACAATGTGTCATGCCCTCCCTGTCAACTCACGGTTCCTCCAGCCGAGACATGAGTGGGACTTTGCCCACCCGCTTTACTGAGCCTGTGTAAGGGATATGCTGTAACCGGTGCTCCATTTGCAGTAGGAGCCTCTCTGCTGAGCTTTCATCCTTTCCTCATTGACCCTCAGTGACAACGAGGAATCGCGATTGAATTTATTTCGCCGGCATTTAAACGAGAACAAACAGGAAGAGAGCGCTCCATGCACTCAAGATTTACCTGCGGCTTAATTCACTGGTGTTATTCTGTAACGAAAGATGTTCAAAATGACAGGTGCTGTCTAGCTTCAGGTTAGCCCTCATGCTACAGCAGCAACAGAACCTGTTTGTGAGGAGATGCAAACAGCTGAAACATTAGCATAATATCTAAGGTGCCCATCATGGAATAGGCAGACTGCCAAAGTCTATCAGAGAGGAGTTCTGAGTTTAATGTCACTCAAAACAAGCTGAGTGCCTCTGATTTAATAAACTCTCTTCCCCTGATATTTTGAGTTAAATCTGAGATATGAGCCACGTCCGCGGTATAAAAAAAGGTGGAAAGTCTCACCAAACGTGACAGAAAAGGGCAATTTGAAATATCAGACATAAACCTTGTATTCTTTGTTATTTGTCGCAAAAGGACTGAACCACAGCGACGGACATGAAGTGGAGGAGAAGCCACTGCTGCATCCTGTAAGGCGTACAGGATGATGGACGACACGGTTAGAACTAAACATCACATTAATCCTCCCGGCCCTGTGCTTCTCCACCCCAAGGACGAGGGCGACGCGGCAGCAGAAGCAGAAGTAGCAGCAGCAGCGGTGGCGGCGGCGTTGGTTTGTAAAGCACACGGGGCAAAAGACAGTCCGAGTTTCAAGAGAAGGACACAGCAGTTTGCCGTGTGAGTCAGACCAGCTTCCTGCAGCTCCAGGAAATGGAGATGAGAGGCGAGGAGAGGAGGAGAGGAGGGCAGGAGAGGAGGGCATTAGAGTGTGGGAGGAGGGAGATGACTAAGAAATACAGTAACAAACAGACACACACACACACACACACAGCAGTTATCTTAAATCAAAGATTCAAAATAATTACAAGTGTGTGTCGTATCGTTTACTGCTGGGAACTGAAAGCTCCGCCGCTCTCCCTAAATCCCTAAATCTTTTCCTGAGCTGAGAAGATTGATAAAATGCCTCCCGAGTCCAGAGGAGGAGGAGGGGAATTTTTGAGGTACTTAGAATAAATCTCTTTTTCTTTAACTCTTCATAAATATGGGCCGGGGCTCTCCTTCACTTTCAACCGTTTCTATGGTGAATAATTTGCTCACGCGCTCACATTCACGACTATTTTGTTCTGCAATCTGGCGAGAGACGACGCGGCGCAACAGGATATGATGCAATTAAACACAATGCAAAGAGCTCGACATTGATTGCAATTGGCCGACTCTTTAGCGGCAACATTGGCACAAATAAAGAAAGTAACGACAAGAACGTAGAGCCATTCTGTAAATATACGCAGACAAAGGAAAATGTACCGAGGTCACACTGCGATCAAATCGATGAAGTATAATTTCAGCACCCTTGCGCTGTAATTTCACCCAATCCCTGCTGGGTCCAGAGCGTCGGCCTCCGTTCCTAGTGTTTTCCATATGTATGCCTGTCTGTGTGTGTGTGTGTGTGTGCGTGGGTACGTTGAGGGCATTCAAGGATTCGGCCTCAAGCTTTTCGTACGCAGAATGTTGCAGACTAGGAAACCAAAGCGGATGACATCCCGTGACTCCTCGTCTGAGCACTTCGAAGCGGTCCATCATGTTGTCTGCAGCAAGCAAGCAAGCAAGCAAACAAGCAAGCGAGCAAGCAAGCAAGCAAGCGAGCAAGCAAGCAAACCCCCCAGCCCCCCTTCACCCTCGCTCAGACTTTTACACAGGGTTGGTGGTGGTGGTGGTGTGCGTGTGTGTTGGGGGGGTTGGAGGGGGTCGAGGTTGAAGCCGGCAGTGCAGAAGGGAGCGAAAATGCAAAAAAGGCTCTACTACATCAACCTTTCATTTTCCGTTTCATTTAACAAATTCATTTATTACCCCACACCATTTACTTCTTCATTATGTTGACAAAATGCCAACATTATGAATGCAAAATTTTCGGAAGGCGACGGAACTTTATCCAAATTAATTCCTGGTTTTAACCAGCGCCAGATTTATGAGAGAGAAAATGTCGCATCGCAGGCTTCATTTACTCTGGGTCTGATTGGGGGGGGGGGGGGGTATATATATATATATATATGAAGTATATCGATTCTGAATGTGGAGGGAAGTGTACTTACTTATTTTACTGGCCCTTGGCTGGGCGTCGCACGAGAGCGAGGACGGTGCAGGGTGTGTGTTCATTTTGGTTTATAGGCACTAGAGACTGGAGACTGTAAACGGTCAAATGATGCGATTCTCTGCCTTATTTTTGATCTATGCAACGGGATGCAATCATCTTTGACCCTGAGAAGGAATAACAAATAATGAGAAAATGCAATGATTTTAGTTGCGTTATCGATTTTTACCGGTGCAGAACCTCAAAGACGTCACGCTTTAAGAATCATTTCCAGAGAGCCACAGAGAGAGAGAGAGAGAGAGAGAGAGAGAGAGAGAGAGAGAGAGAGAGAGAGAGAAGCCCTGCAATGAATGTTACTCACCGAATGAATTTAGAAAAGCAGATTAATCAAAAAAGGCTTCACGTGGCCCCATTGTCTCTGGACGAACAGAACACCGGCCCCGTACAGTGAGACGTAAAGCTCAGCTGCTGCCCTGTGCTTTAGGAAATTGCCCTCATTCTTCTTCCTCCTCCATTCTCTTTAGCGAGAAGTCAGCATTGATAAATGTCTCTGTAACCTTGGCAAAAGTCTCGCTGGGTACATCCCGAGCAAGTCCTGCTGTCAACTAAAAGGTTGATGTCAAATGCACAGTCCCTATACGCGTAATAGCATAACTGTACTTTATCAAGCACGCAGGCTGTGTTCCATTCTTCACGGTGCGCAACCTTAACATTTGTCAGTGACATAAGCCGGAGTGTAAATTCTAGAAATATGTTAGACCCTGTTTGGAAACGGTGACTGTGGTTGAATTATGCAGAGAGAACTTCTGAGCACAAAATCAGCATTTTTCCAAAAAGAAAGTTTTGAACTTTGCAGATGATTATTTTTAATTACCCTTTAAAAGCCATCTAATCTTACCGGACACTATACCTCGTCATAATGAGCCGTATACTTTCTCTTTAGTTCCATTCAGCTGTAGCCAAAAAAATAAAAAATAAATCAACCCTTTGCTATTTAATTAAAGGCCAAGCTCACATTACAACAAGTGCTTTGAACTTCACTGGGCTCTCCCCGTGTGTGCAGCCAGCCTCTGTTTTGCTTGAGTGTTTATATACGAGGGGAATACTTTTGGCATTGCTGGCATTTATTTGGATGTGTGACCTTTTTAACATGCTTTCAACTGGAGGCCATCGTGTTCTCTCGCTGAAGCAATGGTTTTGTGAAAATGCCATAAAGTGGCAGCGTATAATAGGGGAATAATAGGGAGGCAGAGAGATACGTCCAAGAAAGACAAATAAAGAGCAAAAAGATCCTGCTCACTGGAAAAAAGACAATGGATTAAAGGAGGGTTAAGCCCCGTTAATGAAAAGTGCTTTAGATCTGCACAAACAACACTGTGTCTTTGTGCTTGTATTGGATTTCCTTTACATTCTCCAGCGTGTAGCGCGTGTTCCACTGACATCTGCGCCTCAGTGGATTTTCCCATAGACTCTTAAAGCTTCATCCCATGAGGCTTTGACTGCACGTTAATAAAGAACTGCGGAGCACGTCTGACTCCAGACAGAAGGCGGGTCGGCTGTTTGGAGAATTCACCCGAGCAAGAGAGCAAAATGTAAAAGCAAATATAATGAAAATGATTGAAACGGGAAGAATAAACATTTAGTAAATTCGCTAGATCACATCATCAGTTGTGTTCGCCTACGATCCGACCCGATCCCGATCACTTGTTTGGAGGGAGGGTTTACAAAAGACTTTATTCATCTCAAACTCACATTCAAGCACATTTAAGTATTTCAAAGTTGTTCTCACACACGCAAACACACCTGGAAGTAATTAGCATTTCCATGTTTGTGTAATTCCAAAATATACTCCGGACCTCAGCGGCTCATCACATGTACCAAACATGCAATCTGAGTATTGTGTAATATCATCAAATAAACCCATTTTAATTTGAACATAACGGGGGGGAAAAAGCATTTGAACTACTGCTCACCGGTTCCCTTAGCTTCCTTTGCTGAATCTCATTAAAACAACGTCCATTAGCTCTCATTTTCTTTGTAATTATCAAAAAGATATGCACACGCAATGGCCGCTTATAATAAGCACTCAACTTCTAATTTGATAAAAGAGCAAGAGGTGCAGTTAGTGGGGTGGGGGGGGGGAAGTAAACTGCATCCACTCCCCATTTATCAAAAGCTCTCACTAGCTAGATAGTATTGATCTGTGATGTGGAAAGGTAAAGCCAGTGGGAATCTAGAGGCAATCTTTCTTTTATGCATTCTCAAACCTGCACTGCAGCATATTTTTCTCTAATAGATGTCTGGGTGGTTGTCAGAACTGTCAGATTGCTGTGTGCCTGTGTGTGTGTGTGATTGTGCTGTATTTGCCTGTGGGCTGGATGACAGTGGTCACAGCTTTAGGAGCACTAAGTGTCTTCAATCAAGATCCTAAACACTTGACTGAACACCTGTCAGCTTTGAGAGAATGAACTCACTTCAGGGTATTGAAGGAGAGAGGAGGTGAGATTGTTCCGGCAAAACTGCAAATTAATGTTGATCACATGTACAATCACTCACAACCACTAAATATGTTACTATAAAAAGCTTTCTTTGTGTAATTATTAAAATATCTACAGCTTTCAGTATGAAAACGCAACAGCAAACACCGAACGTTAAAATCAAACTCGATCCTTCTCATTCCGGAGTGCTTGATGTCATCATGTTAAGACCAAATAACCTTGAGATAACCCTGATGAAAGCATGTAAAGCATGGCAACAATGTACCGGTTTCCTCGCCTTACAAAGTTCTCCAAAGAATGATGAATACAGACTAAAACTTTCACACAAGGTCATTCTTGGATTTGAAACAAAGTTTTTGCTGTTATCCCTCTGTGGATCTATAGAAAATCACTGTACACGACTCAGCTTTGTGACTGAACCCTGCGCTATTCTGTTGCTATGCTGTCCCCGGCATCGCTCACCAATTACAGCAAGTCTGTGACTCTAATGTAACATAACCTATAGGACTGATGGTCAAAATAAGGTTGCACTAAGGAGAGTTTTACTTTAATGGCCTCTTGTTTTTGCCTTTTTCGCCAACTCATCTCTCCAGAAACAGTGACAACCACGGCGCTGCTAATTGGGACATATTTGGGGTCTGCAATTGACAGGAAATGCCAGAGAGCAGGTTATCCACACTGAAATTGGGAAGCCACAGTTTACTACAAGGTCAGACAAAATTGACTGTCATTTCTTTCTGCCTTGCACAGGAGGATGTATATGCACTCTGCTGCTAATGGGACTAATAGGGATTCTGGTGACGGGCAGTTGTCACATTGGCATACCTGCAGGCAAAGAGATAAAGTTTTGATGAACCGGGCATATAGGAAAACCACAAAAGTATCATATATTATTAACCCTGTGTTTTAAATCATTTATTTTACCGATACATGTGTTCCAACCGTTTCACTTATCCCAAGGTGCTATTTATTAGTGATACAAATTAAATGGTCCAATTAGAAGCCTATGTCCTCCTCTATCAGTTAAGGGATGTCAAAGTGCATGATGATTTAAAAAGCCTGTCAGTGGTTTGTTTCACTGTGCCAGACGGAAACATGGAGTTTATTTATGACTTCAAAATACATCAGCACTCATAATGATTAGAAAATGCAATAAAGTCAGCAGGCGTTTACATAAAATTAATAAATGATTAAAGAGTTGTGCTTATTTGAAATAAATGTGTTTAGTTTTGTTTCTTTGCGGTACGTCATGTCAAGTTCTGACATAAACAAGATAAGTCTTCTATGAAAAGAACATGAGACTCCACAGAAGCAGTGAATGGAAACTCTACGCATTTGTTCAATAGCAAATAAGTATAATACACACACTCATTTGCTCTGGTTTATCTGCCACTGCTGTTAGTGTTTGCATCTTCTCCCTCTGCCTCTCAACAAGTTTGGGGCATTTTGTTTTTTACATTTTGAAGTCAACATTCTACATCACAACTCTGGTCTAACCTTGCTAGATTCATTTCAACAAATCACCAGAAGAACTAAACCGCTTTCACTTTTCTTTTTACACCAACATGGGGACAACTTAACCTCCCTTTTGGACGCCTCAGCAGTTTTTTCTCCTGCGATGGGCCTGTGCGCCTGCGAGAACTTCACTGACAGACAAACTGCCATGCTTGGTTATCAGCAAATAACACGCTGTCACACCACTAAAACATTAAAGAGAAAGTAAAGACCCCATTATGTGGCCTGAGCTCTTCCAACGCTTGAAGAGAGAGGCATTAAACTCTCCCCTTATCCACTGTTTCCTCTTCACGGGGAGCAGATGCCATCACAATGACCATTCCAGCTTCTCTTATTTCTCTAGCTGTTATTAAAATTAATTGAACCTATGTCTCTTGAATGACAGAGTGTTTCATTATCTTTTCCTATGACCTACTCAGGGAAACAATATACAGTCAAATAAACTACGCACAGTAACCTTACACTGGCTTCAGCACATGGAACGTACTGTACCGCCTACACAGTGATTCTTTAAGTTAAGTTTAAATGTGCGTTTATTAGAATTTGCAAAACAAATGAGTCAATGTTTTTAAGGGAACTAGCGCCCTCGTTTTGTAAAGGTGAAATATAATTAAAACTGTCCAGTGCAGGTGAGATTTTTTTTTTATTATTATTACATAGCCATTGGGTTTCTCTCTCTCTTTAATTTTGCAAGTCCTTATTTGCTTTTCATGCCCACACCTTTGGCTTGGTTTTATTCCCCTAACTCGAAGCTCTCCAGGGCGAGGGGGTTTATTTTGGTCTGAAAAATGCTTGACCCGAGCCTTTATTGCCCCTCTGCTTTACCCTCCTGACTTCATTTGCTGCACTTGTGGTATCAGCATGTTGGATGATAAATGTGCTGCATTTTCAGGTCAGTGCTCCGCTTGGTGTGGTCACTCAGGATACAGCACGATAAAGAGTAAAAGAACCTGTGACAGCACTATGATAACTACCGACAGAGAATATTGCAGTTAATAAATGCACTTTATGGGAGCGCTCAGTTAAATGCCAGAAAGACTAAAAAGACCTTTTTCTTCTTGCCTCGCTCATATCCTGCACTCATATTTTTGTCTGGCATTTAATAACTTGCAGCACATTTGGAAGTTTAACATGTCATATTTCTTCTAAAATACTAATAGCCATCACATCGCAGTCAGAGGAACTTCACAGTTGAGCGTTTTATGAATTCCTCGTGGCCGCGAGTGATGCTGGTATTTAACACATTTTTCAAAAGGCGTAGTAATCAAAACATATTTAACCCGGATGGCAGAGGAAGAAAGATCTGCAACCTCTTGGCTGTACAGAGGAGCGACTACATCAACAGGTTATTATTCTTCATCCTTTGAAGAATTACTTGGTTTGAAATACATTTTTCTTAAGCCAATGACATGGAGGAAGAGGAAGGTGGCTGGGGTCACAGGAACAACTGTCCGGCAATTAAGGCGGAGAAAAATGGGAAGTGTGAATGTTGTCAGCTTCACCATGAAAGTAAATTTGCAATATTCTATCACAAATGTAAGGAAATTATGCCCTGATGCCGGTACTTAGATGTTTTGGCCGAAGGCTGTTTCTGTAATCACGACAATAGTCTCTCAGTTTGGGTACAAAATAAGGAAAACAGTCAGGAAACGCCAATCATGATTATAAATGCAGAGACAGATTTGCTTTTAAAGTCGCCCTCCAGAGCTGTGAGACATCAACACTAAATAGGGTTAAATGGTTTAACTCCGGAGCATGGGACATCAAATTATGATGTTATTATGGGACATAACAACATGTACCTGTTGTGAGGTGCTGGTGTTTACACTGGTGCATTCTGGGTGTTATAGTAAGGGACTGGATTTATGAAGCAGTATCGACATTGTGGTTTATAACTGGAATAGCGTTTATGTGAATTGTGCACACGCAGTGAAATAATGAATTAAAAGTAAAAGTTGGATCTTCACAGCTGAATGGATAATGGATTAAATATGACTTTTTTTTTTAGTGTTCACGTTTTTTCTTTGTTCAAGCACCGTGTTGTCTAGACAGGAAAACTTATCAAAGGGAAAGTCTTTTAAGAAATAGACATTTAGGGAAGTAGAAACTGAAATAATGACAATCATTTATCATTTTAACATCTTTTTCCAAGCATTTTGAGTAATTCCATCTAACAATGGAGAGAGGTGAGGAAGATGACAGAGCTTCCCTCAGATTCTGTCAACTAAGGAAAGGCTGGTGCACAATAACAGCAACAGCATTTTAGTTCCTTCCATCCGCTCCTCATTAAGAGCAATAGCCGACCAAGCTGTATGTTCCTGTAACATGTTTCCCTCATATGCCAAACTGAGTAATGCAAAAATGTTAAAAAAGAAAGAAAGGACAAAGGTATTTCACTTGCACCTCTTCCCAAATGCGATGACATCAGTTACAGTGGATGACGAACAACCTATGCTGCGTTTGAGTGCTCATTAATGATGGAAAACACACTTCAGTGCAGTGGTAAACTCGCGTTGCACCAAGAATCTGTGAGTTTCAGACTTGTAAATGTGACATTGTCAGCTGTTCCGATTGCAATTTAGGGAATTTAGGGACCTGCTGTTCCCTCTTACTGAAAGGACCCTGCTGAGATAGTACGGGCATTTGATCAGGCAGCCTCCCAGGCACCTCCTTGGAGAGATGCTCCAGGCCCGTCCATCTGGGATGAAACCACGGGGCAGACCCGGAATACGCTCTGGGGATAAAAAACACTATTTTCCCATCTGGTGAGGGGTAGCCTCAGGATCCCACAGGAAGAGCAGGCGAGGGAGAGGAACATCTGGAATACTCTGCCTCTGATGTAGATAAGCACTGGAAAAGGCATGTATGGGATGATGTTTGATATATGTTCTCTCATCTGACAGATTATAAACGTGTGAGTGTGAATCGAACAGGGATTTAGCTGAATGTGTTTGAACTTGCCTAGAATCTTCTCTCTCTCTCTCTCTATTGTGGATCGTCAAATAAATGTAAAAGGCCTTTAAATAAACCTTCCCATTTAACCCTTTTTGGCCTGCCCTTCTTGAATGTGTCCTGTCAGCTTGACTCCTTGTAACGGTGCACAGACTACAGACTCTATAATAGCCCCTTTGCAGCTGAGGATGGCAAAGGAGACGTCTCTGTAGGTTTAGGATTGAGCTCACCTTCCCTATGGGCAGGCATGGAACTGGCAGAAAACTTTGTCCTCGCAAAGAAATTATTTTTATTTATAGGCCAGCCGGTATAATAAATGTCAAATGAAGGATTTTTAAAACGGCAAAACACAGTAGTTAGTGGTGACTGTGTTCCAAAGCTTCATGCACCTATGGGGCATTAAAAGCTACAGGGACATAAAAGGAATTTGTAGCATTATAGTCTTGTTTTGGCCTTGAATCCTCTGGTGTTCTTGGGATCAGATCAGGGCAGAGCTATCTAGAATAAAAAAAAAGGTTATGTTGGTATGACACTGGCATCTTTGTCCTCTGTTCGTGCTCCTCTCCGTGTTTGCAGTTTTAAAGCCTTCAAAGGTTATGTTTTGTTAGACATTTAGTGTGGAATGGAAACAAATGGCGGTGGCATGCTGCCTCCAAGATGGAGAACAGGTTCATTAGGCACCTTAATAGATTTCTGGAAAGGGATATCTAGCAGAAGGCTACATAAATAACGATGACATAATGGTAAGCCTTTGGTTATACGACATATCTGTGTCCATACGTACTTTTAATAAGACAAATGAGGTGGATGATTATGTTCTCTGTTGCCTCTTAACATGCCATAATGCAATAAGACACTAATTAAGACATATTTGAGGAAATAATAAGGGAAATCTGAAAGAAACGCTAAAATAGGACAGTGCCCATAAAGCACAGAGGAAGAGCACAGAGACGGCCACAAATGATTACAGTGAGATAAATCACTTTGCTCCAATGTTGGCAAAGTCCTCATTTTCTTTGTCTAATTCAGAAAATTAACAGACTGATAGTGTGTGTGTTTGTGTGTAGGATAGTAATTAAATAACATTGCTGGAAAAAAAATTACACATTTAGTATTTAGTCAATTTATCATTACGTTATAAACAAACTGTACCTGATTTGACGAATGTGCATCGCAAATTTGAGAGTCTAGTTCAGACTCCTCATTACTGCCCTTGGAGGATCTCATCTCATCCTGGCTTCAGTACAGCACAAGGTGAGGGAGTATTGATTAGCGGGCGCAGTAAGTGTTAAATAAGCAGTAATGGAAGCAGGCATTGACGACGTGGGATAGTTAATATTATAGAGGCGTGCGGTGTGGCATAAACACAAGGAGCTGGTATTCTACAAAAGGCTTGTAAAAACACACACACACACATTATACTTTAAATCATCTTTTACATCCTCGTTGGGTAATAGTGTTTTTTTGTATAAATCTTGAGAGGAAGCTCAAAACAAACAAACGTTAACTCATTCAAATTTAGAGCACTTCACGGAATGAGCGTCATCAAAATATTTTTAGCTGGGGACGGCAAGTCTATAATAATTTCAATATTTAAAAAGGAGTTGTAAAGGATGTTGTAAAACGGAAGCGATTCATGGAGCATTTCTTCAGCAATTCTTCCCCGTGTCCCCTTTGGTGCCAGTGTGCCGTATAAAACAACCCAGCTATGGAAAATTACAATACATATTTAAAAACTGTTAAATTGCTGGGCTTGAAGGAGGACTAAAGGGATTTTACACATTCAATCCCGTTTATGTGAGCAAGCGAAGGAAATTAAATGTAATGTATAAAAGTGTCTAATAAACTTATACAATAATATATAATTTGAATAATTGTCAGTTTCGTCATTATTTATGCATAACCCTCCTATAAACAGAAAGCAGTATAATTAGGCAACATTGCTGTGTTTTGCTTTTTTTGTAAAACACAGCATCTGTGTGATTACTTCACTGTCATCAGTCAGCAGTACACATGCACTCTGATGACATTAGGGCTAACAAGCTTGGTGCTGCTGTGCATCACAATGACAATACAAGCGTCTCAGAGCCCAGCCAACTCTGTGCTAATGGCACACAAAGGTTTGTGAAATGTGGATATGCTCTTTTTTTCTCCTGTAGCATGTTCAAGTAGATCTGCTATTTTCAAACAGATCTCAGGGGAACTCATTATTGTGATGGAGCTCACCTTCTTCACTCGAGCAAAACAGTGGATTCTTTAACTGCTTGCATTTACAAGGGAAGACACAGATATTAGTGTGAACGTTTCAAAGGAAGTACTACAAATCATCCACCGTGACCTGAAAGTCTGAGGAAGGAAAGTTGTGACGAGCGTCTTAAATCGATATTAAAGAGCAAAGGTGAATATCAAATTTTGCCTAATTACAGGCTGTCTGAGATGGAGTGACTGCCTCAAAGCAAAGTGGCTCTTGTCTAAGAGTTCACTAATGAGAACTCTTTAACAAATGTGTGTGGAAAGAAAGAAAGAAAGAAAGAAAGAAAGAGCTAATGGAGTTTGTAGCTTATTTTTCTGAACATTAGGCATCAGGCGTTATTATGCCAAATAAATCAGACCTGCATTTTTAATTCAAATTTCTGTCGAGACTCCTTAGTCAGTGAAATGACTTCATCTATTCTTAATATAAAGTGGCTTCTGTAACCAATGAAATATGATGGCTGGCAACAAATGATGCAGGCCGATGTTGACCTTGGTATGAAGCACATCTTTGACTGCGGATTCACGATTAATCAAGTTTGTCATTTATGAGTGTTGATAGTCTTGTGGTAACAAGAAAAACACATTAACTGCTGAGATACTAAATTAAATTGGACAGTCCCATGAGGGAAATCTTGCTTAAACTACAGAATATTCCAGAAGAAAAGGATTGATTGATTGACTGATCTATTTTAATATTTGCTCTGAGTGGTTGAGACAATTCACGGTTCAAAAAAGATAAAAGCCATGAAATTTGCTTCTGAAAGTCCTCTTCCACGCTTGCATGTGACTCAAGTCACACACACACACACACACACACACACACACACACACACACACACACAATTAAGAAATCTTTGAGAGAAATCATGAGTCATTATACTAAATGCCAAATCGAGAAAGAGAAAAAAACTCAAAAATGCTTTACAGTATTACAATGGGATGACTGCTTGGCACCAAACATGTTTGCTTTAGGCGAATTATGAGGATCAGACAAAGATTTGGCTCACAAAACCTGTGTGTGTGTGTGTGTGTGTGTGTGTGTGTGTGTGTGTGTGTGTGTGTGTGTGTGTGTGTGTGTGTGTGTGTGAGATTATGCTGCCACCTGGGCTCCACAGTGCCAAACTTCAACACCCCAGAGAGTAGTTTGTATATTTGATATTACAGTATAAAACAATAATGGCAAAAATGACAGTACAGGTGGAAACTCCATGACAGCCCCAACAAAGCGCAAAGGCGATTTATGTCCACTGTCTGTACAGAAAGAATCAAAATGAATCCTCGTGCCCACTGGCAGATCCTCACAGGAGAGAGTCCCACGTCTGACAATGAACTTTAAAGTGAGCAGCTGTTGATTAAGCGCGATGGGGCTAAATCACTGGCTTGGTTTCAGCTGGATGTGAAGCACGATGCCCAATGCAATTAGAACCTTCTTTGCATGTACTTGACAGCAATGTAGACTAGAGCAAGTGGCACTTCTGCCTATTTAGCAGCAGCTTTTTGCATCACTTTTACAGCACCTTGAAAAGAGCTAAATGTATTTAAAGTGGTCTCATCAAAAAACTAGCACGAACACCTTGATAAAGATGCTCTTAGTAAACTTTAGAGAGTTTATAGAAATCATTCCCCCCAGGATGTCATACGTTTTTTTGGGCTTTGTCCGATGCATCAAAATCACTGATCTCCATGCTGTAGTTCCCTGAATTTAGCAGCAAATCTTTCTTATTTTTAAGTAATCACTACTTTGACACTTATGTTTATATTCACAAAGTTTAAATAGGTAGGAAACACACTTCTGTAGGCGCCCCTGTTGCTTTAAGAGGGCATCTGGAGACGTACACCCAGCATTAATGCCTCCTGCCCTCCACTTCACTGTCCCAGCATGGAATATCAACATAATCTGACTCCTAGTCCCGGAATCTGATAGGGGAAAAACTGTTTGACAGACGAAGTACCACCGTTTACCCACTGGGGGAATCGTACCGCCATTGCGAATGACCTCAAAATGCGGAGGAGGAAGTTTGATCGAATTTTCTCTTCTCTTTAAAGTAGGTCTTTGTCCCAGTAATGCCTTTTTACTCAGGGTAAGCAACCCTACTTAGACTTTGATATGCAAGGTCATTGTTCCACGTGTTCTGATTTCACTCATAAAAGCTCTATTTCTGTACAGAAAGTATTTTGTGATTTCTTTCTTTCACAAAAGTGAAGCTTTAAGGTCAGGTCATCTACATGTTCCCTCTCTGTGTTTCTATATTTCAGAACTTGGTCTGAATCCGTATTCAGAACTTGTAGTTTTATATATGATGCTGAAACAGGAAGTAAAAATGTGTTTTTTTTTCATGATACATTTCCTCCCCTCTCCAATATTGCATGACATTACACTTGGCATTAGACTTAATGTCATTCTGCATGTATTTCACTTATCAACAGTCGGAAGATTGGATATAAGGTTGTGGCTGAGGTTGCATCACATCCAAATTAAAGGTCACAGCGAAAAAATTGAGGGTGTGTAACCGCTTGTGTTTTTCTGGGAGTAATAGGTTGTCATTTCACCTGCAATGTGTGCCAGCAGCATCCTTGTGGTGAATTAATTACATTATAGTGACATCTTCTCCTCCTGACCAGGTATCATGCCCACACTGCAGCAGAGGCACTTTTGCAATTTATTTGTTTAATTCCCCTCTAGTGTCTCAGATAGCGCGTTAAAAATGACAAAAATTCGCAATTATCCTGAATGTTTGACATCACATGCAAAGGGTTGGAACTTCTTCTGTGTCCCTGCGGCATTCCACACACTAATACATCATAAATATAATAAATAATAAACAAAATAGTGTATCATACAAAAATATGAACATACTTACTACTATGTTCTACTACAACACACCAATTATAAAGCAAGACAAGCCAACTACTTGATAATGTTGATTAGAAAATACTACTGCACAAAACAGAACAAAGCTGACACTGTATAAACCAATACATTTGACTTGACACATATGCAAAGTTGTAAAACTGCAGTATTTTACTATCTCAATACTATGAAGTAAAAGAAGCTGCCGGAATTGCGATTTAGTACGCATTTGGGACACAGCTTTAGTGAGATTCCAAAGTGCTAACAGCAGTTAATTAAGAAGTTCTCCCCAGAGCACTGAATCAGCCAATGGCGGGCTTCCACAGGAGGCGCGTCACAGCTGCATCATATCATTCATCAGGCTTTAATGCATTGCCATGATTAAAGCCCTTTGAAAGCTACCAATCGCTCAGCTCAAATGACCGTATACATAACCTTGGAGCCACTGAGTGCTCGCTGCCGACAGACCTTGCTGAGACTCCTAGATTGAAAATCAATAAGCCAATTGCAAATTTAAATGAGCACTGGAATATAACTCAACAATAAAAAATAATAAAAATAAATAAATAAGAGTGAAATAGCAATGATCATAAATGATGTGAACGGTCATGAATCAAATCCCCTTGTTGTCGACAGCAACCTTGTACATTTTTAAAAGCTACATCCAAGTGAAGCAAATAGGGTTCGGGTCAAGGGTCAATACGGTCAAATCCATTGTGAAGCAAGGCCACGATCTGCAGCTCTTCACAGCTTTCAACACACAGTACTTACCACTATGTGAAACAAAATGGCGGAATATGTTCTTTATCAACGTATTGACGAAATACTCAATGTTTAGTGTTGGAAGAATTTTTTTGGACACACATTTTGCAGATATATGAAGACATCTGCATGTATATTAATAAATATATATCTATGGGAAATGTCAAGGTTTTTACAATACTGGTTCCCAACACCTGTGGCATGATGAAGATCAAGTGAGTCTGTTAGAGAGGAACTTGAAAGGTCAGCAGTACATTAAGGCTCTGTTGCTGTGTTTGAGCTGTAGTCATTTTCCCTCTAGTGGTGAAATGCAGCATCACCACAGGTTTAAAGTACTGCAGTGGTGAATGACAATAGCACTTTTGCATTTTTCCCCAGCTATTTTTCAAACAAGGATTTTATTTGATTTATGCATTGAGTGTTCAGGCTGATCATGCGCTGAAAATTCTGTGGAAGTATAAAGAGAGTGTGTGTGTGTGTGTGTGTGTGTGTGCATGCATAACTAAAACTGCCTATTGAGCACACTGACAAACACTTATTCTAACAGAGTAAAATATTATCTATTTTGTTTGTTTCTTTAATTCCAACAATACTTTGGCCGAAACCAATTTACCACAGTTGATGTACAAAGTTGAACAGAAATAAAAGAGACCGTAAAATTGCCAATTTCCATTTAAATGTGACTTTTTCTGAAAAAGTAGTAAATCAATTACACCCAAATGACATATGGTGAGGCACTTTGTAATCACATTTGCTTTATTAATGAAGTTTTCCATATGCGTGTCCTTATCTCGTTGTCATTTCATTATAATATACATTCTGTCACTGTACTTGATTTATGAAAATGCACTATCAGTAGTGTTGTGTTAAACAGTTGCTTTAGACAGCGTAGAAATGATTGTCAGGGACTGAAGTGACGCGCTCACCTCTAAAGGGACAAATATAAAGCAACCATCCTTAAATTGGAAAAATTAATTGAAGTAAAATCAAGTCTTTGTGATGAAATGTCCTGTTCACCCGGAGAGAATGTGCTTTACAAATGAGGCATAGTTGATGCACCCATTAGCATCCTCTTGTCCGGCCATTAATCTGTCCACCTCATCCTCTGTCATCCTCTCTCCCAGGGTGGCCAGGACGTGACGCAGCTCCGCTCCCATGATGGTGCCGTTGCCTTCCTTGTCAAAAACTCTGAGCCCCTCCACGAAATCCTCAAAGTTGCCTTGGTCTTTTGCGCGGGAGATGTGCTGCAGCATTGGCAAGAAGGTCTCAAAATCGATCATTTTACTGCTCATGTCCTCTGGCCGCGGCTTACCCAGCACTTTCAGCACATCTGCATTGGTGGGGTTCTGGCCGAGAGCCCGCATCACGTCCCCGCACTGGCCATATGTGATCTTCATTTCTCCGGTGGGCGTGCGGTCGAACAAGTTGAAGGCCTCCTTAAACTCCTCTAACTGGTCAGCGCTGTACTCGAGAGTGATGCTTTTGGGGTCAAAGTCAGGTTCCTTGGGAGGCTCGGGCTGAGGCTCTGGGGGTGGGGGCGCCGGCTTGGCAGCTGGAGCTGCATCCTTCTTCGGCTCTGGCTTTTTGGGCTCAGGTTTCTTCGGTTCAATCTTCTTTGGTGGCATTTTGTCGCAGGGTTTGAAGGAGAGCTGGTGTCTGGTGAGAGTTTAGAGGGACTGGCTGTGGATCCTGAGCACAGCTAGTCGCCTCCTCATACAAAGCTTTTATATGTGCTTTGTCCCGGGAGCCAGATAGCCGTGCCCAATAGCACACCATAAAAGGAGGAAACCTGAAATAGAACCCCGACGCAAGTGATGTCAACATTAAGTATTGTTCTCAGCTGCTGTCATCTAGCCGACAGGACTATTGCCAGTCATTAGCGAGAGTCCAGTTGCATTAGGCTGAAAATGTTCAGTCTCACTGATGGACAAAGGGATCAGAGTGCAGCCAGTGCATCGGCATATGAGTGAGAGGGACCAAAATAGCTCTGCTCGCCAACTCCTGAAAGTCTGGGAATCACTGCTTTCTGGACCATTACATCAGAACATTGTAACAAACTGGCAAATAATGACAAACAAGGGGCGACTTGTTGGGACTGTAGGGTATGAGGGAAAAGTGTAATCCCTGTGAAATGGAACGCACAATAAAATGAAATAAGGTGAAGATGGACCAAAAGATCACAATGATGAGCGTTAGGCTCGTGTAGCAGCCAATATAGTTTACAAATCAAAACTTTTCACCAGTGCCTCATTACCAAAAAGCTACCAACTTTTGAGACAAATTACAGATCGGCCTAAAGCGTGTGTGTGAGAGAAGTTTAACTGTGTGAGCACAAAAAGTTACAACGCCCACATAGAGCGGAAGAGAAATTATTAATTGAAAGAGAACAACGATGAAAGTATTTCCTAAATAAACCAATTGAATATGAGTGAATAATTGGCCAAAGCAGCTGAATTTCCAGAGGCCACTGCTGGTTGATGTAAAACAGTGTGACGAGTGCTGCCTCCGCTATCATTCTGATGCTAATGCAGGCCACCCAGGCAGCGTTTTGAGTTTGAGTTCTTACTGAGAACTTTTTTTGCTTTATGAGCACAAAACACGCCGCTCAATGATGCTTTGCAACTTCTCCGAGTTCTTCTCCATGTTTGTTATAGCGTTCCCTTCTTTGTCTCGGTGACCGCAGAATGTCTTTGAGCCTCTCACCAAGGAGCCAAATCTTTTGTTTTTAGAAACCTATTAATTGGGAAGTGCTCGCATCCTGAAGGAACTCTTAATTAGTGCTGCATTAAAGGCAGATGCGCATGAAATGTCAACTAGTTAAATGATACACACACATACAACGCTGGCCTCAGTGCTGAGACGACGAACACGGAGCCTTCTTCTAAAAAGCTGCCCAATTAGAGTGATCACTTTCTAGGTCATCCAGATCATTTCACCTACATTTAAGTGTCAAACTTTTCCTATAGGTGTTTCCTTTGCTGGCAGCGTACTGTAAATGTGTGTAACTTGTGGCGTATGTGTATATTTTGCAGGGTTACAAGGTGAAAGCACAGAAAATGCAATCCCATTACGTCTCCAGTCTATAAATATGTAATACGTCCCCTGGCTTTGTGCAAATGACTGCTCTGCAATTCCCTTCATTGAATGATGATAAATTAACAAACAATTCATTTCATTTATAGGATACATATACAGGATGTGCTTTCCTGAGCCACAATTTTAATCACGGCAAATTAATTGTACGCAGACATCACAGTTCATCAACCGGGTTTGACAGCTAAAGACTGCCGTGTCATAATCGCATTTGCCCTTCTCTATCTGACGCCGGTCCCACTTGGTCTTTCAATCTAGACTATGATGTTATTACTTTGTGTAGTTTGCGTGTGCGTGTGTGTGTGTGTGTGTGTGTGTGTGTGTGTGTGTGTGTCCATGTTGTTGCCCTTAGCCAAAGATCATTATCTACTTTCTCGTTGCTTTTAAGGTCACTTTGCTGGTAAAGCTGACAAGTCATTTGTTGTCTGTACTCTTTGTTGTGTATGTGTGTGTGTGTGCGAGTGCAGGAGTGAAACATACAGCTCAGGCAAAATGCTACATTTATGCTAAAAGGCCATATAAGTAAGATTTCAGGTATTTAGGTCATGGCCAGAATGTAATATAAAGAAATGATATAAGAGCTCTGTTGCATTCTAACCTGTTCACCTGAAGGGGTCACATCTCCTGATCACTGATGCCCTCTGCCAAGATCAAATTAATATTCTCACACTCACTCTGACCTCAAGGTTCAAGTTGCGCTGGGTGGCAATTGCAAGTTGCCATCTTTGAATTACAGAAAATGTAAAATTTCTTTGTTGCTTAGGCACAGAGAGGATGATGCCAGATATTGGCAACACAGAGAAACAAAGCAGTGCAATGTGCAAAGTGAAACGGTTGCAAAAATCAATTTTGTGGCTTGGGCAGCTGACAAATGAGGCAAACTGAGGAGCAGCAGAGCTTTGCACCAAGTTGTCACTCAGCTGTGCACCAATTGCCACTGGTTTGGATGGATGCAGTAAAAGGACAGCCTAGTTAGTTTTCCCGTTGCCCTCCAAACTTTTCTAACAAGGCCTCAGTCAATACACTCTATTACAGTGAACGAACAAGTCAATTACTGCTTTGTGTGGTACTACCCAAATTATCTGACTGTCAATTATATTATATTGATATGGTGGCATGTTTATACCTTGTTCTGGGGCTGTTGTGTGTAGATCATCTGTCTCCACAGTCGAGGAAGGCATGTGTTTGATTAAAGTGACACCGAGTCTGTCTGTAAAAAAACCCCCCAAACAATATGATAACAAACGATACAATCACCTGCATGACAGGAGTGGAGCGCCTGACCGGTCAAAGAAGACGCCTTGAACATCAGCCGCCTCTCCTGTCTTTCATTACTACCAATGAGATTGAAAAGCCAAATCAAATCATAATGAAATCAAGACTGTGTTAAAATGCAACCGCGCACAGCCGAGGGAGCCATAAAACAAAATGTGTTCATCCTCAACCGCGGCGGAAGAAACATCACAGACTCCCTGGGCACGTCGAAGAGTTGAAGACACAGCTGTCCAAAAGGCAGACAAGGAGAAAAAAACCCAGATGACATTATAATCATGAATACAGAGATGTGATCAAAGATGGGATAAGAGTCGTTACAGGGATACTTCTGCATCTCTCTCTCTCTCTCATTAAGTGCTCTATTGCAGTTTACTCAAGTGTGACAACCTATCTGGAGAGGAAAAGATGTTCAACCTTGCATTCCTTATTGAATAGTGATACCCTGAAAGCTAAGGTTATCTGTGTTAGGTTGAGTAGTCGGTGGAACGGTGCAACTAGGAAACTGCACTAAACCCAAGATGAACCCAAGTCTTACCGATCATGAGTCAGGCTTAATCTGACACATTTTCGATAAAGTCGGGGGGGGGGTCTAAAATACTGTACATCCACCAAATCCTTATATAAAGTGAGTGCATGTACGTGTGTGTGTGTGTGTGTGTGTGTGTGTGTGTGTGTGTGTGTGTGTGTGTGTGTGTAAGCCCTCAGAGTGTTTGTTACTATCTGTGTGACCAGACAAGGCGAGGGTGGGTAGAGACGGCAAGCCCTTAATCCCTGAGATAACACCAGGAGAGGGGACAGACAGACCAGTGGTCTGGCCTGGACTAATAAAAGAGAGTGATCGAGACAGCGGTTACATTCCTCCTGTGGCCCCGACAGGGTGTGACTCAGACTTTAAAGATTCTGTGTTTTGTTAACTGGCTAAAAGGGGAAGCAGCCCCGAGCCCTATCTGCCCTCCGGAGCCCTATTGACCGGGGTCCCATGTGATACTTCACTCCTCACCTCATATCCAGCTGCAGATCGGAATTCTAAATGCATAACAATGAATGTAAGAGGGAACCATTATCAATTTCAGATGTGTGGCAAATCCTCAATCAAATCATCGCATGGCAGTTGACACTGGTAAAACACAATAGCAGCCACTTATTGAGTTAGTATTAAAGAGTTGGAGACAATGTGTTGTAAACACCTTGCAGTCCCCCATCCAGCGTGGAGAGTGTTGACAATGAGCTATTTCAAGCTTGAATGTTAGCAGTTCCCATCGCTACAGCTACTGATGGCTCCACCAATTGTAAAATTCATTGTATTGGTCTAAAAGGAAGTAACCCTTGTGATGTCACAGGGGTCAGTTTCCCTGACTTTGCACAGCGCCCTCTACAGCCCGCTCTGAGATGTAAAATTGGTGCAGTTGCCCTTTAAGGGATGGGGCCTTTTTCTTAAAGTTTTATGAATTTCTATGTTTATCCTGCCACTGAACAAAGAACAACATTTTTTTTCATTTTGAGTGCAGGGATATTATAATGTTGTCATCATGGAATGACCGTTGCTGATACCAGCTTGCTGACATCTGCGTAAACAATTGAATTCAGACCATGTTTGATGAATTATAGCCAGTGAAGACACTGCCTGTTCTAATACTTCAGTCTCTTAATTACACCAGACATCCATGTGTTCATCCCTCTTCCTCACCCCACAGTCTTTCCCCTCACTTACAAAGATAGAAACTGAAAACAAACCAAAAAAAAAAAAAAAGGAAAAGTGCATTTCACACTCCATTGAAGCACGAGGCAAGCTATTTGAAATTAATCAAAACATAATAAATTTACAACATGATAAAGAGGTGCTGTGTGTGAAATGAGGGGAGGGAGTTTATGCCACACTTGCTTCTTTTTTACACTGAATATTGAGATATTATGCAACTAAGAATCACATTTTTAAAACAACATTCAGGTAACGAATTAGAAATCTTTACACGTCTAAGTATTTCTCTTGAATAAATGCATAAATGCTATTTGGACACTGGAACAGACATCTGGTGTGCTGCTTTGAAAAATCTCTCAGGGGAAAGTAATATTACGTCTTCCATTCATTCAGTTATAAAAAGAGAGAGAGGGAGACGACCTGACCTTTGTTATAAAAATAAAAAAAAAGGATGTGCCACCTCTGAAGCCAAGCTTTGAATGTCACTGTCAACGCTTGTAATAACAATAGCCCGAGTTAACCCGGTGAACCTTGAAACAAAGACGACACATTTCATACCCGGGTTGGTAGATCATTGTGCCATTTACGACACCAGTTCATATTGTTTACCTTGGAAGACCCGTCACATATACATACCCTATTAAAAAACATTGATAAGAGCAGTAATCAGCGCTGTTGGCTAAATTATGGCACGTTAAACTGCCGGTGGAAAATGAAATTATATGATTGAGGTGACATAAGATATGGACCTCTATATAATGTATGTTAATATTACATAAGTGCCCCAAAAGGTTCTGTGAGTGCTGTTTATAGGTTCTTAACTCCATAAGATTGGATATGGTCGATGCAGATGATAACTGACCCTTTATAACTAAGCGCTATATTAAAATAGTGTATTTTTAATGTCATCTTTAATGTTCCCCAACAGTTTTCAGCTTCCATATTATTTTACAGTCTGTCATACAGTATGTGTCTCAAACAAAAGCTGCTCCATCACATCCCAAATGCCATATACCCCATACCCTCTCTGATCACTTGTGTTCTCTAGCTGGGAATGAGGACTATGCCACTGTCTCCCAAACCAGGCCCGGAATTCTGACGGGGAGATTAGGGAAGTTTCCAAGCTATTCATACCGCTATTCTCCACAGAGGACTTGGCTTTGGGGGGGTGGAATCCTCTTCTGTTCAGCCGGACTGTTCTATTTCCGACGCGCTCTGATGCTGTGTTTGAAGCGTGTCTCTCGATGGCTTGTACCTGTTTATCCCGGCAGCGCGGTGGCTTATGAGACGTTTTTCCTCAAAGCTTACCTGCCGCTTCCCTCAGCTCAAATGCCAGTATGTTTACTTCAGACCCGTAATCCGGACAAAAGTGGACGAAACATTCCCTCTGACTGCTTTCCTTATCGGCCGCAGAGAAGTAGACTCTCAACTCCCCTTTGTTACATTTTGTCTGTTCACGCCTCTCCTCTGAGGTATTTGCACCTTTTGTCCATGTAGCATATTCTGAGAAACACAATAGACGCAGAGAGATCCCGCCGCAATTCCACAAGCCAGAATAAATGTGAAGCACAAAGGAGATTAGCATGAAGCCATTTCGCAATATTTTGAATTCTTAGTGTGCTTAGTTGAGAAAAACATTAAACAGCGGCACATGAAGCACTTCCTGCCTCCATAGAGAATGGGTTTAGCCGCTGAAATATTTACATGGTACATAATGGTTACTATTGATATCATGACACTTACATTAAGTTCCACGTCTCTGCCCCTCCTCCCTGCCCAAATTTCACTTGACGCAAGTACACACTGTATATTCTGTGTCTAGCGTTTCTTTACCAATTAAGTACAAGTTCAAGTTTTGTTATCATTGTATGATATATATTTGGGGAAAAAGATGTAAATAAAGATTTTATGAACACACTTGTAACTCTTGTATTGTACACAATTGTATTGTAAAAAAAAACCCTAAAAATTAAAGAAGAACCTAAAAACAAAGAACTAAATACCGAAGTCCGATCTGCTCTCACTTAGTGGAACCAGAGGAGAGTCCTATAGTGTCCATTGACTTTAACTGCTGCACAAGCTCTTCCTTGAACCAATGTGGGCGTGATAAAACAAGGTCAGTTGCTGGGCAACGGCAGAATGAATGTAGCGCACATGCTGGTTTGTGACAAATATAAGGCTTTGTTTAGTGAGAGGATCGACGGTTCAGCTGTAGATGTGGCCACAAAGGATTCAGGATGTTTGTACTTTCAACGTGGCAAGAATATTTAGGGAGGCTGAGATTAGACCGTCTGAGTTCGTTTATTTTTCAATTCAGCTCCAAAAAGGTAATCTCATCCTACAGCGGACAAATATACTACATTTGTCTCTCCGACTGAAACAGAGGTGTGGACTGTAAAAGAGCTAAATAAAACGGGCAGCAGTAAATGCCAAAGGATATAACAAGGACGTGTTCTTTTATTCAGAGCAGGTGGCACCAGAGTTTAGAGGGTACTTCTGTTCATGACTTGGTTTCCAGATTAAACGCTACACCTCGACAAATTATATGATTTGGGGTTAGACGCCACATGGACATGACTGAGGCAGAAACACCAAAATGTCAGATAAGCAAGTCCATTCGCAGCCCTGTGGTGTGAGAAAATACTGTAGAGCACAGAGAGAGAAATAATTGAGATGTTATGAAGAGTGTTTAGTTTGATGAAAAGTTCAATTTCAGTTTCCAGGGGTTTCTTGAAATTGTTTGTTGGAAAGTTCAGGCGAATAAGTTTCCTTTAGTTCCTCGGAGAAGAAGGTGACTCGATCGTGGTCTGGTGTGAGAGTTGTTAGCAGCTCGGAGTTGCCTGGTAGAATTGTGTTGGGAGGTTGTTAATTAGTGGTGTCAGCATGGAGGGCCTCTCTCTCCAGTCTGTGCTCAGCTCTACAGAGAGACAGGTGAAATTATAGTGTGCAGAAAATTTGCCAGTGCCGGATAAAAGCTGAGATTTTGTACCAACACTATACTGAGCAAAGGGAAGGCTCAGGTCTTAACTACAGTATATTAGCAGCGCAAGTGTACAAATGTAATAAAACATGGTCAAGAATACCACTGATATCTGCCATATTGTTCATATTCAAATTAAAAGTGATTCCAGACAAGAAACCACAAGTGGTTTCAATGAAGCAGCATCTCAACAAAAAAAAAAAAAAAATCTCATCACAAGTCAGTTTTATTTAACTGTAATTTCCCTTGATAACTCACATATCTAATAAATAAAGTAAATTTCAAAGACTGAGGTGCAGTGAAGCAGACACAGAGCAAACAATGAAGATGGATGTGTTTTCTACATTTTCCAGATTAGTTCCAATGTTTCCTGACATCTTGCCAATGGGGTCAACCTTGTTGGTGGAATTTCGAAATAGTCTCACCACTTCATGTTATTTGTGCGCCCACGTGTTTGAACTATGTTGCATGGATAAATAAGTAGAATATCAACGTGTGTATGGTGGTTCAGGGCTTCTGGAAGCATTGCTGACATTAATCAGCACGTAACAAAGATCATACTGTATGTCTCCACGTAGCTGTCTGCTCATCAACCGAGCTGTCGGAATAATGTCTACGTTTTGACTCAAGAATATTTATGTTTCCTTTGTCACCCTTTCATTTGATGCTGTAAACTCTTGTGAGTGATGTGGAGCAATTTGTCGGCGAGAATTTGAAGACATTTAATTAGAAAGGGCTTTTTCAAACCACCGTTAGATTTCTATACCGCCTGTGTGTCACTATTTCATCTTATTTTCCCCAAAGCTGAAGGTAATAGACTAGGCTGCCACACAACTCCCTGCAAATCCAATATGCATGATCAAATAAATACCAGACGCATAAATACATTTTTTATTCTGCTGACCACCCACATCGTTTCCATATAGAAAAAAATATTGATAAGTTGGCTTCTCATATCTGAGAGCTATTAACACTGCAGCGCAAAGCATATTCACGATTTATTATCATATGGTTGCTTCATTTCTTTTCAGTGGATGATATGGGTGCTCACTCCTGTCAGGAGGTGTTGCTGCTTCTGTTTAATCCAAATTTATGCATAGTTTTGCATTGGAAAATGTTTAAAGGCTCATCCTCTTACCAGAGCCAGTGTGGATTGGGTTAACACTAGACGCTTCATTTCACATGCATACATATTTATACTAAAATACGTTCAGGGACAATTGACTGTAAATTCTCTCTGGATTCAAATCCTCGTAATTTATAGCAACTGGCAGTTCACATCAACCCCACAGCTACACTGCAACAACAGGAAACACCTTATACCTGCCGTCGCATTAATTTTATATACAGTAAGCTCAAGCAAGTCAATGTGTTAAGTAGCACAGATAAATTAAGTCTGGATGTTTATTTACATAGACAAAATGCATTGGTGTGAACTTCAGCTTTCATATTTCAACAACAGTAATGCTGTTCAACATCTCAGCACACGTCATTTAGAGGTGGAAGGAGAAACGGCTCAGACAAAACAAATGTGCGCGCCGCTGACGGAACCGCTTTTTTATTCCGTGAGACTAAATGGTATCCATGAGGAACAGCTGGGACCACTGCATCAGGATGAGTGCATAATTAAAGATGGAGATGATGATGAGGAATACAGTAGCCTGGTGGGACTTTACACCTCTCCAAGGTAGCGTGGCTGGATACTAACTAATATCTGCAGTGAGAGTGTGTTGTAATTACACAGAACAAAGGGCAAAGCAGGTAAGGTACTTGAAGAGTGAGGTATCATAATATGAACTACAACAGCTCTATGCCGCAGGAAAAGCAATCATCTTCATTCCGGGAAATGGTGACGGAATAATTCCCAATTGTCTTAAAAAGAAAAACCTGATTTAAAAACGCCGCATTGTGAAAATAATAACAAAAAAAATCTAAAATAACCCTAAAATAATTATAAATACATTTTAGGCAATATATTGTATTAGTGTGTGTTGTTAAAAACCCCCAGAGAGGACGGCACACTTGGTGCACGTAATGGCAATTTACTCTGGCATAATTAAAATGAAATTAAGTTGAACAGCTGCTGTTTGTTCATGACAGAATGAACTGAGACGTCAGCATGTAAACGGATTATTAACACTACAGTCAAAATAAACCTGATGTGCACGATGGGCCCGGCTTTCTCCACCCGTTTCTCTACTCGTTTTTCTTTTGTCCTGCGCAGGGTCTCAGGGGTGCCGGAGCCCATTCCAACACGACTGAGCTTGAGGCAGGTAACACCATGAACAAAGAGCCAACACACGCCGCATTTACACTGACAGTTACACCTTTAGACTCCATTTTGCCTATTCTGTATGCATTGGGTCTTGCAGAGGAGACACAACAAAGGTAGTGCCACACAGAGAGAATGTCCTCTTGGAAGTCTAGTACAGGACATCACGGGACAGAACTAACCCCTGAGCTCATTCCTTGTTTAGATCGAAACATATTTAGTTGCATTTTGAAAGCTATCTTCACAAATTAGTCGACAAAACATTGCTGCTTATAACAGCAATGATAATCATAGCGTACGAAGAATATTGAGAGAAAGCTTGAGCAAACCTTTCACGTGTTTCAGTACTAAGTACCTTTTTGACCTTTTACCTTACTGAAATAACTTGTTGGCAACAAATTTGTTGTAAAATAACAGGTCACTGACTCGCCAGATTGCTACACTGTAGACACATAGACTTTATTATTCTGCTCATTGCAAAGTAATTTGTTTCAAAGTTTTATGCATACTGCATACGGCGGACAGGATCGAAAATATGAGAAGCAATTGTAGTCGAGCAATTCTTTGTGCAGGGAGGAATGTGCGTGGCAAAGGCAATGCTGTAAAGCTCAACCTATTTCTAACCTCATGGCCAATGTTAACAATTCTTTCTCTGGACCTGGCACATGTGAAAAAAATGCAGCGGAAACATCGTGAATAAAATAAATTACCTGAACTTATGATGATATGAACAGAATGTTTTAAATCCGGTTGAAGTGACAGTCCCAAGAGAATTGGTTTGCTGCATTCCAATTAGTTTGCTTAACTTTGTAGGATTCCACAACCAAACGTGTTTCTGTTAATATAGGCAATGCTCAAACTAAAGGTAGCCTATATACAATTAGATGACTGGAGGACTGTCAAAAATGACCCAAACACAGAAGGACTATTGGCAGAACATAACTGCATATGTACTGGAAATTCAGATATCCACAGCCCATCTAAATTTACTGCAGGTGGGCTATACTTAGCTAAGAGATATACTAATATGTGTATAAAAATGTATGTCACTGATCCAAACACAGCATGTCCACCTGATACGACATGAGAGAACAATACCTACTACAAGGGCACAAAGAGAAGGACACACACAGAGAGACTACCAAGAGATAAATTTAGCCTTGGGGCTATCCTCATGCCAACTTGCCCTTGCATACTTTGGCATAAGCCTAGTTGAGCTGTGGTTTGACGACATGACATCTCTGGCCCTACACGCCACTCAGTCTCTTATCCCCGTGGTTAATCGGGTTTTACTTTACTACCGCATTTTATGATTCTCAGTCGTTGCGAGGAGGAAAGAAGCTCTTGCTGGATCTCCCAACTCAAACAACAACATTGTGCAGCTGTCCCATTGATCCATCCAGAAGACTGATCTTGTCCAACACTTGCCTGTCTGTGGTTCCACATATAGTTGTCTAGTTGTGTTTCTCTGCTTGATTGTGTATTGTTTTGTTGCATCTGAGTTTGTTTGAGTAGGGACAGTGCAATTTAAATAAAGGTTTGTTGAGGTGGGAAGGGAAATCTAATACAGGGGATGAGGCACACCAGGCCTATCTGAAAGTCCAAGAACAAGAGATTAGAAAGATAATTCCGTTTTGGAGAACGTCCTCAAGACAAACTGACGGGCCTGGACTCATTGCTAGTTTTGAGTCCAACATTATTTGCACTCTGTCCTCTCTGCCAACAAAACACTCCAGCGTGGATTTATTCCCTCGCCAGCTGTGAGCAATTCCACTCACTCAATTTGACTCGGTGGTGCTCTTACGTTGCAATAATGCGTTTTTAGAACCTGCACAATACCCCCAAATGTGGCAGCTGGAGACTTCATGGCTTGAAATCTCACCTGACGCAGCTGGAGACTTCATGGCTTGAAATCTCACCTGACAACGACAACTCAAGCAACATAAGTAGGTTGAAGTGATCGCATATTGATAACGGCAACATTTATCTGTAAAACTGCAGAAGATATTTATATATTTGAAGCAGCATGAGAGAGTATGAGATCGGCGACAGGATCTGCCAAGATGAACGGCGCAACTTTCAATTTAATTAACTTCTCAATTAACATATTGTAATATATACTGTGTATTTGGGCCCATCTTCCCATCATCTGTGCCCAGATCACCATTATGCTTCCTTCCCTTATATTGGCACTGCCCTTGGAGATTTCTATTTGTGTAAAGTGGAATACGGGATGGGTGGGGCGAGAAGTGATCATGATATTCCAGGGTAATTATGCCATTAGAACACATACAAAACATTTATTTTTAGACCCTTGAGTCAGAAATTAGCCAAACCATCTTTGATAATAGTTCCTGTTGAGAATGCTCTATGCTGGGCGGAGCTTTTTCACAAGTTGGGATTCAGATTGGCGTCATCATCATTAGAAACAAAAGCCACGGCCTCTCCAATTTCACTCCAGCGGGAGCACATTTCACTAATGCTCCAGCTGTGGCCGAGTCACGTGCCTGCTTGTTTTCCACCTCAATCAGCTGATTTTCGTGTTTTGTTCCACACAAGTGTGGTGGCTCCTCCAAATTCCTCCTCGAAATCGGACTAATACTAGGCTACTTTGGCTGAATGCAGAAAAAGAAAATGACAGTTTTACCACTGCATTATCTTGATTATAGTCATTATTTGCAATCTTTTCTTGGGATGGAGTGTGAATAATATCAGTAGGTACATGCAGGGTTCTACATTTAGATTTACATTTACTTATTTGGCAGAGTACATGTGATTTACTAGCACAAGCCAGGATCTGGTCAGGAGTGAAGATAAAGAGTAAGTGCCATGAAGCTAAAATCTAGTTGGACAAGACATGGGCATGGAGACAAGAATAGAAAGAGCCAGAGAGGTTATCACTTGTGATACGCAGACTTTGTAGGAGTGACTTGGGAGAAGTCAAGCTGGTTGTTAATTGGTGGTTGTACGGAGGGATTTGCTGGAATGACAAGAAGCTCAGTGTTGATAAGTTAAGCTAAAGATGCTGCTCCTTGGTCCATGCTGAGATACTTGTAAGCCGTGCTGATATCTGTGCAGGAAAAGCCGAGTGTCATCAGCATAGGAATGGCATGACAAGTCAATCAACATTAACTTTATTCGGAGGATAACCCCTTGAGGTCAAATCCAGGCTTCAAAAGTTTCCCTTTAGAAATCTGTAGTTATGGCGATGTCACGTGAAGTTATGTTCCATCTACTCTATGAACCAAGCAGGAGAAAATAAATTCCAATACCTAAAACAATAAAAATTCCAGTTACTTGAGTATGCATCCTCAATCAATGTTTTATCTTTACTACTAAAGCACAATCACAATTTTCAGATTTCAGTCATTATTACTTTCCCCCCCCAAAATGATACTTTTTTTTATGTCTGGGTGGAACTCTGAAAATAAAACATCCAAGCAGTAAACATGAATTTACAGTGCTATTTCATATTTATGATGAAGGAGGCACACTGATGTCTCGCATCTATCTTCATAATGCCATCTTAGGGTAAAATACTGTGCACAATATAGGCAGCATTCATTCTTTCTGTGTGTATGTGTGTGTGTGTGTGAGAGAGAGAGAGAGAGAGAGAGAGAGAGAGAGAGAGAGAGAGAGAGAGAGAGAGAGAGAAAACTTATGAAATCAAATAGTTTTTTTCCCCATTTTGTCAGCTGGTAGATTCCACTAATACATACATATATTTATGTAGATATGCAGTGAATCCATGACACTTAACATTTAAACATGATTTAACACCTGCTGTGCCAACTAAACATCACTGTTGGCGATCAATAGTGATGATATATGAGTGATTCCCTTGCAAGAGAACAGTTTTTTAGAACTTTTTTTTTATTCCTACAGCAGTTTTTTGATTTTCTTGTGTCATCAGGAATCATATAAATGAATTATCTTCATTATTGTGTTTATCTCCACATCTTCCAGTGCATGATTTTGATGCTATTGTTAAACTCGGAACGGATCACAGTACATTTACATTTTGCTCTCCCCCTGCAATATTGCCCCACAAATGTCTGTTGAACAAAATAAAAATAAAAACAGTACAGGTTATGTTATTATCAAAAATGCTAAATATGTCCTCTGAATACACATGGTTAATAAGTCGTGTTCATTTTAATATGCAATGTTGTTTTTCCTCTTTCTGTATTTAAAGATGTTTTTCAGAATTTTCACAACTGCACAATAACAACAAACCAGTCATTAAAAACCTGTAACCACAAGTAATTAATGACTTTACGAACTGAACCAAGGCCAAAAAAGAGACCAAGCATCCTCTGGGTGGGTGTCAAATCTGGGTTTGTGCTTATTAAGGTGAAGGGTTGCAACAAGCTGTGTTCCCTTCAGCCTTCAGGCCTGACCAAACTATGTGTCCTAACCATGATATTTGTGTAATATTGAGAAAATAATTGCATTATTTTGGGACATATTGTCAATCCTGAAAATCCTCACCTCCTCCTCAAGAGGTGTCTTCATTCACACCTTGCATTTCACCTTCTCTTTCCCACTGCTTACAAGCAGCAACAATTTGTTTGTAGTGAATTTTTCCTGGTTATTTTTAGAGCTTGTGTTATTCGGAATGTGCCGTTTTGTGCGATTCTAAAGGTGCAACTGTTAAAATGAGCTCTGATGCCTCATCCCTTTTAATGGCTTTAAATACAAGCTACTCCAGTGATAAAACAAGACTTTGTGAGATAAATCTGGGGGGACAGTATGGACATTTGGGACATATTTATAATCTATTTTGTGGAGTGTCACCGCCCCTGGATATTACATGCATCAGTGAACCTGAGTACCACGGGGCGCAGCTGTTTTGGAGTGAAATTGTGTTAGGAATGAGGCGCTCCAGTCGATTTCCTACTGCTGTTTCCCAGTTTAAAGTGGGAGTGAACTGCAAGTGTTCAAAGCATTAGTCTGCTACTAAAGACTTATGTATCTGGGCAAATTTAGAAGCAAATTAGGCTAATTTTGCTGTTGAGAGTGACAGTGATTGCTTACTGTTGAACAGCTGTAATAGCTCATGCATGCTGTTGGTAATTAAGGCGGTAAATGTTAAGAGAAAAATGTGTCAATACATTATATGTGAGCAAATCAATCACACCTTCAAATGAAACCGCCGCTTTGAAAACCTGCAATCTGAGCCCAGCTTAGCCAGATGCTGTTCAGCTGCATATTGCATTAGACGCGCACACACACACACACACGAATGAAACCTTGCTAACCTGTTGTCCTGCGGTGATGTTGTAATAAATGTGTCCTTCTTTTTCTTCTTATTCTAACTTAACTAATTATTTGTAATAATATCTGAACATATAAGTGGAAAAAACCCAATAACCTTTTCATACCTCAGCCATAGTCTTGCTTCCTCGCCACCTTCAGTCACCAATTACATTCCAAATGGAGAACAATGAGTTTGAGGCTATGTTATAGGTTTCCAATAAGAATCCACCCCACCATTCCTGGGGGGGAAAATACTTAACAATGCAATTCTTACGTTTAACAACAATGATTTATTTGTTGTTTGAAGGTACATTTTGCTTTGGTTAAGTCACTGCTGTGCATTCTAGCCACGTAACGGTATCTTTGTATAAGTTAGGAGACGGGTGTGTATTTCTTCCTTCACCTCACATCTCGTTTCCTCAGTCCTAAAGGAGTGGTTCTTAAACTGTGGAACATGTGTCTCCTCGCTGTACACAAGATGAAAACGATTGATTGCAAAATCATTGTGGAAAATTATACACAAATACTTTTGCCCACAAAGTCCCAGGCTACAAATGTGGTGCCTGAGCTCCACCAATAAAATGAGGTAAGGTTAGGATTCGCCCTGGATTATTGTTAGGATTATGGCAAAGGCCATGAGTGGGTGTTAGAGACGCTCCCCCGTTCAATAGACTCAAGGGCTCCACGGCTGGAGCCTCTCATGGTCAGCATCCAAACAGTGGCAGGAAATCTGTGATCTTGTGGCGTACGGGAATTGAGTCGCCGAATGTCAATGAAGTTAAAAGTAATGGCAGACAGGAAGTTCAATAGGAATGAGCCAAGGAATCGATCATGAACTGATGGGAGATTTGAAAAAAAAATTGAAGAGAATGAGAATGAGAAAGCGGACAGGAAAGCAATTAATGGTAAAGTAAAACTAAAGAAAGAATATTGATTGATGATGACTAAGATGGAAAGTGGCCGTGGAACAGTAAGACATCAGCATGGACTTAGATGGACAGCAGGCTTATTCCACATTATGTATTCTATCCATTCAATCAGCGTGACTTCATCATGCACACGGAGATGGCGCAAAGAATTACATTTAGGTGAAAGGTGTTCACAGGGAGTTACAATATTTGCTTCGCTTGCTATCTTCCTCTTTTCCCTCCTTCCTGATCAGTCAGTAGAAAGCTGCTTATAGTCATTACAAATGTTGAAGGATCTTTGAGCCACGCTGCATTGCTGACACTTTCCCCAGAGGTGAGCAAACTGCAGGATCTTACTGCAGGAGTCCATTATCCAAATTCTCTGAGCTTCAAGCAGAAGAACACTAACAGAACGAAATAGCATTTACATAATAGACTCATGAAGGCAACTGCAGAATATTAAATATGTTTTTTTGGTTTTGATAGTTATTAGAGTCAGCATTTGTACAGATGATTTGACTAAAAGATTTGACAGCTTTTACACTCCCATGCTTGTTCCAGTAACATTCTGTGACTGCCACCTTCCGGTGTTCACAAACAGATGGCCGTAATACCAGGAATTTTTCTTTTCCAGCATTTGAAAGTCTGGAGTCGGGGTGTTGACAGCCAGTGCCTGAAGGTAAAATAAGAGCCTGCCATTCCGCTCACGTAGCTGTTCCACCTGCAGCTCCTGATTCTTTGCAGGGAGATACTAATACTGAAATGTTTTCTGTTGTTATGTGCGCAAGGATAGATGGTTTCAACTGGCGAAGTAAGCCAAGCTAGTGTACTGCTAAGGGACATCATTGTGAACAGATATATAACCTAGGAAAATGTCCAAGCGTGACCTCAGTTACTAAGCAACCGCTGCAATTGAATTGATTACGTTCCTCCCGTAAGCTTTGAAGAAAACTGCCATTTTCAAAGCTACCACATCTCTTTCAGTTTTGACAGAGGCTTTTATAAGGCTACAAAAGTGTTTTTCATCGACACAAAAAGCAGATAAATATGCCCCATCGCCATGAAATGAATGGGGAAAAAGGGGGATCCGCAGTAGTTTGACATTGAAAAGATGACAGAAAGTTAAGACAGCTTGTGCTCGTCTGCTGGGTGGGTTTGTACATTTGTCTTCTGCCAATCGAAACATTGTGCTTTTAGTTGAACTTTTCCTTCTTTAACGAGACTTGTTCCTCACCTTAGCTTTTAAGCAGCAAGATGTTCCTTTTTTACCAGAGAAATGTCAGCTTCATATCAACTAAGCTATATTATGGTTAATGGATGGGGCAGAGTGGAGCCGTGTCAGATGATGCCCTTCTGTTCAGCTTGTTTTCGTTATGTTATTTTCGCTTTCACAAAGATGTATTTTACTGCATAATAGAGCAACAGAATTATGTTGTAGTTTCTGGCTATTCTGCAGCCATATGAACAGAGTGGTACTGCTGGATGACATTAGTTCAAAATGGTTCTTGACCTGTATTGACCTTGTGTGAAATGCACGAAAATTGCAGTTTTACAGCTGATTTGTCGCCCAAAAATGAGATGCCACACAGGTTTACCCTATTTTCCATCTGTTCTTTAGATCAGGTCACTGACCGTTGATCATTTACACCACAAAGAGCTCGAAAAGAGAGTTTTGTATGGCCGCACTGGCCCCATGCCATTTGGCAACTATGGCCTTTGCCCCCTTCTGGCTATGGAGTTCATGGATTAACGAGAGCGAGTGATTGAGAAACTATAACCTCACCTTAGTACTTCTTATGTCCTCACCTTGACCCTAACCCACTGTGATGTGAATTACTCCACTCCTCCGCCACAGAGACCCAGCTGGGTTGCAGCTTGACTAAAAATCCCCTCACATAATCTTTCACCACAGTCCTTTCACCACTGTTCATTTCAGCTACAGAAGATAAATATATATATAACTGATACTGTCCAGGCACATATGGTACTAAATACATGTGCACTTGAACTATGAATTCATGAATGTTGTATGAATTTCATTATATAACCAGCCCACAACTAGATTTGTGAATTCTGCAAATCTCAGAGTAAACTCTATATTAACATGGGAAAGATTTTCCATGCACGTTACAGGAAAATAACCTGTAGGGAATGAACCACTGTGTAAACCAACAGATGCATATCAACAGTTGCCTGGAAGCATCTCTCTGCTTTCTGAATCCCCACGTTTGTCTTTCATCCCTATGAAGGATTTCTGAACAGTGGTGGCATCACTTGATTGATTGTTCCGGAGCAGAAAGGCACAACAACAATCATCAAATGTGTAGTGTTTATTAATACCCCGCATCAGGAATGGCGCACACGTAGATGACAATGTGTACTGCAGCCTGACAGAGTTGCCAGATCAGCGGGAATCTTACAAACATCGTTCTGTCACTCTCCAGAGTGAAGTGTAAATGATCTTTGGGCTTGTGATAATGATTTGGGCTTAAAAGTGCAATACAAGACAGGAAAGCAGTGTGTGCCGCATCTTCAAACAGGTGACGAGTGAAGCTCCTTAGAGTCTGAATCCAATAAAAGATCAGTTTAGAAAAGTAACAAGGCAGAGAAAGCATGACTCGCCAAAACTGATGGAACCAGCACGTAAATAAAACGGTAAATCAAACGTATCCATGGCTGCTGAAATGAAAGTTGCTAAAGTAATTTTATGTGCTATTCAACAAGATATTGCAAAGATACGACACCTAATTAGGTAGTCCCATTTGTGAGCTGAGTGCTTTTAGTAGCAATAAAGGCCCTCTCTGCTTTTATTTTTCATGCTTCTCTGCTTTTTTGTCACACAAATGGCAAAGCTGCACGCCGCCTTTAATGGGAAATGACTGAAATGCTATCAGCGTCCCCGTATTCAACACTGGATATTCTGCAGACGACTTCAACGCTGCCTGACAGGAATATACAGACAACCTTGTTTGCCGGTATACAACCCAATATAATACCGCGTTGCGCTAAATCAATGTAATGCATGTAAAGCTGTTCGGCCCAAAGCTGTTTTGACAATATTTCTTGTGTGTATTTATGCTCCACGGGTAGAAAGTAACCTAACTGTCCCTACGGTTCCATTTTGGAGTTGAAAATGCCAAGGCGCTTGTATATTGTTGTTATTGTTGTCGTCGTTGTCGCCATTTAGTGACTCTGGATAAGTTGCATAGTGCCTTGTATTACTATTTATACACATGTATGCATTAAACCATCAGGGAAATAAAACTAATAAGAATAGAACATGCCAACTGACCACAGCAGTACCGTATGAATCCCCCAGCCTAACCAAAGAAACAATCACGCATAAGTGTTCTAAAGCGACCCCTAAGATTGACAGAATGACAGACGTCAAACTAAAAAGGTCATACATGTGCATTCGAGTTCAATCCAGCCGGTTGTGAACATTTTAAAAGCAGGTAAAGCCGTTTCTGCATTTCACACATGCCTCGGAAATAAAATAGCTCCGGATGTTCCATCTGCCATAAAAGCCACATGGAATAAGCTGGCTCGACTGAGCTGAATGTCACAAGTGGAGCTACACCCTGTCACAAAAGACGGAAAATAACTGCGTCTCTTGGAGCACAATGATTGTCACTGGAGCTGTCGCCTTTTTAGCTACAATATTATAGTCTTTTCTGAAAAATTGCCCATGAACAGATTGGTAGCTTCTGAAACCAAATTGAACTTTTTCAGAGCTGAAGAAGGAAGAGTAACGCTAAGGATTCATATGTGAGCAGTGTGAGTAGTTAGATGAAGGAAAGTAATCATGCATGTGTGCTGTATGACCTTGCAGCTTCTTGTTTGGCAAATGATGGTAAAAACTTCAGAGTAGTCAGCCTTCAATCTGTTCCCAGCGTTGTACGAAAGTGGGCAGCGCCGCCATCACCATTTGCTCCTGCACATAGAGGTGAAATGGCTCTGTCATCTGATGCTGACATGTTCATTTTCTTTGAGGAAGCAGCTGTGTTATTCTGTTTGACACGAGGCCCAATCAAGCAGAACTCTTGATGGATTGGAAGTGGCTTCTTTAATTTGACTGTCTTGCCAATAGTGAAGTGAATATGATTTGCGGAACAATTCGGGACGGCAACGCAAACAGCATTCACTAGTACGGATGAAACTTACTGTACATATGGTTTGGAACATCGGGAGCGGTTTCCTTTAAATGAGGGGAAATTGCATTCTCGGTTACAGTTCTGTTTTAATAACTGATAGATGCATACAGTAGGTGGAACTAGAGAGCGGTGTATACAGGAAGTCAGCACCTATATCTCATTTTAGTGCAGCCAGTATTTCCCTGACCTTCACCAAGTGGTTTAAGTAGCCTAACTTTAACCTTAATAATACTTACAGATATGTTCAATTAGCTGACTTTTGACTGACGCCTGACGATGTGATGATGTAGAATAATAATCCCAGCATTATGTTTCAGACAGAAGTTATTTGGGTAAGGATTTGAGCGTATAAATACACACGGTGTAAGCACATTTCTCAGGGGAAACAGCCGGCTCCTGACACGTCTGAGGCAGATCTGTGGGAAGGCTCGGAGAGACGACTCTGTCCTTTTGAGTCAGGATTTGCAAGAGAATTGGATAGAATGAGTCACGGAGAGTAAACCAAGACATCATGTACAAATGCATATTCAAAAGCTCAGCGAGATCTCCGTATCCCTGCCAAACTTCATGCTGCGTGCCTGATCTGAGCTGAGGTGCAACACAGAGCAGCAGCCGCAAACGGTGACATCCTGCCAGGTAAGAGGAAATACACTCATTTGAATTGTGAACCCTTATAAACCTGCCGTTTATGGGACTAACAGGTTAGCAGTAAACCAAGACACATTACCTACTTAAGGGTGTAAAAAGAAATAAAAATAAAAAACCCAAAACGAAAAGTATACAGTAAAATACAGTTTGCCATAAATATTCTAAAGTTGCCATGGTAACTAATTGCGGCGTCAAATGATTCAAATCACAAGTGCAAATCACAGTTGATGGTATTGTCACAGTGCAGTTACTTAGAAAAAATGTCCAATTTGAAGCAAACCAATTCCATTTCTTTTTAAAAAATGGGATTTGTGCTGCTTTCAAATTGCTCCCATTTTGCCTGAATGCCTGTGAGAGGAGAGAAGGCCAGGCACTCTCTCACCTCTTCTTGTAAAAATTGTTTTCTTTTTATTGAAGTGTTTTTTTTTCATTTTCAGAATATTCACGGTGCCAAAAATGCAATTATGTCCCCCCGTAATTACTGTGTTCACCGTGTCTCATAAGGCAAGCAGATATGTTTGGTGTCTCATTTTTCCCTGGAAAGGATTATAATCTTTCCTGCAGGAAACTGTTAAATTGGCCGTTTTTGATTAGCGAGGTGTTGAAGCGCCATCTGCCAGGGGTTGATGAGGTGATACAGCTAAGAAAGTTATTCCTACAGGGGCATTGTGCGAGATGGTAATACTGCTGATGACGGGGTTAATTATTATATGGGTTTGTTGGAGCTGTGCAGAAATAAATTCATACGACTTACGGAGATAGAAGCAATGGAAATCTCTATTTTGAGGCTTGTGGAGTTTTATGACAATCCGTAATAATGGTTGATGAAATTGGAATTGGAGTTGTTTGCTTAATATTCAACATTGTCGCGCTTTTTATTATAAGCTTATCAGGAACTCTGTACTGTTGAACTGGACATGTCCTTGACCACAAAAAAAAAGAACTCAGCGATCAACTGTTTCCAGATAAATTGTGTCTTAAAATGTCTCCCACAGAATTATTTCTTCCATGTCCACGTTGACCTTCATCTCCGAAATGTGGTGGCAGAGGTGTTAGAAATTGATTGCATTGCATTTATAAGAAGTTTCATTTTGGCCCTGGGTACCTCGTGAGTTACTGATGAATGCGCCATGCTGGCATGTGACCTGGTTTGGTGCTGTGTGGCTTCAGAAAAGACCAACCACCAAATTCAGAACGGCGGACTGAGACGGTGAGTTCAACTTCTGTTGCTGCCCTGTTATTCTCTTCCTACCACGACAATAAACAATGGTCTTTGCCCATACACAGCATCTGTCTGCCTGTCTGTCTGTTTGTCTGTCTTTATTGTCAAAAGTTGAGTTGGAGGATCCATTCAGGGTCCCAATTTGTCAACATTATTCATCATCATTACATTTCTATAAGGGCTGCTGTAATAAAAAACCTATAGCTGAAATCCAGCTGTAACCTTGGATCCCTACTTTAAAAAAAATAGGATAAAACAATGTCACAGCAATTTAACTGTGTGTTCACTGTGCTCCCCATTTAGCAAAGTGGAAAATGGCACAACCATCAACTATCTGTTAGTATATAATCAAACACAGGAAGTGCTAAACGCGAGCCAAAGGACTGCAATAATGTGTTAAAAAGCACTATGCTCCCCTAAGCAAAAATCAAATGGATATAGTCCGCCCCTCGCTCTGTCCCAATTCCCTTTCCCCTTAAGTCATTCTCCTTAAATAACATGTTGCCCCCCACCACCATGATTAGAGTTGTGAGTGTGCAAATCTTTGACAGCAGGGAGGTGTGAGGCCCCTTGGCCTCAGCAGCGGCAAGCTGTTCCACTGCTTAGTGTGATGTTTTAAAAGAGCTGACAATGCATGCAAATCATCTTGAGTGTCTGGGATGTTAATGTGCCTGAATCACCGGAGAGCAGCATGCTGGCAAGCTGAACTTTCACTAGTGGTATACCTGTAATCACAGGGTTTAGTCTCTAGCTGTCTCACTGGGGGGAAATTAAATGCCTTGTGGGCCTTCAACAGTCAGATTGAATGTTTGTGTTGTTAGCACTGAACACACAGTGTCAATCATGACAGATTGCCCAAGGTGGAAGGGCAGATTAGGAGACACTTTACAGGTTTAGATCAGCTTCCTGTCAAAAACCAGGCACCTCTGAATTAGTCTGGAGCCGCTTCTTCCTGTCCTTATTTACAAGCAGCAAACATCACAAGGGAGAGGGTTTTAATTACATGCAGTGTCATATTCTCCGTCACTATAAATATCTACAGAAGTTTCTTTTGGCATTGCTAAAACTGTTTAAATCAATCAAAAGGAAACATTTCCCTACAAGGATTAACAAGTGTGTTGCCCCTCTACTGCAGATCAGATTCCAGTCAATATCACCTTGGGGGATACGTGGGTGGTAAGGTGAGCTATATAAAGTATTTGGTTGATATATGACTGGCCTGCATCATTTGTGACTGCCTTATATCACTCAATCACTCAGCAAGATGGAGACGCAGCGGCAGAATGTTTTAATGAGCCTAACCTCTACCGGAGTCAGAGGCATGACAGGTAATCTCAACAGCTTGCCATTTGCTGTCACCTTAGTTCATGTAACATCAACGCCAGAGCTTTTAGCACTTTCCCCCCCGCACGTCACAGTTTTTTAAGATTGGAAAGAGTAAATGATCGACAAGACTCGCACAACACGAACTACGGGCGAGCTTTTATTCCTACCGTGAAATCGTCGCGAAAATGATAATGAGCTCGCAACCTCAAATCTTCTCCAGGCTACAGTAGCGAGCGATTAGATTGGGTGTAAATGGGTTGGTCCTGACATGCTGAGCTTCATTCCCAAAGTTTATGCCAATTAGGTCCACTGAGCCTTATCCCTCATGCGGTTTTGACCCTCCAAATAGATTCATCTGTGTCTGTGGCGTCTAAGCGATTTTGTAGCCTCCTCAGTGTTTTTCGTCCGTAATTGCCTCCTGTCAAAATGTCTGAGTGAGCTGATTGCAGGAAATAGGACAGGACATGTGTGCCCCTCATTAACCCGTCAGTCGGTGTAGCAGATGTGGCAGATGTGGCAGATAGTGTAACACGGGCAGATATCGCCTCTTTCACACGTGCTGTTTCTTTTAATACATTGTTATTATTTTTGAAATGTATGAAGTGGAGGAGTTAAGGGACGACATTGTTGTCCAGAGATACGCTATAGAATCGATATGTAATCAGACGCACTGCAAGTCAGGGTTTACAGTTGATTTAAAGAAATTCACAATTCAGCCTCAGATGGGAGAAAATATTAGGGACTATTTATTGCGATTCCATATGTACTCTGACAGCAAAAGGCGCCACGTATGACAGCGCTCTCAAAATGAACTCGAGAAGCACACGCCATACTTAAGGGAGCGCATTAGAACTACAAGGGTTCTACAGAAGGGAACCCACCGGGCATGTAGCACTGAGATATGGAATATACATAATGCACAAGGCAAGAGATGCCACTCCAAGTATATGGTAATAAGGCACGAGCAGGAGGCTGCCGAGGTGGTGCGGAGAAGGAATCTGAGCGTACAGCAACAGCGGGGGTATGTTGCATAACCGGGTAGAAGGCATGGCGGCGTAGATGATCAGAAGAGTGTGAGTGTAAGCCTGTTTGATTAGGAGGACTGTCTGATTGGCTCGTATGTTAGAACAAGTCAGATCAGCTATTGGTTTTATGACTGAATTGGGTGTGCTGTCTGAACTTGGAGCGATGTTCCATTTAAGGCAGATGTGTGAAAGCACAAAGGATCACATATTGCACCAGTTGCGCAGCTGTGTGTAACATATAAGCCCATGCAGAGAGTCACATTTACGTTTCGTTGCCACCATTAGGTCTAACAACAGAAGTGACATTGGAGCTGCCATTCTAATGTATAGCTTCTCTATATGGAGCAAAGGCATGCTGCATTGCTGCTGGACACTGGACACAAACGTGTTGCTATGCTACCTGTTGTACCTTTCTGCACGTAAAATCAAAGAATAGAGGATTAACATTTTTAGTGAGCGTTCGATGTAAAAACAACACATAAAACAGATTCTTCCAAGCAGATCAGATAAAGCAAAGCTCACACCACAGTGGGAAAGACAAGGCTCAGTTTTGCTAATGACAGTAATCTGGGGGGAAATCATGCCCAAAATCTGCTTGATCTTCTGAGTAGAATTCTATAACGGTCAATGCGAGCAGTATGCGTTTAATAGCAGGGCTGTTGCTTCACTGCTGAGTCCTGCTTTAATGGACGTGAGGCTTCGGACAAATTGTTGTTGACAAGTCTAGTTGCTTTACTGGAGGAAGTCTAAGCAGGCTATGCAGGGAACAAACACAACGTCCACAATGTTTAAGGCGGAACACTGAAAAAGTACCAAATAGCCATTTTTTGTCATTCTTTCTGACTTTCTCTTTTTCAATTGCTCATAGATTGCTTATATTCTTCTGCAAGCAAACAATATTTTTAGATGCAATGCATTTTATATTTGCTTTGTGGTACTCAGAAGAAAAAAAAACACCCTGATGTTTCCTTTTTAAAAAGGAACAGAAACGTAAAAACGGTCTGCTTACACATTTGATGTCCCTGCACAGCCCTAATGTTGCATTTCTGGCAACGAGAGGACACTGTGCACAATAATGTGTTTTTACAATAAACAAGGTCATCTATCCTAGGCTACAGCTGAGAATATGCTGTTGTCTTGAAAAGGACCGAGACAAACAAGCTGCTAAATATAGGCCTCAAAGTGTGTCGAAGTGTTTCTGCTTCAAATGTTCTCATTTGCAGATATTTTTCATCAGTTTTTGTTTATCTGATCATTTCATACTAATCCACATTTGTAAACAAAATATGCGACTTGCTGCACAACAACATGCACTCTTGTTTATGAGGCAGGATTCGCTTTTCCCTTTTCCACCAAAACAGTCATTGATTAAGGCCAATAAGTTCACTTCACGTTTCATCAGCCCTTAACACTTTGTTCTTAAAGCTCTGGCTTATCTAAATGCTGCGTCGTGCATTGTCTGAGTTGTCTTTGTGTTGGGATCAGAGGAATGGCTTCCTTCTGATGGCTCTTCCAAGCAGATTTGTGCATGCAGAGCCGCACAGCTAAATCCCACTGTGGGTAATTTGAGGTGGTCGCTTTGCAGAGTCGACCCTTTACAAGCACCTTTAACACTGAAATTGCTTTGTCTTTTTTGTCTGAAATATGTCCAAATGTTTTCAGTTTTGTAACACATTCTCCCTGCCTTTCCCTGTATATCTTCTATTTGTTGTCTTGACCTTGGCCGGCAACAGAATAGGGAGTAATTGCAAAGTTCTGATTTACTGTACGAATTGTTCAGGTTCACCATGCAGTTTACCGATGCAGTCCAAATGCCAAACCAATCCATCAAATTAGACACCGAGGAGATCTTCAGTCTAATAGTTTTTTGGGGAGGGAGGGTGTAAAGGCCAGAGCAGCCTGGAGAAGATGAGGAGGGATGACAGATGTTCCACGTCTCAGTGAGGGTTAGACTTTGTTAATGACCATTAGCTCAAAATTGTTGCAAAGCCGACGGCATCAGTGGGAGTCGGGGGCGAAAACAGGATTATTTCCTTGACAAACCATACTTCAAAAGCTGTGTGAGTGGGCCTGTGTTACCACGCGAAAGCCCCGCAGTCAAGAGTAAAAAGGTGCACAGCCAGAATCTTCAACTGGTGTGAAACAAGACATGAACGAGAAAAATCAGTACGACCACAAATAGCGACAGGAAGGAGGTAGACATGCTGGATAATCATCAGAAACACGAATGTGGTCACTTTCATTTTCAATGAAACCCACCCAATTCAATCTAGCATTCAAAATTGAAAAAGCCATTTTCATCTGTGGATATAATTTCCACCTCAACTGTTGCTTCCACCATCATCCAGAATGTAATTATTCATTTGGCTACCAGACGTTTCCAACACAGCTGGCTACAGGAAATGTGAAAAAGAAAAACCACTAATAAGCTGTTGTTCCACGTTGTGGTTTTTTGTGTGAGAGTTCTATAACGTGTCACATGCAATCAATTTGAATCGACACCGAGGCTCATTTGACATAAATCGTCTCACATTTCCATTTTGAATCAAATATTTGGCTCTTAAATTTCTCCTGAATTGAGGTCAGCAGTCTCCCTCCCAGCTGAGCACGGCCTGGACCAGGATTCCCCCCACTGAGTTGCCAAATGGTTCTTTGAGGCCACTTACAAATAATCATCGATTGCATTTCCAAGCTCCTCCCCTTTGCTTCATTCATTCAGCCGGATTGGACGGCCTCCTTCTTTGGCCCCGTCCCGTCTGGTGAATTTTTTTACAGTGTCCGTTCTGACTCCACATCTCTATCCTCTTCTTACAAATGGTAGAAATGTTGCCAGGGGCGAGAGTTTAAATCATTCCAGACATTTCTCTGGCAGATGTTCCGAGCAAACCCATATTACCCATTTGGGTCTGTTGGGACTTGTGGTCCAGCCATCGCCATCTGATCCAGTTCACTACTGGGTGATGATCAGAGTGTGCAGGACATCAGCCTCAGGTCTGATGAGACAACTACCAAGTCAGATATGTAAATCAAATGCCAGCAGAGGACCAAACACAGGCACGATGCCATTTTCATCTTGTGCAAGTCCATTTTTTCAGTCGCATCTGCTTGGTAATGCGAAAGCAACCCACTTGAGCTGAGTTGAGTGAAGCACAGCTGAAGTTGTGTTTATGCAGATGAGCTGGCGGAGTGCAATTTTTGGTATTCATTTTGGTATGAAATTGAGCTTGTGTTTCCGCCTGCTCAAACACTTTTCAATCTCAAACACAAACACAATGACGGCAGTCTAGGCGAGCTAGCTGTGCCACTTACTCTTCTCCCGACTCTTAGTCTCTCTGAACCCAAGATGGAGGTCTCTATCTCTGCTGCCGGGCTTGCACGTTCACTTGGACCTCTGCCCGATGCATTAAACTCAACACTGAGAAGAATGAAGTACTTTTCTTCTATGTCAGATGTGTCCATCAACTCTGACAGCACAAAGGCTTTGCCAAACTCTGCGAATCAGGACAACAACTTAATCCTGTCATGTTGTAGTCGATATTAAATTTGCCTTATTTTATGCTTGGATTACTGTAACTCCCCTCTGAGCTCCTGAAGTGGGTCCCTACAATTCACACACAATGTGTTGCACCCTGTTTTCCCTCAGCATCCTCAAAATCACGATCCGGTGTTCCTTTGATCTGTTTTACCATTTGATTGAAATGAGAATATTGCATAGTTACTCTTATTGAAAATGTTGTGAATAAAATGTCAGCCTTTTACCTGTTCATTTGAAGTCGCTATCCGAAACCCAGTCAACTATACGTCTCACAACACTTAATATAATAATTGAAATCCTACATGGTTCCATTTGTCATTCACTCCTATTTTTGCATACAATTTATACTGTAAATGTATGAAGCTTCCTATTGTGATTTCAATACATCCTTATTTTACTGCACATCCCTACCTTGGCGTGGTTGTAAATTAGGGGTGTCCCTCAATGTGTTCTGAGGTTTGAAACAAACATCGTAATACACTATTTGACAAGCATGAGCCTCCAAGGTGCAATGTTAAGAATATAACTCCTTACTTTCTCCATAAAATGTTACCCAAATGTTTTGCAGTTCAATGTTTATGATATGCAATTGAAATGTGCATTTTTCAGTCATATAATTACACAAATGTACTGCATGAATCGATTCCTTGACATTAGCATTATAATACAGTTTATACAAGTTTACCAGGCTTGTGTTAGACTACATGACTAAAGGCTACAGTATATACAAGAGCCTCTCTCATGTGCACTAATACAGACACACCAGAGGGAGACACACTTCCATCCTTATATACAAATTGATTCCAAAAACTCAGCCCATGAACTCATTACGTCTGTCTCATTTGGTAACAAACACCCAAAAAACAACCCTGTTCAGATTCACAATTCAGCTTCCGTGATTCACATGCGAACATGACAGCTTGTTTGTGAACAGTCCAAACAATAGCAAATATGTAATCCAAAGTCTGTGCTGCTGAGGGATGAGATGGCGCTGTGCTGCCACACTGTCACATTCTGCTCCTTTTTGTATCACAGCGGATGTGAAATATGGCAGCGGAGATATATGTGAATAAATAAAACGCAACTAATTCAATACTTAACACAGGACCAATATGTGTTTTTTCCTTTACTGCTCTTGTTCGATTTGATTAGATTAAGAATTGATGCTTTGTTTCATCTCATCAGCTGTAGATGTCGGTGATGTTTTGTCCCAACACTGACAAGCTCGCTCGGGTGATCTGCGATTTCAGCTGTACCCAAAACAAATGAGGTAACCGGGGCAGGAAGAGGGCAGGGTGGTGGAATACCGAAGAGACAAACTTGTACCCTGGAGATACACCATTTGTGCTTGGAAATTAAAAAAATATACAGTATGTTTCAGCAAGTTGAAAGGGCGATAAAGCACATGATAACACCGCAGAATTGCCAACCGCGCACAATTAAAGTACAGCATGTATATTTATTTGTTAGTGCACAGAATCAATATGTTATTCCATTTCCCAGATCTCTTCTCACCTCCTCTGAGCAGATGGCTTGTAAAAGGAAGGGGGGCGGGGGGGGGGGGGGAGAAAAAACATGCGATCCAGTAATCATATGTGCAATAAATGGTGCTGGTTATGTTCCTGTGGAGTGACTACAGATGGTGTGGTGATAACGCTGCCTCCGAGTGCATGTGCACATTTTAGACACGCCCTCTATATAGCCCTTTTGGGAACCCTTAGTACAGTCCATGTCACCGCACAGCGCCAAGGCCACACGGTCCAAAGTAACGGTAAATCACACCGGAAATGTTTTCCCGGACATCTCGTGTTATTGGTCTTTACAAGGCCAGATGCTGCCTCGGTGAGTGACAACAAGTCAACAGCAGCACTTCTCTGTAGCCTACAGGTATTATTTTTTTCCCTTCCCTCTCCTTCAGTCACTCTTGACCTTGCGAGGCAGAGATCGATAAGCCATTGTTTCTGTTTTTTGCTGACTATTTGTTCTGTCGGCTCATTCATGTTTGACTTTTCTCTCTCTCTCTCTCTCCGTCTTCCTTCTTTTCTTTCCCCTGCTGTATGAAATTGGCATGATGACGCACTTAGACGGAGGTTCGACAGAATAATGCAAGAAAAAGCGGAAAAACGTTCCAATGAAAAGGAACACGAACTATGACCCTGTTGTAATTATTGCCCTTGTACTACAATGGCGACATTTCCCCCCCCCGCCGGAGCACCTGGAGTTGAAACTAAAGAGAATTAAGGGCAAAGCACCACTAAGAGCGAAAACAAATATTCTGCCGGATGCCTTTCAGAGAGGCAGGGTGGATCCAGGTAGGGTCGCATAATTACCATTATTTCAATTGCCCATCAGTTGCTGCTGTTATAGGATGCACTCCTGCTTTATTATCATTACAATAATATCAGCAGCAGCATGTAATGTCAGCCAATTTGTAGACTATACCGCTAAGTGATTGTAGCTGCATTTTATTTAAATTTGATGAGACTTTCTATTACCCACCATGGTATTACTCTGGCAGTTTGAAACCGAAATCTGTGCCTCGTTCTCAATTCATTTTTTTATTGTTGATTGGGTTGAAATCAGTGATAATTGTGTTTTGTAATACCATACATTTGTAATTCAATTAGGAAAATGAATGAGTGACTGTGGGGGGCAGCAGTCTCATGCAGCATCTATTAGCACCTATTGCTGCATTAATATTTTATCTTGGTTTGATAGAATAATTCTGCCAATGGGTCAAAAACATTTATATTCGTGCTTACCAGAAAATAGGAGTTGCCTCTATTAGAGACTGTTATTGCAATATTTCTTTCCTCATGTTTGGAAAGCTGAATTCTTACCTGTGTGGCTGTGATTGGGTTTGTCAGTATGTCAATCATTTGATATTGGCTAATGGAAATGTGTGCAGTGCTGACATGGCCTCTCCTGGAGCTTTTCTGTCTCTATTCCCTTCAAGTTTGAAGTATTATCAGTCTGCTCGGCTGGGTGAATGCTTGATTTCGTCAAACTGCTTTCTATGGAAAAGCTGTGTGTTACCAAGGTGAAAAAGAGGGCAGAATCAATCGCTGCCAGTTACTCTCATCACATTATCACCATATGGTGCCATTTGCAAATGCTATGGAACTGGATGGACTCTTGAGCCACTGCTGTACGGCACATGGAGCCTGTTTGCTCAGACTCACACTGCTTATAGTATTAGCATTCAGTGTGACAGCTGGCCTGAGAGTCAGTCTGCTGTATGCAAGAATTACTCATGGGCAAGTCCTTTATCCTTGCTACAACTCCGACTTAAACTGTTGAGCAGCATCAATGATAATGTGCATTTTAAGCGGCACCTCTTTTCCATAGCCATTGTATAAATTTTGTACTTTAATTTCAATAATGTTGTGTTTTGATAAGCAGTGTTGACTGGGAGAAAATGTGTTCATTAAGAGGGGATTATACGAAGAGAAATGCAACACCTGCAAAACCTGCTGTGGTGCATCTGGCTGTTACCTGCAGAACATGCTGGAAATTTTCAGGCCTTCTTATTGGCTGAGTATAAAAATTTTATACAGCAAAATTTTAATATTTGCCTCTTTTTTTCCCCGATACCACTTCACCTCACCTCAGCACATTGCCAAACACATGCTGGACAGCCTCAGGTGGACCAAACTGTTTTCCCTGCACGTTTCTGAAGCAAATTAATCTGTCGAGATGAAACCCCCCCTTAGTGTTCTACCAACCCCTGACACCCATTCTGTTCTGTGGAGTTAATTATGATAGGCATATGGAAATCCAGCCAGGTGTGATTGGTTTCATTCTTGTTGCGTTTTAGTACAGAATATGAAATGGAAGTAATTCAGTATAGGAAAGGCTTCACAGGTTACATTCTTCTACCAGGCAATACATTTCACATTCAAATGTTATTCCTTTGACATTATCTAAATCTGAAAGCTATTCTTTGAATCATTAAACTATTATTCATGAGGGCACTTTCAGCCACATACTGGCTTTAAGCCGTCATCTCAGAACATGAACACAGCACTTGCTTCTAAAGGTTTTCTTCATGAATGAGCGGGCATGATTGTCTACCCTCCCTCCTGGTCATCATCACCAAGTCTGCTTGCTCTTTATTATCAACACTCTAGTGCATGTCAGCAGGATACTGGTATATACTGCAATGTGTGTGAGCCTGTGCACTTCAGGCTGGATATGAAGCTGGGTTGACATTCAGCAACACGAACAACACCCACTCGCACACAAGGGGTGGCAGTGGTGAGTGTCGGAGGATCAATACACGATCGATAGTCTCTGGATGATTTGACAAGTGCTTTCAGCTCTCTGTGCTCCAACCTGCTTTGTATCTTGATTACTGATTAAGTGGATGGCCCTAGGAACTGACCTGAAGCAGAAGGACTCAAAGAAGGGCCCATGGACTTGTAAGCCGAGCAATTCCCCGACTATCTCCTCATCTCTCACTCTCTGCCCTCGCTGTCTCTCCTCAGGTCAAGCTATTCCTGTGCATCACAGGCAGGAAACTCCCTGTTGTTCTGCAGAGCGTGTGCCCTTTTCTCCACATTCTAAATGAAGATATTTCTGTTTTTCTCTTTAACCCTTCCTTACATGCAAATGTGTCTGCAAGTGCCCACATTTATCATGCTGTACTTAAGAAAAACCCCAGCGGCTTGTGTGCTTCCTTCTGCATTGGTGTTGCTGAGTTCCAGACGTGTTTTTAAAGTTGGAACTGAATGAAATTGTTTTTAATGTATTGTAACATGCAGACTAGAGTGTGTACCCTTTGGGCTTGTGCTTTATATCTTGACTTGCTTTTAATAGAAGTAAAAAAACACAAAATGCTGTGAGCCATTGCAAAGAACAAGGGAAGAGTTGTTTCATTTTCAAACCTATGTAAAGTTTATTTAAATTCAACATCTAACAAAACTGATTTTGTTCACAGTGAGGGCAATTTTTTGTGTGTGAATGTGTGTTTTGGGACCCTGAAGACAGGACAAATATTGCCTGTTGCTTCACATTGTCATGGGTTTTTGGCAGAGTGACAGAGAATGGGACAGAATATACTATACCTTGTCTGATTGACTGATGCCAAAATTTTAATACTTATAAGAGAGAACAAAGTCTGCTGATATGTGAAGTTACATGTTTTATATGTTGCCCTGCCTCTGTCACGCCATTTAACCGTTTCCCCCCCCACCCTTGGCACGCCGCGACACGCAGCGCTGCACCAAAAATCAAAAGCGAAACTGACCACAAACTGTGCGCCTCAAAGAGTTTGTCAAAGAGGTTTTCAGTCCAGCCAGCATAATGCCAGCTGATTTCACTGATCAACTACGAGCCGAGTCGTAATCAGTGAATTAAGCTGGCCTGGCGTCGGGTTGGAACGGGAAGCAGCAGACTTTTTGGCCCTTAGTGGCTCACCAATGATTTCAGCTGGGTGGACTGTGTATATTTAATCAAAACGGCAGATGTGACGAGGAGAGTAAGAGGTCAATCACGGGCCACTCACTCACTCTCTCTCTCACACACACACACACACATAAATGAGCCTAACCAAGTACAGCATCTGAAAACATCTTCCGGGTTTACATCCCTTAAACTATCTTGCTCCAAAAATAAATGTGTATTTATGAATTAAAAATATGTGGAAGTGGAGTTATTCACACAAAACAGCTTGTTCTTGTGTTTATGTGAGGAAAACAAAGACAGCGGACAGTAGAGCATCAAGTCCAATACTCCATTTGAATAATCATTTAAGAAAACAAAGAATATGTTCACATATCTTAAATCCGCTTGCTTTTTTAACTGAATGATTAAACAGAAGTGATATTTGGATGAAGCATGAATTGATATGGTCCCCGAGGAAATCATTAACTGCCACGGCGTTCCCAGCATCCCAAGGGAGAGGATGAGGATGACCCCTTGTAAAACACGATGATTACACCAGCAAACATTAACGGACCCCGGTGCGTAATGGCTCGCCTTAAATCAAATTCATTTAATTATGATGACTCCGGACCCTGGACAAGCACAGTTATCTCCCCAAGAGAGGAAAATGGAAGAGGGACCCGCACGGTGATTAAAGGTGTTGGAGACAAAGTACTTTACGTCGTGAATAATGCATTCACATTTTTATAGCAAGGTAAAATGAATGGAATGAAAGCGTCCAGGGCGGTTGAGATTCCATTTCCACATGTTGAAAGCACTCATAGCCCCGTCGCTAACATTGCTAAGCATTTATCCACATGTTCAGATCAAAGCAACTCCAGATCTAATAGGTTTTATAAGATAACAAAGAGTAAACGCTACACTGATAGTGAGAACTATTTTTCTGTTCACCCTAGTAGCTTAATCCTGTGCTTTTACCTTTTGAAGTAAGTCTGGCGTGGCTGAGGAGGTTGAGTGGTTGTCTAGGGATCGAGAGAATGTTGGTTTGCGCCTTGCCTCAGTGTGTTAATGTGAGGTCATTCTAAGGTGCTTTAGCTAGAAGTGCAGTCCATTTAATACCACAGGTTTCACTTCTTCTCGCCCAGTCCAGATGTGCTGCTGCTCACCTCAGGGTTACCAGAAATGAGTAAGAATCGATGTGGGGGAACATGACTACAAGCAGTTTTAAAAAGGAGACGATGTGTAAATTTATAGCACTGCTCTCCAATTCTACAACCTGAGTCTTTCCTTTATTTTTCTCCAAAGTGAGCTCCTATTCAGTGAAGCCAGGAAGCCTCCAACGCCAGGCAAACCAGACAAACCATAAACAGCAACAAGTATGCTGCCTTTTTCACACTTTCTTGAGACGTTTCAACATTATCATTATCACACTGTTGACTCAAAACATCAAACCTGCTCAACTGTCTTCTTCTGATGTATTGCGCCACTAATTTTAAGAAATACAATTCAGCTCATTAGTCCACAGAAGGCTACATGTGACAAACATATATCTGAAGTCATAGAGTTTTGTGAAATGTAGAGGTTCTGATCGCTTAAGAATGTAAATATTAAAATAGAAGAGTCAAGGTGAGATGAGGAACATTTTCATAAATTGGGAATATCCACCAACCCCTATATCCCCGTATCCCCCCTTTCTGTCCATCATGCCTTTAGTCCATCTGTCTATCAGCAACTCTCCATCAGCCCGTGTCCATCTGTCTGTCTGACAGTTTGTCAGCAGGTCAGTAGCTTGCTTGTGTTCGGTTTCACTCTTCGTGGGTCCGTTTCAGTCTAACAGCGAGTAACTGTCTTCAGCGGAGGCCTTCTGGGAATCTTCTCCTCGCGTTTGACCTCTGAGAAGCGGTTTTACTTTCTTTTGAGGACCGCCGTGACATCTGATGGAGATTTTTTGTACTCAAATACACAACTACATGCCAAAAATACTTGTTCGCAAAAATGAAGTGATCGCAGATTACAAAATGTGTCTAAATCTCTTTCAAAACCAATCTGACGAAAAGAAATTAAGGAACGAGAAAGTGACTTCTATTTAACTCTACTGCAAAGAAATTCTAAAGGAATGACTCGGACTAAACTGAAAGCTCTTTAGCTGTCAAAATGAACACTGGCTTTGTGACGGCTGACAAAGTTTAAATGTTGACTTGCAAGGGTTTTGAGTTCATCCAGTGAAAGGATGGATGTGTATTTACAGAAGAAACTTTATATCGCAGTGAACTAATATGCATAAAGAAATGAATTATGCATTTAAACAGAGCATAAGCACAACACCCCTTTGTTCTATGTCAACCTCCAACTGCTCCTGCAAAACTCTATAAATTCACTGTTTCTTCATCTGCATTAACATACTGTTCTTACCAATCAAGCACTGCATGTGTCACATGTGTGATTTCACATAATTCTATTAATTGTGCCTGTGTAACAAAGACACTTGCAAATCTGGTATATTGATATGTTGAAGTATTGGATACTGTTTGATTGACATCACACAGCAATAAGCTGCTTATTCAGAGGCCAAATACCACAATTTGCATTATACTGCACTATACTGAAGAGTGTTGATGTGGACTTTGTTTTAGTTTGACTTTGCTCAGGGAGGATGAATGATGATGTGTTTTTATCAGTTGTTCCTGCATGCTTGCTCCAGTCTCCTGAGATTTATTTACATACCTTAATTAAAAAACACACGTGTCCATAGGCCTGAAATACAACTCTATCTACATCAGACCGATCAATAAATCAAAAACAAGCAAAGCAGAAATCTAAACAAACGCCGTATGGGTAATCACAACGATGTCAGATTGCATTAAAGTAACACACGGTCAGAGTTGTAATGAAAATCCTCACTAAAACATCTTTTTACCCCCTCAGTCACCCTCCTGTACTCCTCACCCTCTTCACTGCAGTTCCATCCTCCTCTCCAGTTTCACCTTCTGCACTGACTGTGTTACAAAGTATATAATGATGTTGCTGTTGAATTATGAGCATGAATTAAGCTATAAACCATGCACTCGCCAGTGAATAGAGCCTTTAAATCACCAGGAGGAATGCTAACTGCTGTGCATTCTGTTGCAGTGACTTTAAGACCTTAATTCCATGAATGCAGTTGCTTGCCTCTCATCAATATCACATAGGCCAAGACGAGATAAGCTATGTGGAAAAAATAATTTGAAAGGCTCTGCAATCCTCATTAAGATCTGAGAGGGAAATTGTTTTTGTCAGCATGAGAGGAAATAACCTCAGCTCTTTCCTAAATGTGCTGTAATATTGTAATGGAATGTATGCGGCAAGAGTGCATTTCTGGTACGCAGCAAGAGAGATGGATGAGACGATGCGAGGATAAAAGAAAACACCATATTGACCTTGATGAGCACTGTGCAGTGGCTGCTGTTGTGGCTGCCGCCATGAATGTACTTGATGTAGCCATAAACATGAGTCAGAGTTTGGCTGATTTCTAATATGCAGTTTGTCAGAAAAGGAGTGGCTTTGTCTTAATACATTATACCTGATTTAATGGCAGTATTGATTGTATCAATTAGGTGACTGATGATTTGTTTTCATTGTGCAATACATTTCCATCAAACTCTTCCCTGCAAAGACACAACGTGCCATCTCCACGTGTTCACACAGCTCTTTAATTCTTTTGTTGTGAAAAAAGATTTCAATAGAACTCAATAAGAAAATCTTCCATGACTACAGCTCTGATTCTTTTGCATTTCTATAACATATGATGCCATAAATTAGTAACCACGTGCCTAAAATGATATAACGTGATTGGTCGCCATGGTTGCACCATCGAGTTCCATTTAGGCGCATGTAGACCAAAACAAGCTGAACAATATCAGCAAGCTTCCGACCAAATCATGACCTCCATTCACAATGTGACCGGCATTCACACAACACACTGCATGTTGGACAACTGTACTTCTAACAGTGTGCAGTGACCGTTATGCCTGACAATGAGCACAAAAGCAGCAAACAGCCACAACCTGCACAACATCCTCTGTAACCTTCCTGACTATTGTATGAATTATGAATAGCTGTATTACAAGAGGAGCGCTGTGTCACACACACACACACACACACACACACACACACACACACACACACACACACACACACACACACACACACACACACACACACACACACACACACACACACACACACACACACACACACACACACACACACACACACACACACACACACGACAATTAAACACCAAGCATCTTAATTGATATTAGAGGACTCAAGCAGTTAGAAGTTAGATTACTAAATGTACATTGCGGGCGCAAAACCAAACATGAAGTCCCTCCCCCTTCCCTGCACAGCTGATTAATCAACTTTAATTCCATTGATCAGTTTCTTATTCCGTACAATGAGGCCAGTCTGATTAACTTGTTGTGGAAATAATGGCAGTGACCTCTGCACCAGGCCAGATGCGAAACTCACCTGGAATCTAATTCGTCCAGGCTGTGATGCAAATGGACAGAAATGCATAGTTTATTAAATTACACTGGCAAAAATGACATCTTTTAATTTCAGAAATGTGATTTTGCCAGCAGGGGGCACTGCTGTTCCAAATCAAACTCGGGTATCAACAGCGTAGGCACGGAGACATTTTTGCCTCACCTGAGCATTATTTCAATTGCGGTGACTCGCCATGATGTGCGTCACAGACGGGGTGGGTGTGTGATGTAGGGTGCGAGTCTGAAACAATTAGACAGTGCAGTTCAGTGTTTCACACACTTTCAGAATATAATTGCAGTGGTAGACCTCAAGGGGGTTCGAGCGGGAGGCTGCAAATAGCACTGAGCATCAAGAGCCTGCAGCTAAAGACCAATAAATTCACAGGGATGTGTGTGAACGCAGCATTTAGGAGGCTTAGACTACCACCACTCAGATCTCTGCATGGCCAACACAATAAAGCATGATGATGTGCGTCATGATCATGCTGTATCCATGTTTTCCAGGGTTTTCCAAGACCCCTGAGCAGATCATTTCTTATTCAGTCTAACTATGTGCACATGTTGCCACTGGTTGAATGACCAGTGGCATCTGACACACATCTGCCCTGAAAGGCATTTAGAGTCAGATAGGTGGTCTAGTCAGTTTCCATAGAACCACCTGTGCTGTGCATTATTTGTTGAGATGAGTCAGCTGTGGAATGGAGTTGTTTTGTATGCATTGTCCCCCGGCACGTCGAAATGATTATTTAGTCAAATATTCAGGAGGAAACACAGAATATGTGACAGGCTGAGGGAGCAAATCTATAACCAGAGAATGTATCCACTAAACCATCCATTCATCAAGCTACCCCTTCCGAACAATCCACAGTGGGGGGTCTATTGGACGGCTGCAGCTGCCAGCGAGGGCAGCCCAACACAACAGGTCCCTGCATTCTCTCATCATCATGAAAGTTGTATGAACCCTCAGTTTCTTCGCCACTGGCTTACTCCCACAAACACGTATATGGCAGCTGGCGCCTTGTTGCCGCCGCCCTCAGCCGAGCGGGTGCGGTGTAATCGCCGGCGCCCGTTTGTCTGTCACAGCGATAACTTGGGACAGCTGTGGTCTGATTTGGCTCAAACATGGCAGGATAATAAGGGTCTTGTTCAGCCTGATGGCGGCGCTGTAGTAAGCACTTTGACATTTAACTTTTATAACTAACTTGTCCTTTTAAAGTGTAAGCCACAGAATACAAATACATCTCCCCTGTAACACGTTCATGCTTAATCTAAGTGGACATGGCTCATGCTAATAGCTATAGCTAAAAATTATGAACCTGCCAGTGCGGGATGAGTGTAGCGTCGCCCTGAATGCATTTCTAGATTCGCTGGTTATTCAGCAAATATACCAGCTGAGATGCGTATCGATAGCTTGGACTGGTCTCATTCGTAAAGACTGCTAAGGTACTTATTGATAATGTATCTTGAACGCACATTATGTTGCGTCTCGTTTAAGATATCGGATATTGGTGTTCAGACACTATGGTCAATTTAGCTGTGCTTTGAATGATGGATTTATTTTTCATATCCATATTCCTCCATCCATAGAAACTTTTTTCAATCATCCTCAGAGTGGTGCTGGAGCTTTGCAGTTTTTCAGAGAATGTTCTGACCCTGAACTCCTTCCCACTTGACATTGTTATGAATGACTGTTAAAGCCTTACTTGAAACTTGAAACACTTGTACTCGTGACACGACTGCAAGGAGAACTAAATTAATTCAGTTTAGATCTGCTTTGAATTGAATATAGGTGACTGAAGAAATTGAAGACACCCTCATCAAATAGTTCAATAATGAAATGAAATAAAGATTGATTTAATATGGGAATTTTTCAAAAGATGTATATATTATGATTTATGTCATCTCTACATAATGTTTCATAATAATAGTCTTTCATTTCAGTTCCTGCTGTCTTAATGAAGCACACCTTTTGGCATAAGTAATCGCAATTTTCTTCCCAGTGACACATTAATGACATATTAAATCATTACAATTTTTACCTCTACAAAGGCGTTCCAAGGGTCACAAAAATTAGGTGATGAATGAATTCCCCTTCTGTTTGTTTTTTATGACCCAATTTCAAATTGTTGCTTTTCTCAGACAGCATTAATGTGGAAAAAAGTGTTTTTTTAATGGATTTTGTCAAAATCCACAGACCCTTGTCAGTGGGTCCTTACAGAATCCATTAGCGAACGTGTGGCTATTCAACAGCCACAGCAAGTTGAATAGCTACAGGTGAGAAGTGATTTTCACCTCTGAAGGTCAAAAGATTTGTTTGTACACTTCTGGCCATCCACAAGTCGAACACATTACCACCTCAGCCAGATCCACCTTTTTCCATTTTCTTTTCAGGCAGGTTTGTACAAAGAATCTTTTATCAATAATAAATCAATACTTATTTTACTGTACGATGCGTAAACATATCGGCAAATGTTCACACATGACCTGGAGGTTAAACACCATGGCAGTCTCGTTGGGGTTTTGGACCTTTGTGAAAAGAAGTGTAGGATTTGTGTTGTTCACCCCGTCAATGCAGATCATTCTCTACCCCGGAAATACATTATTGTTCTGTATACGTTTCAATAAAACATCTCTTTTGTCAAAACCATTCATAGATAACAAAGAGGACTTTTCTATTCATAAATGACATTCTATTGATTCATTTCTCCGCACGCAAATTGAAAAAATACAATTATCAATAAAACAGGGTTTGGTTGATGCAGTAATTCCCAACAGCTGCTCATTCTAACATGCAGGATGTAAACACAGATATAGGAAATGTCTGTTGTAAATAAATTATAACCTTGCGATTGACAGTCTGCAACATATCCTTTGATAAGAAAAAGCTTTTCTGAGCGATGGCATTGGCAGCTTCCGTCTTCCTTCCTATCGAGGTAAGCTTGCGTGGCATTTGAATGTGCTTATTCTTTTGTGTGCAGGGAGAAAAGCACTTCAAGGAAACAAATTCCATTTCATGAAGAACCCAAGGACGGAAGCAAATATAAAAGCAATAAAAGATATCCAGGAGATAGGTCTTATCTGCAGTCATCACACTGCAAAGCATGCATCACGCTTTTGTCCTTGAGACATTTTCCTCCTTCCACACCCCCCCACTTCTAATACTCGCCCAATCATATGAAAAATGTGATTAAACTGTTCCTCAGCTGAAAAACTACAGCTATTTTCCCAGAGTCGTTATTTTGGGAGCAGCAGATATGGCGGCGCTGCTGTCTATACATGGATTACAGCTGCCCGCCTCAATATGGAGAAAGCCAGCGGCGTGATTTGGAACTGCTCAAAGTGCTGGAGTGCAGGTGCAGGTACACACACACACACACACACACACACACACACACACACACACACACACACACACACACACACACACACACACACACACACACACACACACACACACACACACACACACAAGTTTTCATGCTAATAAAAATGAGAAGCCTTATGAATTCAGTAATAGTCATTTTAAAATAGGGCTGGTGTGTTATTAAGCTTATATCAGATGTGCTCTTAGGAATAGCCCTAAACACTGAACAAAGAAGAAAAGTAATAAGTCTAAGTTGCATTCTAAGCACGGACTGGGATAACTGAGGCTTGTTGTTGAAATAAGAATGAAATCGATGTGCCGGCCATCAGCTGTTGAATGGGCCAATAGAGGGCCTGCTAGTGCAGCGTGCCACATTTTGCCCACGCGTCTTCGGCCTTGGTGGGGAAGTGTAGGCAACCGAGTGTCTGTCTGGTTCTTCTAATGCGACTAAAATAACCACAAAATGTTTTTATGAATACACCAAATGGCCGATTTGAAATGTGTTATCAGAGGATAGATTCTGCTCTGGGTTTCTTTTGGATTGCAACCTCACAACACTGCTAAATGTAATCAGGATTTCCCAGCTGTGGACTGTGACACCTCGCAGTGAGGACGGCCCCGTATGAGGGATCTGCTTAATGTTAGACGCTTTCCCATCGTTGTCATTCATCAAAGAACTCGCGCTCTGGAGGTCTTGTTGAGATCGAAACGCCTCGCTGATGAACACTAATTGCCTCAGCCAGGGAGGTTGTGTTTTGGTTTTGCCTGTTTTCTTATCAGGATTACTTGCAAATTTATGAACCGATTAGCATGAAACTTGGTGGGCAGGTTGAACACCAGCCAGGGAAGAACTCATTTCATTTTGTTGGTGATCGAGATAGGGCAACAGTGAAGAGATTTGGACTAAAAACGTAGACAAATATTTATTCTAAGGTGTGATATGGTGTCAATCTAGATATGGATCTTTGGAATTAATGGCCTCTGGTGAACCAAAACAATTTTTAAGAAACTGCAAAGAAACAAATCAGGATAGAAACATAAAACTAGCACCGTTATGTATCCAAGGTGGCGCAGGTTCACTTGACACATCTTCAATCGTTTTGGATCCAGAAGAAGATTATGATTGTAATATGTGACTGATCTTGTGCCTAGAACCAGAATATCCGCCATGATGGAATAACTGGTGCTCAGTGAGAGACACAAGGTTTTTGATTGTAGGAGCAGGCGTTCAAGGTCAGGGAACAAGCTGGTGTCGATGAGTTTTAAGTGGAAGTGTAATTGGACTTTGTTTGGAACTGTGCCTACTAGTTGAATGAGCGCCTCGACGGCAATGTGCAGGATCCTTGAAATAGTACATTTTCTAAGTTCGGTAGAAGAGCAGAAGATTTGTTGTGAATGACAAACATTTCAAAAGCCCAGCACACACAGAATATCAACCAGGCAGAGGCAGCCTCTCTCTTTGAAAACCTTTTGGCACCAGCTACGCTTTGAGAATCTGTAAAATATAAGTCATGACCTATAATCACTCATGTTTAAGGTGCGCCTGTAACTCCACACATGTACAACTCATTTAAATCACACGGGTCATCTGTAAATGTGCTGCAATCAAATAAACGACTGTACTTTCCACTAACGTGTCACATTTTGACGTACAGACATGACGGCAGATTGTCTCAACATTGACTGACGTTTGTGTTCTGTGTGGCTGGAAAATGGGATTTGATACACAGCGTAACAACACCGGGGGGACACCTGCTCTTTAGTTCCACTGACCGGATGAAAGCTATTAACTCTCTGTCAGGAGAGATGTGGATGTGTATGACCCTGTTCCTCAAATCAAGCACCTGCAGAATTTAAGGAGTCAGTTCACCATCTATTAACGATAAGGAGTTGTAGCTTTCATCTGGTCGATTCAAATGAGTGCCGGAGCGGACCGACTCATTACCGGCTTTCCATTTCTCAAACTAGCGACTATCAATTCTTCTAATTCTAGTCTTGACTACATAATTAAACCTCATAATGGGTAAAGTTTTACAAAATAGAGTGTGTGCCGTCAAGATAAAAGTCCTGCTTTCGAATACACACAAAACATAATGTGGAGATGACAAAGCTTTTACTACTACTTTTACTAACTACACCAGGTCAGTGGATATCTAAATGATGGGAGTCAAAGATTTCCACCAGTCCAGCTTCTTTGTAAATAAATAGAGCAAAGACATCCAAAGTTTGTGTTTTATTAGCCTGGAGCCAATATGCACATTTTCATCATTTCACCTGAGTGTACCAGCACAATTTCCAGTTTCCATGGCCACAACATGCGTTTATCACGATTGGAGGTGAGGTTGTGAAGACATCAAACATAGAGACATGCTTTAATGAAGAGTGGGAGTGCAGCTACCGGCCACTGTGATTGGGGGTAAATAATTAAAATGAAGCTTGCATGAAGCCAAATGCGATTATATGAGAACAACACTGCCCCGTTGTTCAGATGTTCTGCCCTCTGCAGGACGCAGCCCACGTCGTCTTCAAAAAGACTGCGACCTTCCAAGGCTGCAGCAGAGGAAATGAGACACAGCCACACACACACACACACACACACACACACACACACACACACACACACACACACACACACACACACACACACACACACACACACACACACACACACACACACACACGAAGCAGCAGCAGACGGAAATGAAAAGGGCAGGGGGGCAGCGTATCCAAGGCCACAGCCATGTAAAATGGAAATTGGGGGTCAGGAATGCTTTGAGCTACTACCAGCTAATGCTAAAACATGGGTTAACGTTGTTCACGAACACCCTCGCGCGTGTGTGTGTGTATGGATCATACTCACGATACAGTGGCACGCTGAAGTTATAGACACACTCACTCTGCTTTGCTTTGTATCATACATTCATTTCATTTTCGCAGCTCAATGCAACAGAAGACTCCTGTGTGTGTGTTCGGATGAAATGCAAGCCTAAGCAGGGTGTTGACTTTCCACCACTTAGGGGAAATTGAGAACTTTGCCTGCCATGTTAGGTAATGTTAGAAAGTGGATTATTGCATCCTGCATCCAAGGAGAAAATCCCATTTAGGTTTCCGATCTGTTTATAGGATGCAGTAACTGAGGCAATGGGGAGAGTCATCATGGCATCAAAGTCAAGTCAAAGTGACATTTTAAACGGCAAGCAGCTGCACTAGGAGGTTGCGAAAAGACGAGAAAAGGTTCAATCTGAAATGTGTGTGCATGCTGCAGTTATGCAGAGCTTAATTTTGGAAAAAGAGAAAAAAGGACAGAGTGGTTAGTCACTTTAGAAATCCAGTATGAAAACAAGTGTGAAAAATAGGGAAGAGACTGACTGAGGAAGAAAAGATCAAAAGAATGAGGATGAAAAGAAGCATGAGAAGAAAGAAAGAAAGAAAGAGAAATTAGATGGCAGGAAAAGCAAAGTGGAAGGAAAGGGAAGGAGAGCAGCTTACTGTGTGTTCTTTAATGACGACAGGGTTGACGCTGAGTATCTAGTCGTAGTTTCTGAATCATCAAATGTGTTATTTTGCCATTTCTGTAAACCGATAAGCGCATGCGGGCAAGCTGAGTAAAAATGAAAGAAGCCAGCGAGGCGGAGGTGTGTGTGTGTGTGTGTGTGTGTGTGTGTGTGTGTGTGTGTGTGTGTGTGTGTGTGTGTGTGTGTGTGTGTGTGTGTGTGTGTGTGTGTGTGTGTGTGTGTGGGGGGGGGGGGGGGTGTTTGTGCCGCCGCTAAGTTTTAAGGCAGAGAAAAAAATGAGACAAATTGTGTTCCAGCAGAGGTAAAGCCACAAGGCTCGGAATCTAATTGAAGAAAAAGGTCTTTGCAGCGGAGCCCTTTGCAACATTAAAGCTTCCCTGTGGACATTTTGATTGCCAGCAGTGTTGTATAGGGGCAATGTTTTGATGAGTGGGTCCGTCCATTGTTTGTATCTGCTGTTGTACCAAATAAAGATTCCCGTTGTAAAACGCTGCTGGAAGAAGCTGGAAGAGCAAGATCGAGCCGTGGAGACAGCAAAAGAGCATCATGTGAAAAACGCTCTAGCTCTTCAGACAAATCTGAGAGTAGAAAGAGATGTTTGTACTGGCGGAAAACAGATCTGCCACAGATCCACCCACATCCCCTGTAAATCCTGAGGTATGTCAACGAAACTGGAATCATGCGGGGCTTCATAATGAAAGGTCACAATATTTTCAGACCTGGAAAGGGAGGCAAGGCTCAGTTATGTCAAATTATGTTGAGGCCTGTGGCAGGTCAAAACCAAATTACCTGTAGGAGGAGAGTCATTTGAAGCCTGTGCCGCTCGAGGGCCCGTGTCTGAACATCCAGATAAATGTAAGCAGCTGCACCGGCGAAGAAAAGAGTGAAATGATGAAAAATGTCCGGCTAGCGCGTCGAGGTAATTTTGAACACGACATGGCGGCAAAGTAGCAAATATGTTAATAAAGTCCTCAGTCAATGTCAAAGGATGTTTGTGCCAAAAAACACTGGCTTTGTTTCAGCGTTACCTGAATTAAGCAGCTATCGCAAAATGGTAAAAAACAGAGAGCTAATCTGGTCTCTTTGAAGGTGGGGGGGTTGATATCTGCAGTCAGTGGAGTTAACATCTTCTGAAAGGTCTGCACTGATCCCCAAGATTGATAACAAAGTAAAAGATATCAACCTTAAAGGGCAACCTTCAAAGGGCGATCTTGATACGTAATTGGCCATCTTCTTCTTCTTCGAGGTGGGATTTGAAAGGACCAGCTCCAAGGTTTATATCTGATTTAATATCAGAGGCTTCTCAGCGCCCAGTCGCACTCATTAATGGCATATTTAATCATTTGAGGTTAAATTATACATCACTGGTGTCACGCATTCGTCTCTGATGAATCGTGTTTTTGTTCGGGGATCGGCAACTCTTCTGAGAAAGTGTAAGTTGGTTTGTTTAAGTCACATACACACCGCCGTAAATCTTACAAAGTCACCGTACACTCCTCGGGTATCTTGAAAGACATTGGAGTCTGGAAATGACTTGACTGATCGTGACAGGGGGGCTGCGAATTACCAAGAACTTTCATCAGGAAGAATCCTTGGATGCTGAGTTCTCACACACACACACACACACACACACACACACACACACACACACACACACACACACACACACACACACACACACACACACACACACACACACACACACACACACACACACACACACACACACACACACACACACACACACACGAGAAGTGACAGAGGAAATAAAAGCGAAAACCTCACATAAGACAGGATTTCCTCATCTCTCCAGGAAGCTGCTCATGCAACATGTTGTGGGCTGATTTGCAGGAGGAAAGAAAAAAAAAACAACAAAGGCTGAAAAGAAGAAGGAGCCGCGCTTGCTGATATTTCCCACCGTGTCTTGGAAGTTTCATTGGCCTTGCATCACAACATGTTTCACACCACAGGATTTGGGCCTGTTTTCCGCCCCCCCACCCCCAACACCACCCCAGCATCTGGGCTTCATCAGTGCATCTGTTGGGGTGCAGTTTTGAATAGTTCACACATAAACAGAAGATCTTTGTTCGATTTGCCTCTCAGCTGAAAGTGTTTTGTCTGTAAGATGCAATAACTCGGCTTTATATGAACCTTTACCTGATTCTCAATTATTAGCCACCAGGTTCTCTTTTTACACTCAAACACACACACACAAACATATGCAAAGATGTCTGTGGCCATATTGAGCCCTACAGCCATAGATTTATGAAAACACTGGCCGCACTGTTTCAAACAACAGGAAACTTTCCATCTTTCCCTTTATAGGCCCAAAAGAGGCGATGCCACTGTGCACAGGCGCTACTCACTGCGGGAGTGCTGAGAGACAGCTGCTAATTACCAATTACCTGCAGCTGCAACTGTCTGCACTGCTGCCTCACACCCAAACATACACAGCAATCACACCTCGCTGTGATGTTGAAATGGGATTTGAAACGTTGATTTATTGTTACACAGAAGGCAGCGAAAAGGAGATGCATATATAAGCCGGCGTTTTTGTTTACAAGTAGTTCTGGCAGAAAAACAAAGTCAAGTCATATTAAATGGATTCCAGTCAAATCCATATCCTAACCTGGAACTTAATGCAGCGCCGCCTGATGTAGAGCACGGCAGGTCATCGCCCTACATTCTGGAAATGTTGCCCTACATTTCGTTGATTTTTATGAGACAGGATCTAATAAACAACATCCCTCATATGTTCACAGCCTGGCAGCGCGACATTTCGCCCACTGTTCTCTGTGTTTCACGTCTCTGTTTGTGCTTTCCGATCAACCTCTACAAAACAACACAGCGCAAATCATCACTTTTGTTTTCTTGTGAATTTAAGAGGCGACTGACATTCCTCATCTTCCCCTGATAGGTAAGCAAGATGTTGATTGCTTTGGATATGATATGTGTTGCATTATTCTTTTTAATTAGGGGGTTGATGTTTATAAGCCCCAAACAGTAACTCTAGATAATAGTGGATTCAGCGCCAGTTAATCAAAATCCTGTTGGCAGATAATGCTGCCAGCGGCTCCGCCAGGTTTGCAAAAATTTAATTAGCAAAGCCATGAATCTCGACTCTGTGATGCTTGCTCAAGGGTGAAAGCATACTGAACGCAACATTCAGTGTGTGGTTGAATGGTTTAAGAAGCTAAAAGGTCTGGGAAGGGAAAGGGAAGAGGTAATGTCTTCATTTTTACCAGAGTGAAAATAAATTGGCGCTCGCACCAGGCACAGATATTGATATTTATGAGAATTAGAGTTTGTTTTCATGCGCCACCTTCAGATCCTCAGTTTAGTAACATCAAAGACCATAGCTAAGAGTACTGCCAAAACCTGTGAGGCATTACTCTACTTAAGGTGCAGACAGAGAAAAAACCATGTTGTGAAAACACAAGAGTCCTCCAGACACATTTTGGAATGTGCTGTGTTCAAAATTTCAGTCTCATATTCTTGCTTCTCAACATGTTTGTAACACTTTGCTATTCAGTGTATTATCTTGTCAGTGTCAATGTTTCCAGTCTGAAGTGCTTGTCTGGCTGTTATTATTTTTAATCTGTGTTGTGTATTTGCATCTTTTTTTTTATATTTACTTGGCTTGTAAGAACAGTTCCCCCCATGATTCACACATCACTGCAGTTGTACAAACCATTGTAGGAACTGGGCTGTGCACAATTGCAGCATAGTGTGAAGTCCCAGTATGTGGATTGTTATATGAATTCATTTCAAATGCATATAGTCAACAAATTATTTATCAAAAAGCTGATACTGTTGCCATGTGGTTTACAGACCCACCCATAGAAATTCATCTTTAACAAAATGAAATCAACAGATTGTTGCATTTTCGCTATTAAAAAGGAACACAATTGTTTTGTTTATTCAAATGTTAACCACACATTTTGCATTTTTGAACGTGGCATGACCATGATGTCTACATTTAGGTGACAGATCAATATAAGAGCTATTTCAATTGTAACTGTAATTTTAACGACATCCATATTATATGCTGTACTTTTTCTTTTTTTACACTAATCTATGACGCATTAGCACACTAACAACATAAAGGTCGGTTGAAGTGAAATATAAATGTGACAGGGTGGTGATAAATCATCATCTTCTCTGTTACATTGGTCTTCTCATACTTTTTAATCAGCTGTGCCTATCACACGATGAAAATAGCTCACCAGATGGAGAGCAGAGAGCACAATGACTCTCGGGTACAAAAAACTTTAATGTTTTTTTCCTCCAGGGAGTTGAGAATGTCACAAAGGGCAGGAAATGTGAGACATCTAGGGTATGCAGGTAAGAGCATGAAAGCAGATGTGCGCCTTCGTAAACTGAATATATGTTTGTGGAGATATACAAAAGAGGGGAAAGGTCAGATTGAATCGTTTATTTGATGTTGCACGTCAGAGCACATATGCTGCTTTAAATGTGCCTGCCTACAGAGCGCCACACGGTAACTTAGTGTATTTCCCTTCCTATCAATAAAAGTGTAAGAATACTCATTAGAGCGTAAAGCACGGCCACTATATAGAATCTACAACTGAATGGATCGGGCAGTTCCATTGCGTTCCCTTGTGATATATCATTAGCGCAATTGCCTCATAGGTGTTGCCTATTTGAGCAGTATTAAACCTTTTCGTAATGAGGTTTTCACAGGCGGAAAGAACGATTTAGAGTTTCTGCCATAGATCAAATGAGTTCTGGACTCCGATCCTTGCATGCTGCCATCCAGACAAACAAATGGAGGCAAAGCCCAAGCAAAGCCTAATGCACCGAGGAGACGACATTAGAAGCACATATCCTGTTTTATTAATGTGGTCAATACAGTCCATTAGGCCAGGGATTTAAAAAGCCACAGAGCACTTCCACCGCCATTAATATTCCCTCTGACCCACAGTAATCTGGCTTTTTGTTGAAGAAGGCCAAGTCGGTCGTTCAGATTCCCAAAACAGCACAAATGGAAAATTGTTCTGTTGAACTCGCTGAAAATTGTATTGCATTTGTATGCCCCACATTTTGAATATGTGAAAGATGACTTCAATATCACTTCCTCAGAATACCGGAGATGTTTTCATAAAATTGTTCAATCTCTCAAGATGAGCGGATAGTTTTATGGCTTTTCATTTGTGTGGATTTCATCTGCTACCCAAGGCTGAAATATATATTTCCTAGCTCTGTGCCATAAAAGGAAAACAGGAGATGAAAAAGACTATGGAGACCACGGAGACCAATGCAGGCGCAAATATAATTCATGAAAGCAAAATAAACTATTTTGAAGTTTGAGAAGGCGAGCAGTGGAGGCCTTAGTGTGCAGTCTGTTAAAGCTTGGAAATGAAAAAGACCAAATATTGCAATTCAGTTGCACGGGGAGCAACAAACATTTGCATTGTTCACGTTACCAAAAATCCTTAAAAATAATTTCCCCTTGGGGATCAATAAAGTGTCTTTCTTTCATTCTAAATTACCTTGAGCACAATGATCAGTGACAAATCAAATCATTTAGTTATCAAAAGATGGCCTCTAGCTTCAAATACAGATACAGACCAGGTGTCTTCTGTGTAGAGTTTGCATTTTCTCCCTGTGTCTGCGTGGGTTCTCTCTGGCTCCCTCCAACAGGCCAAAGACATGCAGGTTAATTCGGGGACTCCAAATTGTCAGTAGGTGTGAGAGTGAGAGTTGTTTGTGTCTATGTGTGCCCTGTGATGGACTGGCGACCTGCCCTGGCCTGTTGGCAGCTGGGATTGGCTCCAGCGACCCCACCACCCACTAGTGGATAAGCTGGTAGATGATGGATGGACGGAAGATGCAATTAGTCATGGGGTCACATATCTAACCTGATGAAGACTTATGAATCAGAATCATATGGCATTGTTTTGGCCCAAAAAATGTTTTAAATTATTGCCTGGCTTCCAAAAATGATGTGGCAGATGTGAATGTGCTCTGATGAATTCTTTAGTATTCCCAACAAAAACGCTGCTGCCAAACCCCTGCTACAGTAACTTGACCGCATGTAACCGAGGCTTCCTACAGCTCGTGAACACATCAAAGCATCAAAAACGTGTTAGATACGTAATAGACCATCACACACACACACACACACACACACACACACACTGAACACTTCTCCAACCAAATGTAGTAAAGGGGTTAAAACATGGGAGAAGCAAAGATCTCGGTTGATGAAAGATGCACGAGCGAAGTGGAGCAAGGATTGGAATGTTGAATTCAACGTTGGGTGGCGAAGCTGCTGGTGGAAGGATTTCAAAGCAGATGGATAATGCACTAAGCATGTAAGCACCATATTTGATCTGCTCACGCCCAAATGAAAATGCAATGAGTCTGACAGACTGCACAGCAAAAAATGAATACATCAAAGTCTCAAGATTGGGATCTAAGATAATTGCCAGTTCATTTTTCTTTATCCAAGGAAATTAATCTTATCAAAGCCTCTATGCTCAAATGAATAGACTCTTAAAAAAACATGTCTAGTAAATGCTTGAATAGTTGCATATTAAGATCCATTACTTAATATCTTGGCAAGCCAATTAGTCTATATTTGTTTCTAGAAAGAAAGAAAGAAACAAAAACAATCCCTGCTCGAAAACCTCACAAGGTTACAGAATAATTGGTTTGGGGAGATTTTTTCATTTGAACATTTTAAACGTTTGTTGGTTGATTTCAAAAAGCTACAAACTGATTTTAGCAGGTTCTTAAAAATATATTCCGTAAAATTGCAAGCCGTTATGTTTATTTTTTATTATTATTATTTTATTGATTCATCTATGTATTACTTTTTACTTTTGTAAATTTCACAGGTAAAGTAATGGACCAATCTCAATGAAAAAGAAAATCTAAAAAAATAAGACTTAATAGATATTCTTAGACAGGGTGTATACTATGGAATTGCTGTACAGTTCTAAATAGAGCTAGAAACATGCAACAGCAATTAATGTGTAGTTGAGACGATGCTGAATTCAGAACATATTTTATTACAGCTCGTAATTGCACGTTTCAGGTGTGTGCGGTTTAATAAGTGCCCTTCTGGTTTGCAGCCTGTGTGCATATTGGCCTGTTGAACACTGTTGCATATCTGAACAAAGCAAAAAACAACATCCACACGAGTTCCTCCTGCAGGACTAGCACATCCCTGAACTCCTCCAGCTGTGAAGCGTGGGAGCGTGTCAGCAAGTCAGCAACACGTGCAAGTCACTCCCTCGGCGGCCACGTTTGCCACCTCTCTGTCATGTTCCTGCCACTTATTAAGCTTCTGACGAGCCCACAACCCAATACACGGTGGCAGGTTGATGCTTGTAAGTGGGGGGGGAAAAAAAGTTCAAACTGATACTTCAGGTCACGGCGACACGGTGTGCGACAGAGATTGAGCGTGACCTGTGTGAGCAGTGTTTCTTCAAATGAAAGTATTTCTGTACTGATGGATGGGCAACAACGCACTGCAGCTGCATTCAGAATTGGTGTGTGGTGACACACTGCTGCTGTGCTGTACGTTTACTCTTGTCTTGCATGTTGTAGGTGTCACAGGTGTTTGCAATCATCCATTGATTGCAAACACCAACTTTGCAACCCTAACCCACTGGTGGTAAATACAGCACATAGAGTGTAAGACCCATAAAGAAAAGGAAAGGAACATTGCAAAATGAACGCTGAACTTTGGTTACTTAAACTTAAACTACTTGGATAAATGAAAATATAAAGTCTTTAGTTTGTCTACAGTCAATTCAATAGTTTATTGGTCCATTTAGTAGTGGTAGTGTTTTGGGGGCGACTGGCACCCTCCTACCTGACCATCAGCTGGGGGATTCCATCAGTCTGTTGTGCTCTCCGGGCAGAATCAGGCTGGGAGGCTTTACCGTCCACAGGAGAGGATCTTCACAGGCGACTCTTCCACTCTGTCCATACAACAAACAGGCTTGTTGTTCAAGCATAAAAGCATGTTGGGGCCTTTCATTACACTCTAGTTCAATAACTTAAATATTATTATCAATATCTGAATCATGGTACTATAATACCAGCATGCACTATGACACACTATATATTTATATATATATATGAAACACTAAAGCACCAATTAAACAAACTAATAACATAACACACAAATACATTTGATTTGAGAACAATCTGTACCTCAATCCAATATTAGAAGAGATCACTGATGGTTAAATGTAGAATAGTGTTCGTGGTGTGGATCCTAACATGAGAAGAGCTTTCTTCAAGAACATGTTCTGATAACACCTATGAATGGTTAACACATATGAATGGAAACCTTTAGGAGGAGGTCAGAAGCAGATCATAATGTTCATAAAACTCCAGGAAAACGTTTGACAATTAATAAAACAGCAAACCCACTGTGTTTCTCTTAAATCTTTAAACATGAACTTGACTGTGTGAATCTGCGTGTGTTATCCCCCTAATCAGAGTAGCAGTGGTGACAGGTGTGTGTAGGTCTTCTAGGGGTGTAGTTTTCATGGGCCAAGAACTTGCAACTTACACATTTGATTGACTTTAATTTGAGGTGTCAGCCATTGCTTCGCTAGCTGTGCCGGTGGCTTCAAATTAGCATAGATGTAATGACTCCCGTTTTACCAAATAACCTACTGCCTAATCTCATACAAGTTACCTTATTCAAACTTCAACAGTATCGGTACTTATTAAAATACAGAATTAGTCCAAAAAATGACGTTCTTACCTGAAAATTATTGTTTTGGCAGCAAAACCGGCTCGCTCCTTCGCACAGCTATTTAAATTGATTCACGCGCAAGGTAAAAGTGGGCGTGGCTTTTCATGAAATCGATCACGTGACTCTTCTGTTCTCCCTTACTGGTCAAAGTGACATTGTTTCCACCGATACCTTGGATACGACCACCCCGTGTTAAGATTCTTCACCCCAATGTCAACAATCAACAACTGCGGCGCAGGACCTTCAGATTTCATCAACTTATCGCGCTTCGATTTCCGTCTTCTGTGTGGATTAGTTAGCTTGTAGATACATTAAACATACGTCATTAACTTTTTGATGCTACACATCAATTTGCTTTGCTCCTCTGCGTCGCACACATACGATTCGTATGATCAAACAGGTGCGTTGTTGATCCGTCAGTCATGTTCAGCAAGAGGCAGAACTTTGGCTGATCACCTCTCTACTTGTTGAAATGTTGAAAAATATTCATAAATGATTCATTCTTTAATCCTTTATTGTCAATCACAAAAATAATCACTGCTAAGCCTGTCTGGTAAAGTCCAAAAACACACAACTTCTTTGTTGTTTTATTCCTTTTTGTGAAGCTTTTTCAGAGGCTGAAATCTTTTCTGATTTTAAAGCTAATTTCACATTAATGATGTACTGCTGATTGCTTTTAGATGGAATAAAAGCATAGCAGATTGTTCGAACTTACTCACAACACTGTGACAAATCCCTGCTCATCTGTTTTACCGATCCCTTTCATTCAAGGCCTAATGCCGAGAGCATGCAGGGCTAAATTATACCTCCTCAATTCCTTCATTCTTCACTCCAGTTTGAATCGTGTGATTTTTCTTAGTTGTCACAAAACAATGATTTGCTGATTGAAAAATGTGTTGTTGGCAATTCAAAGAGCCCTAAAGTCCACTGTTTTTATCAGATGGTAGTTAACTTCATCTGTAGATCACAATTGAAATACAAATAACACGATTTCTACTGAATGGCGAGCACACAAACTATGAAAGCTTCCAAGTAAAGTTCTATATTATCCGTCTAAACTTTGTTGTACATCCTTGACCTATTTCCTGTCAAAAGCGATACACTTTTTATTTTATGTTTTTTTAGGACCCATTAGAGCATAGCCCTCTGCCTGTGCTGTACTGCCAATGTTGTCAAGTTATTTCCCTCTGTAGTCCTATTCACAGCTTGTGTCAGACCACTCCCTATGACAGTAATGGTTCTTTAAAAGCTTGGTGGAGGTATGTTCCCTTTGCTGCCTGACAAGGTGGAGCATCAATGGTCCTAGCCCATTCACAAACCTGCCCTCTTCTACCTCCCCCCTCTCTCAGGGGAGCAAAAGCTTAGTTATGTGGATATATAATTCATCCGGATTCCTACACACAGTGCGCTGCAAAGAATCTGTGGATTCCTGTGGGCAGTGTCACGTCTTCATCCCCACCATCTAATGTGAGAGATTTGAATCCTCCTCTTTTCTTTCCTGCTGCATTGTATTTCAGTTCCCTAGACAGAGAAACACATGCCTGATAGCATGAAGAGAGGAAGCACAAAGGCCTGTAGTCGCCAGCAGGTTCAAATCAGGGAAATGAATCCAGTCTTGTTGTCTGGCTCTTTCAAAAGCCAGGGGACTGACATCACTGTTTATACATTTGAATGCTGTCTGCACAGATTTGTTGTTCCGTGCATCCTAATGCACGGATGCCATCTAATTTCCATATTGAGATGATTAAATTATGATTTCTTTCAATTGTAATAAACTGAATGAGGACTCAGTTGATAATTGATCACTCAAGCAGCAGATATACAAACCAAGGGTGTGAAGCTCTTATCTGCAATTTGTTTCTGCATCGATTAACTTCAAAATAATCCATATTGTGATGCAAAATGAAAGTGGGTGAGGTATAAACCAAAATTAGGCACTCTGTAAACTGTGCAATCTTTTCAGTCCATGCATGTCACACTGTGCGACAAGGGAATCAACAGTGTCCGATATAAAGTTGGATGTAGGTCAGATTGTGTGATGAATGCCTGGTGAATCAGAGCTTTACAAAGGCAGCATTGACTCACTATCTATCTGTGTGGGTCACATCAGCAGTCACATTGTATGATTCTTTGGTCACATAAGCAAGAAATTGTCCATCTATTCTCACAACCATTGTTACTGTATGCATTTATGGAGAAAATAATCATGCAAATCACATTACACCAGTACAATTCACCCCTACAACACATACAATGCACTGCTTGTTTAAGCTGCAAAGACATTTTAATTTTCTCAAAGGAAGCTGCATCTACAACAGATTTAAACTGTAATATCTCAATGTAAATGTCTAATTTCCTCAATGGCTGAACTGGGCTAGTGCACTTTTGCAGGCTTTTTTTCGGGGGATACACACTCAAAAGGGAGAACAATTGACCCAAACCATTTCCCACAAGGTTAGCATGCCCTCCCCACCATGCGATGTGGTCGCCCCATACATCAAGAGTGACACCCGGGAAAATGAATGCCACCAAGATCCTGGGCTCAGCGGTGTTATTGAATGCATCTTCCTCAGTGGCCACCGGCATAGTAAGACGTCAGCAAAGACCTCGACAAAGCATTAAATGTGAGACTTAATATACAAGCCAAGCAAAGAAAATCAAAGCATCTCTTCTTCACTTTCTTTGTATAATTAAAATAAAACAGCTTGGTAGAATAAATGTTGAATGACTCACTCATATTGTTGACATCTAGTCTTTCAAAACTCCCCTTAAATATATCTTTAAGTTCCTTCAGTTTTGTTTGAGCTTTTGTGTCACCTGTAAATGAGAAATTCATTTATTTATTCATTTATGGTGTAGTTTTCCAAGTTTATAATATAAAATATGAAACATATGGTCGCCTTACCAATAGTCATAGTGCAACCTGCCATTTGAATGGTGAATTTGAGCCTCTATTGGGTTCATATGTGTGTGAGTCTGATTTAGTGCTTCCCCAGCCACTGACCTCACCGCACGTCACTGCTACAGCGCCCCTGCTGACCTCTGTTGGGAATAAATTCTGGCGAGGGAAGGATCATTTTGAGGAACTCCTGAACCTGACTTGACACCTGCCGAGGAAGAGGCAGAGTCTGAGTACCCAGGGGAGGACCTGTCTGTCTCTCTTGCAGAGGTCACTGCTGAGGTAGTGAAAAAAACAAAAACCTCAACAGGGAAGGCACAAGGGATAGATGAGATTTGCTCAGAGATGGTTAATGTCTCCTGGAGGTCGAAGACAGCGCCCGGGGATTGGCAGAGAGGGGTGACGGCTCCCATTTAAAGAAAGGGGGCGCTCAGTGTGTTCCAATTGCTGTGGGTTCATACCGCTTAGCCTACCCAGAAAACCTTGGGGCACTGGGAAGAAAGGTTCAGCCAATTATGGAACCTTAGATGAAGACTACGTGTGGTTTGTGGATCTGGAGAAGATGATAGCGTCCCTCTAGAAATCTTGTGGAAGTGCTCTGGGAAACATGAGTGCCTCGTCCAGACTGGATGTTACAAACAATAAGGTGGCTCTATCACCAAAATGAGAGCTGTGTCCAGATTCTCAGCAGTACTTCTAGCATGTCCCCGGTGGATGTGGAGCTCTGCCAAGGCTGTGCCTCGTTGTTGATTCTGTTTGTGATTTTGACAGACAGAGCCAGAGAGTCCAGTTTGGAGAGAGTCCAGTTTGGTGACGTGGAGCGTGCATCTGTGGTTTTTGCAGATGGTGTAGCTCTCTTGGCTTCATCAGGCTGTGATCTCCGACATGCTTCGTGTTGTTTTGAAACTGAATGTGAAGTGGTTGCCACATTGGAGACCACAGTAATCTGCTCGAAAATGGTGCATTGTCTCTTTCGCCTGGGGAGTGAAAATGCGTCCCACGCTAAAGAGGTGAAGTGTCATGGTGTCTTTTTCACAGCTCAGGAAAGGATGGAGCATGAGACTGATCACATGACTGTCACATGGGTGCTGTGGCAGATATAATCCATATCATTATCATTACTGTACTCAATTTAAGTTACCATTTAGTATTTTTTTAATAGTTATGGAGTAAGTATAGATACATACCTTAATGTTGTATCCAGTAATATTAGTGATTGTAACTAGTTTTCACTGTAGAGCTTCAGGAGTCAGTAATTGCCATGAGCAAGATATTCCTCCACTAAATAAAACTATGAAAAACAAATAGATATAATCAACAGACAGGTATACAGTTTGTGGAAGAGAGACAGACAAGCAGACAGACGGACAGACAGTGTCTGTCTAAGAGAGCATGTGGAAGAGATGCAGGGGTAAAAAGAGGAGGAGGAGGAATAGGCAACATTCCAGCCTGCAGTAACCTTGATGACACCCTTCATTACTATGTGCAGTCTGACATACTGACAGAGGCATGCGGCACCAGATGGAGAGGAGGGACACAACGCCGCGTTCCCACCCTCCACTCGTCCTTTGTGGAGGGCCGGTGAGAAGGAAGTTTCCGGCAGAAAAGAAAAGGATGGGGCAGCAGTAGCTTTGGTACACAGCTTGACTGACACTCCACTGGCTCAGCTCGGCAAGGCTGCCCTTGTCCTTGTTCCTTGACAGCAGGTGGTGTAAACTCTGGCCCGACCTTGCCACGTCGTCAGCCTTCGTTTCCGTCTCTGCGTGAAGCTAGAGGTCCCTCGTCCAAACGGTGTGCAGTCTCTGAACATCCACCATCAGGGTGTTGGTGTCAGCATGCGTCGTTACAAATTGAAAACCACAGCAGGGTAAAAAAGTTGCCTTGATTTATAACTGATACACCAGGTGGTATGTTCCACACTGTGAGAGTGTTCAGTACTGTGCAAATAAGCAGCTCGTTAAATAATGAATACACAGACTCGAACATGAAAGTCATCAGAGGATTTCATTTAAATACTGATTTCATATTTGAAATTCTAAAGTGTCCAAAGTGAGTAAAGCTCAGGCTGAATGTTAATGGTCAACTAGCAGCTATTTCCGTACATACGTGTCTTTCTGAGCAAGTATGCGCATCACCACACACACTCACAGTAAAATGAAATAAAGTGACAGTTCCAGTACTGGGAGAAAAAGTCATGGCGGAGTGATCAAAGGTGGCGCTGACAGCAGTCTCCTTTAAGGACGCTGGCAGTTAACGCAGGGCTACCCAGCCTCTTTGTCTTCCTGGCAGCCCTTTGATGAGACTCTCTTGGGTGATTCACTCTTACTTACAGACGTGCGCACGGCTGTTAAGATTTGGATCAAAACAGATTGAGAGGGAGACACGTGCACCGAAGAGAAGGGGGGGAGAAAGAATAGAGAAAAAGATTAAAACTGAGAGAAATGACAGTGAAGCGTGTAGACATCAGAGAGACGGAGCATGGCAGAGACAAAAAGTGACTTTAGGAGGGAGGATTAATTATGATGTTGGAATACACTATTTATCAGTTCCTTGTTGTCAGGTTTCAAAGGCGAAAGGTTACTGTAGTTAATGGTTTGCGAGTCGTGGTGCGAGCAACATGGGTTGAACAATCAACTCATCAAGCTCAACGGTGACAGTCACGCAATCAGTCACACTCGTGCTCGCATGGTTACAAATCTGATATCAATTTAGATTAATCCCTCACCTACTTAACTCGTCGGTTTTGACGTTTTCAAAAAGAGTTTGCATTGTATAAATCAAAAAGGGATCTGTGCAAATGATGTGTGAACAAATAAGACAGGTCGTATTGTTAAGCTTCCACACCCAAAAAAATACTGAACAAGCTGTCACCGGTTCGGGTCAAGACCTGTGATTGGCTGACTGATCTGCTGCATTAGGTGTTTTAAAGGATTAGCTTTTGGATAAATCCTCTGACTGAACAGATAATTTTTCTTCTATATTTTTATGTGACAGACCCTCCAAGGTCTGCAAAATCTGATTTGACCACACATATCTGTGGAGCAGTAATGCTTGTTATTGAATACATATACTGTTCATCTCGCACAAACTCTGTCTTTTGGCATCCTTGTAATGTCAAAAGTAACATTCCACTGATTGGCAAGCAGCACTGGTCCCTGGCTGTTATTGCAGCGGCAAGAGTCACAAAGCAGACCGGCAGAATTTTGGTGGCAGATGGCAGAACTGTGTGCATTCCCATGGGGTGGCAGCTTACCACCAGCGCCGGGTTGAGCAACAAAGTTGAAGCTTTACGTACATTGGAATAAAAAGAGGCCGCACCACTTCTGCTGCCTGTTGTGCGAGTTCATGTAGATTCTTCATTCTTAGTTCAAGCATCCAGGAAATATTCCACTTTTGTTTGGTATTATGATTACTATTCATGTTTTTGTGTCTAAATATCTAATATTGTTGTTAATGTTGAGCTGAGTCTGCTTGAGGAAAACTGTACTTGAATCTGAAATGTTGAATAGGTGTCATGAGAAGATAAGGTACTATCTACAGTCTTGACCAGATACTGCTTGGTGTTTAAATCTGGTGTTTGTTACAGGCAACACAGTACGCAGTGTGAATAAAATCATAGTACTGTATTACATTTACTTACTTGTATTACCATTATCGCACTCTACAGAATGAATAGGCGGTAATCACTGATCTCGGCTGAGGGAACACCTCCTTTTTTTCTTACTGAGACGTTTAATCTGGAAAATATTCCACTGCAACTACAAATCATTCTGTTCTCAATTATCATCCAATATATATCCTCATATGTCATCCAGATAAGGAAAAGTGTGTGGTAATGTACAAAGTATGTAAATGTGAACAGGACTCATTGAGATCAGAATGCGAACCAATATACAATCTGACTTTGTGATGGGATCTCAGTCTGTCCCGACTGTACACAGTATGTACAATTGGGACACATTTGTGTGATTAAAATCTGCACATTACATTAAATTGGAAGCTATCAGCCAGTCTCATCTTCCTGCCTCGGCTTTGATTTCATTGTTATTTTGATTCAGGAGTTGTGGCTTACTGAACCACAACAAGGAAGCAACAAAGCAAGGGGTAAATACACAAATAATGTATGCAAGTTGAGAAGTTGAGACAAAGACACCAAGCAACCTTCTTAACTAACTGTAGTGTCTTTGGATTTTCAAGGTTCCTTTTTCTTTAATAGTCCTCTCCAAAGACGATCTCCATAAGCCATTAGAAGGCCATGGATGTATTTCTGCATTCAAATGGCTTGACGTTAAAAAGGAAAAGGCCAAAACCAGCAGATGACCGTGATCTTTACTCAACATCCTTATTCCTGCTAAAGCTGAATGTTTATATCCAGTAAAGTAAACACAGATGCTCCAGAATCTTGTGTGTGTTTGGTTTTGGGTAAATGTCAGCTGTTGCGGAGGCATTCTGTTCGTTGAGACCAACATGGGCTGGTTTTCTAAGGCTCAAAGGCTCCATCTCAAAGCTTTATCTCTGCACTTCTTTATAATCTGAAGTTTGGCAGGCATAAACCAAGTCTTTTGCAAAATCCACTAGGACTGAGAAAGGTAAAGGAGCAGTCCCACTTCATGCATACGTAGGAGGGAAACCTACTGGTCTTATGGTTCAATCACTTAACTCAATAGCAAGAGCTGTGATGGGAAAATAACAGTAGGTATGATTATTGCTTGGTTGAAAATACCAGCTAATCTCAGCATCACTCTGTCCCAAAGGGCAGGTCCCCCATCAAATAGCTAAATTAAAAAGAACCTGGATGGAAACTTGAGCTCATACTCTTCACCTCCCACATCTAACCTTTACAGCGGGCAGTACAGGAATAAATAACTGCAGTGATGATTCATATTGGAGCCATAACAGGTCTACAAAATGAATCAGTAACATATAACTGATGAGATGTTGGATTTGGGGATGTATGAGTTTCTGAATCAAGACACAAAGTTCTCGAGTGTCACTGGCCCTCTAACTAGTTAATCACAAATCAGTGTTGTTGAGTCATATATGGAAAACCTTATACTAGGAAATCAAGATGAAAAGTAAAGGCAGAGTTAAGCAAACAATTATAACTTTAATGGCACATTTGCGTACATCATGAACACCTTGCTGCCCCTCTGCAGAATCACTCATGTTAAATACTCTTCCTCCTCTAATCTATAGAACCTTTGTATGCCTTTGTTTAGTCTTGATATGTCAGCTGCCAACAAAATTGCCATGTCAAAATATCATTCTCTCATTGCCTCATCATAGCTGAAAAAGCTTGTATCAGCATTGACTAATTACCTGTCCTACAAATCATAATTTGTTTTTGCTTCAGATTCCTCTCTGTGGCATACAAAATAAGGCCAAAGGTAATCCCATTGATTGGTGTCGTGTGAACTCAGCACCTCTCAACAATGAGGTGAGCGTGCCATCCCATTAAATTAATTAATTACCTTTTGCCATTTGGGAACCATTTAAATTTGTAAAATTGTGCCTGGGCCAAGGAAGGTTAATTGGGCATTTAGCTCTCAGAGCTCCCTCCAGCACCCAGGAGGAGGTTGTCCCTAAAACAGAGGCATCTCTTTAATAAAAGTAGCACAGTGACCCTTGCAGGAGACAATACCTGGTTCTGTGTCTTTGACCCCACCCATCCTACTGATAAATGGGTACAAAAGAACGCGTCTCTTGATTCCTACTCCAGCCCACCACAGGCTGAGCTATCCTACTCTATCCTACTCTCAGACCCCAGCATTACTACAATCCACCAGAGAGAGATAAGGTGGTAAGGTGTAGCTGGCTTGTTGTGTTTTGAAGCTATGATTGCGGTCTGTGTGTGTGTGTGTGTGTGTGTCTCCCTTTCGACAGAGACAGATGGAGTGGGAGCCACCAGATTTACCAGAGGAAGCAGTTTATAGAATATTGTCAGGGGAGTAGGTAGAGTGTCTGAAATGCAGCTTTCAAGTCACAGCCATCAATCTCACCAGTGCCTGTCTAGATCAGGAGGCTTTTTTTTATTACGTTCACAAAATATGATGGTGTTGTGGTTCAACATTCTGAAGCTCCAGAGACCGACAGACCAGCGGCTACATGCAAAGAACAGAACAGTACAGGTGAAGCTGTTCAACCATCCATATGTAAATAAATTGCCCCATTCTGTCAATCAGATTGTGAAATTGGGGCAGTGGCTGTGAAGGTGCCGTGTTAATGAACAGTCTCTCAGGGCTCGGTGCTGGCACTTATACATCAGGAGGCAACATGTTGTACAAAATTCTACAAAAAAAGAATCTCCCTGACTTTTCCCCTGCTAAAATAATCTATGTTTGAGTTTCCCAAAAAGTTTCAATACGGGCCAAAAACAAAAGAACATTCCGAATTTGGACTTTGACACAGATCAGTCACCAGGTCGAATAAGAACTGCATGAAGTCTCACCTGAGCATGTTTTCATACATCTATAAGCAGGGATGTGTGTCAGCAGTATGTGACCTCCTGCAGACCTGCAAAGTTTTCTTATAAATAAGATGACGCACTCTGGCTATAATTGACAAGAACAAAACTCTCCCCTCATCTTTTATTCATGCTGGAATGAATGGTAAAAGTATCTCAACGTGATGTAAAGAAAAATCAAATCAAATTCTTAAGTCAAATGTAGCTTTTATGAAAAATAGTGATGTCGACAAAGTAGCAATAACCGACTCTGACTACAAAAAGAAGAGACCAAATGGCAGACATTTGCAAACTTTTTCAGGGTATATGTAATAGTATATCTTAAGTGTGCTATGTGATAACAAAACGCAAAACATTCCATTGCTCCCTCTGATGTGATGAAAAGCAGTTTTCTCAGCCAAAAACCTTTTCTCACATCACCGTGCGCGCTGATAACCCCCTGCTTTACCGCGAACGCCTCTGAGAGGAAAAGGGAAAGTGTGCGTCATCATCACTGTGATATGTGTGTGTTAATGCATGTGTCAACACACCTGCCTGTAGCCCCCGTTTTATCGTTTTGCATATGAATCGTGGAATGAGAGCATTTCTAGAATAGGTGGTATTTCCTGTTGACTCTGTGTGTGTTGCGTTCACTGACCATCCTACATGCTGATTTCCATGTTTGTGTTTTTCTGTGCTATTTTGCTGGTTTGTTACTTGAATTTATTATCTTGTGTTTTGTTGTTTTGTTGCATTTGAGATTTTTTCTCCACTGCACCCCGGGGGCCGCCATAAATATCCACACAGCTCCAAAAGCTTTCATAATATGAAGATCGATGCTGCTGCCTCACAAGGTTTTCACCATCCGAGACATTTTTTTTAAATAATTTCCTTGTAGCTGTGAGACATATGACAATATCGCACCTCTGAAATAATTTAGTCCGTTGTTTTGTTTCTGTGTGACTTGTCAGGAACTTTCTTTCTATACAATGCACATAACGTTAGCACATATTTCTGTTATTCGCAGCTGTTAACAAGATCCTGGAATAACAACAGCCCTGAGGTGTTTGTGGTGGAGTGTCTTCAATTATCTGGAGAGCCGCTTGCCAGGTTGTGTCTAATTCCTTGCAAGGCGAGACTGTACACTAACAACGGTGTTTTTTTTCTTGTCAGCTGTTTGTCTGCCCACAGGAAAGCAAAAACTGAAGACCAAGTTCACCTGGTCCCTCTTAATGAGCTTTGGTTATTTGGGTTGTTGTCCTCAGTTACCCCTTAAGTAAGGGATCTTGTTATGAATGTCTCCCTTTCCTTTTTTCTGCTTCTCCCTTTCGCTTTAGTCTGGGTGTTCAGAGTTTTGTGAATTTTGAGAAATATGTCTGTTTCCATATGTTTTATCCCATGAAACAGAGGGACAATACATACATTGTATACAATGTATGTATACAATGCATACAATTTCTGTTTATTTTCATGTAGCTTTGTTTCTTTTATAAAATTACAACAAAATTAGTCGTATAATTGCTTCTCCACAAAACCTTGGATCACCTGCGTTTGCTGGCGATTAAGAGAATTAAAAGTGACAATTAACTGTAAATTAGTAAGTAAATTACAACATTTATTCACCCAGACCCAAATATTACAATTTTACAGTTTATTGAAATGGTTAAAGCTCAGTAAATACTAAGACACAAACAGTTCATTCTCTCAATAAAAGTAATGTGTGATATGTTAGGTTAAAGCACTGAGTAACTGCAGGATATTAAGGATTTTAATTGGATTGTTTACATGATGTTTTTGTTGGTGCAGTGGTGTGAAAATCATCTAAGCAGGAACAGAGATGAACCGAGTGAAGTCCTGTGTCAGGATCAACTCTTACCTGTGCCACCTACAGGCTTGGGAAGTGATAGCAGCAGCAGCAGCAGACATCACCTGAAGGCCTCACAAGTCCAAACATGGAAAACCTTGAACAAACTCAACATGCATGCATAAATTAATCTTCTTACCTGAAAGCGACATAAGGATAATTAGTCAACAAAAAATGGTGTGGAGCTGAACGGACCCACATCTAGATGGAACATAGTTATCATATATCTGTCCATACGCACAAAAGTCTACTTCCACGTACAAATGAAGAAAAGCTGTTGCAGAATTGAGAAGTTTAATAAGAGATGGGCTGAGTGTGTGTGGATAAATGTATACAAGCTTTCATTTATCTACAAAGCAAATTATTCACCCAGATTGTGATTTATTAGAACCCGGAAATACAGTAAATAAATTGATAAATTGTATATAATTAGCACAGGGTGAGGCATCGCAAATGCACATGAAAGTTGAACGTTGAGGATATGTTTTTTACAAGATGCAAGTAATATTGTAGAGACCAAACCGTAAGCGTGTGTAAGAGAGATATTGTAACTTAAACTCTGCACTGCAGAAGAAGCAGCAACAGAAGGACCAATGCAGCCAATCAGCATCCATGTTCCAAATGATCGTAAATCTAAATGTTCCTCACTGGGGATTCTACGTTTGTTAGGGTTTATCTGAGGTCCTGTCTGTATAGGCTTATCTGTTCTGTTGTGTTGATATTAGAGGAAATCACAGCTTACAGTTGAGACAAATGCAGTAACCAGGAGTGACAACTGAGATTTAAGGTATTTTAGAACAGATGTCACCAAATTATCCACGGACCCTTATGATTTGCATTAGAATCATGATTCAAGGAACTTCAAGTAATTCAGCTGGCATTGTTGATTAAACACATTTTGCTTGCTGAAGAGGCTTTGGGATAATTAAGCAAATATTTACCCCCATAAAAAATACAACAGTGGTTCTCAACCTTTGGTGCGAGTACAAGTATCAGTACAGTTTGCAGAGTTATGTGCAGTTCCCCTGGTGTCACTGCAAATCTAGCATAATGAGTCTGTGAGGGAGAATATGGTGCAGGTGAAGAAGAATCTAAACCCAACGTCTACAGAATTAATGCTTTGATTTTTTGGTTGAAAGTTCCAAAGTCCAATCATGTCATCATGTAGCCCAGCTAGTATAGGAAACTCTTTAGGACATAGATGTGTGGCAAAGATGTGAGCTGTGAGTCAGCAGCGGATGAGTAGGTGGACACGACTATCGGGTGTGTATTGAATCTGCAGGTGAATGACAGCACAGTTTTTGTCATTGTCAACCTTCAGCACATGTATTACTTCTTTCACTTCATCCAGTGGACAGTGATGTCTGGGGCGAGTGATGTCACGGCTTTGAATAGACTTTAGAGGTTTCATTCAACATTCATGATTTTCTATGGAACCGTATATTACAGAAAAGAGTGGTGTGTTTCGGTTTGACCATGGGAGCAGACTTATATCACCCTGCGAAGACGCCTTTGACAAAAGATGTTCTGCCCTTTTTGATCTGAGAGACTATTTCCTCATTTTCAAACTTAGGGAAACGGTACAAACAGTCCTTGCTCTTCGTATTAAATATAGCCTTTTAATGAGAAATAGATTATTATATGAAACATTCATTTGAAATAAGCGGATATAATGGTCTCAACAGAACAGCAAAAGGTACATAGGCAAGGTATAAGGTGTAAAAATCTTCAATCAGACATATCCATGGATACATGTAAGCAACACTGTGGTAGCATAATGCCAAAGGAGTAAATGTGCTTGTTTCATGGACCTTGCAGTGGCTGAAAACTGTAATGTACATAATGTTTTGACAGTATCAAAATCATCAGAGGTGTAATTAATTTACATTAGACATGGCTGCCCTGTACTTTGTGCTAATGTACTCAAATGGAGGGCTACTTTGAAGTAGTGAAGTCTTATTTTCCCTTTTTTTCTGACTATTTCCTCTATTTGTTACTGAGAGCAATGTTAACTGTAACAGTATTAATTATTTACAGGACATATTGTACAAAAGGGGACAGTAATTATCCACCATTCAGGATTTAAAGTCATTCTTAGTCTCCTGGCTGGTAGTTGATATCCCCACATGCACAAACCTCCTGGCACGCTTACGTCCCAGGAGGAAAATGAAAATGGAAAGATTTACGCGGTTAATATCTGACCATAATTCAGTGTCACTATGAGAGTTTAGTCCAGCTCCAAACATGTTAAAGGGATAGATAACAGGCACTTAATATAACAATAATAATAATAATCTAATTTGCAGAGTCCAATGTTGACTATCAGGTGAATGTTGAATGTTTCAGTTGCCTGTTTACGTTTGCGTGGCCATTTTAGAACATCTCAGGCTTTTTTGGCTTATCAGACTAAGCTCCACTTTATCTTCATCAGGCTCAGCTCGGTCTCCATTACACCAAGCTGTAGCTCATCGGGTTCAACTGTACTTTGGTCAGTCTCAGCTGCGGCCACAGCTCTAGATGTCAGCCACTTTGTCAGCCTACGCTAAATTGATTGAAAGTACCGCAGAAGTAGTAGTCGTGTAGCGAGTACAGCTGAAGTATAGCTGAGTCTAACTGATGCTGAGCCTGGCAAGTCTTTTGTCACTGCAAAAGCAAAATAATCAGACTAATTAGAGCTGGGCCTGACAAATTAGGATGGGCAAAGCCATATTTCAGCAGTAGACTTCAGTATTGATACTTCATAATAAAGCACCTTTCCAGAAATCCCAACAACATAAAAATAAGGCCAATCATAGTTTCGTAGAGCCAGACTAGAATTCTACACATATTTTACACGTTGAACACAATTTGTTGTTTCATTGCTCTCATCCAGATTTAAGCCAAAATCCATAACAGTTTCCCACAAACTTGAACATCTGTGTTTGCGGCTGGCCCTGCGAGTCTACTTTAATCACACTGAAAAAGAGCAATAACAATTAGGTAAAAGAATAATGATAATGATGATGGTGATGATAATAATTAAAGAGAGAGAGAAGCTTTACCCACATCAAGAAATAAACAGGCAATAACAAAGAATAAACTCAGTAGAATGGAAGGAAATAAAGCGTTTTAAGATGCCATATAAAAGTTTCTTCTGGACTGGCAGCTTTAATAGAGAGAGAGAGAGAGGAGGTTGCCGTCTCCTCTGGGTTAGATTTGGACCAAGACATGTCCAGAACACTTATGTCGGAGGACCTGATTGACCCGTCTGTTTAACTGGGTTAACAGGTCACTGGGGGTGCAAAGTAAAAATACAGAAGCATCATTGAAGAAATTACAGAATCATAAAATACATTCTTTAACATGAAGCTGATGCAGAGAGGCAAGTATAGAAGTGGACCAGCGAGAAGCAAATGGATTCATTCATTGGATTCATCCACGTGGGATTACGACCAACAACATACAGGTAGTGTTAGTTCAAGTTCGATGAACGGAGTGTGTGTGTGTGTGAAATAGAGTTGTAGTTCTGTTGTTGTATCCAGCAACATGCATAAATGGTTAAATCTGAATGTAGTGACGTCTGGAAAGAAAAAGACAAAATAATGTGGTCATAAAAAGCTTACAGAGTAAAAATGTATTTAAAGATTTAATATAACTGTTTCTTAAGCCATACAGTATGTTTTTTTTCTGTGGCATATAGAAATTCAATGGCTTTACAACACATTTCTTATCCAACATTATATACCTTCTTTTGTCATCTGCCAGCTGTGCTCTTAAATATGAAATGAACGCAATAGACAGGCCTGAAGGGGAAAGAAAACACACACACACGCACCACACACGCACACACACAAACGGAGCATTTTTTCTTGTTCTTAAGTAAGTACTTAGTGAGTGGGGAGAGGATGAACCTTCATGTCTGATGTTTACCTCGGGGGAAAGTGTATGGCTTCAAGTTGTTGTGGTAAAATGTGCGTGAATGACGAATGTTTTTACATTTTGCTCTTGGCGCTGGAAAAGCTCCACAATTCAGCGGTCACAACATGTACATTTTGCAAAGCCGTACAAAATAGCATTGATTGTTAAATCTTCAGACCACAATATATTGCACTCGCGCACCAGGAGGTACTGCCTTGTGAAAAAACACAGCTTGGATTTCAAACACGGGATAGAAGCGCCCCAAAATGCAAAGATTCAGCTTTTAGACTTTTTGAGTCCATTTCAAAATGACACATTAAATTAACGAACAGCGAAGCGTCAAGCGAAATAAAGGTATACACGTACACGCACGTGCGCGCACACACACACACACACACACGCACACATACACACACATATATATGTATATATAAACAGCTGGCTTTTGTTATTTGACATGACTATCCATTACTGCCCTGCTGTGTGCCTTATGTGTCAGAACAATGACGGAGTGCCTCATCACTCACGGAGAGCGATGCAGATTCACTGTAGGTTTTGAAATGTATTAAAGAGTCTCTAACTAATGTGTGGAGTATTTACTCACTAGGGCTATTCGATCCTTACAATGTATAAACATTTTGAATATTAAACTGTCCGTTATGTCTGAAATAGTGTGAACATTAGCTGAAATAAAAGGAGATCTGCTCTGCCCTTGTGTTACTTCATTATACCTTTAAAAACATTTCTCTCTCAGTAAAGAATGGCAGTTTTTCAGATACAACCTTTGATCCCTCAGAGTAAAATCAAGGCCTCTTTTTCACCAGTACATAGATTTAATATTTCTTTTTTTTTTTTCTCTTTTCTTTCTCTTTTTTAGTTCTTTTTAGGGAATGACGACATGCTGGGACAAATATGATACAGTCTTTATAGGTGGTTCCATCAGTCTTCTCAATCTGCCTGAAATGCGATTCATCACTGCTTACCCCCCCGCCCCCCCCCCCGCCCCCCTTTACCGCTTTATGCTTACAAAGTTGATATTTTTACATCAAAAGGCAGAAAAGGTCCAAAAATGAAAAAAGGAGAAAAACAAAATAAAGATTAATATCCCCTTATAGTTCTTTTGTTGTTGTTGTCGTTGTGGTTGAATGTTTCCGTATAGTTTTCTGTCCTTCTGTAATGTTCTTCAGCAGAGCTTAGTAGTCAGGTGATCTGATTGTTTCAGTATCTCTGTGCTGTACATGTCCAAAGCATGGTTCACACGGATCATCTCACTGTTGTTGAGCTTGAGCCTATGCTTTAGCATACAAGAGAAGAGGTCCAGCTGGGGTTTGCCGGGCGCAGATGGAGGAGCTAGGCGGTTAATCCGATCCCTAATGTCCAGTAACAGGAGCATCACGGACGAGGATGAGTAGAACTGACTTCCCTGGGTGTACGATTGGTTGACCTGCTGCACGGCACTACGGAGCAGGTCGGCGTTAAAGCGCAGGCTGTAGCCGAACACTTGGATGTCGGAGATTTTGATGTAGATCTGCCGCTTGTTGGGGTCTCCCAGATCCACCGGGCCCTGTCCCGTGTCATTTCGCAGGCCAGTTGGGATCTTAGCGCGGCTTCGCAGGTAGATGTGCACCGTCTCGAAGAAGGTCTTCCACCGGTTGCCAAGCAGCAGAGTCCAGTTAAAGCACTGGGAGTTCTGCAGGCGTATCTTCTCCCAGCGTGGGTAACCGTGTTCACCAAAGGGCATGCTCCAGCCTTCTGAGTGACTGCCACTGAACGGGTTGACATAAACAAAGAACATGGGATCTATGCTGCTGTTTCGCATCTGGCAGATCTTCATCGACAGGCCGATTATCATGTGGAGGTAGTCCATCCGGTTTTTGTTACTCTTCAGCGTCAGGGACATGCGTTTACGCCATCGTGGGTCGAAGAAGGTCTCCAGGCGGATCTCGTTACTGATGAAAGTGGTGTGAATGTAAAGCCGCGAATCCATCTTCTGCAACAGGTATTTGAGCTCCAGGTCCTGGAAGTCCAGATCGGTTTCAAAGCTGATGAACTGCTCGCTGCGTTCTGAGTCCACGTTCTGGGGCTCGCAGCGGCCGCGGTACAACTTGTAGCCCTTGTTGCAGGAGCCACATTGGGAAATGTTGGCCAGGCTGCACATTGCGCAGCTGTTGTTGCCGCCGATGACGCACGGGATGGGTCGCTGGCATAGGTTGATGCCTGTGTGGCAAACGCACGTCCTTTGGCTCTCCAGAAAGGTCCCCCAGAAACCGTTCTCGTTACAGTAGAGGAAGGACTGAACCCTGTTGAGCCACTGCATCACAGATCTATGTAGGCGGTGAGAAAGAGAGAAAGAGAGAAAGAGAGTGAGAGAGAGAGAGAGAGAGAGAGAGAGAGAGAGAGAGGGAGATGGAGATTAGAAACTACTGAGCATTATCTACTGGGTTCTGCACTTTCTCTCATTTAACAGGCACGATTTATGTTTCTTTCCACTACCAACTTACATATTTTGTTGTATTTCATTCAAAGTCATATTTCAAAAGCCTCGTTATGCATTTTAAAGCACAGCATGTACCGTTTTAGCTCACAAATCCACAGTGTTCTTCCCCTGCCCGCCCGCCCCCCAACATCACAACTTCCCTTTCAGATTCCTGGTTTCACACACCAAGATGAAAAAGATGAAAGCACTTCAAAGCACCAACCAGGAAGAGTTTTGACAATTCTTTGACAATCTTGACAAAAATGATGAGACAGCTAAAGAGCATTGAGTTTTTTCAACCAAATGGACTTTCATACTGCACCAAATTGAATAGAAAGCAGTGGGGGAGAGACGGAGGAAATGAGCAGTTTATTTTGTAAATGGTTGTCAGCGGTGTTAAACACACACAGTTTGAAGGAAGTGAGGTTAAACAAGGAAATGAAATCCTGTATGATCCTTTCATGTTGCTTGTTACAGGCTGGGGAATAAGATAATGTATTCAGCTCAACAGAGAGGAGTAGCTTTATTTCCCTCAAGTGGTGCGCTTTACTTGTTATTCTTATCTTGTCTCTTCTTTCCCCCCCTCAGGCATCATTTCTTGTCATCTTGACACTGCTAGAACTTCTTTTGTGACTACAGAAGGTGAATTCTGAATTCTGATTTCTCAAAGAGGAGGGATGGTCAAGGTTGGTCAAGGTTAGCTTGACATGTTAATGAACCTGAGCGTTAACTATGACGGATGACATTGCAGTCTGAGGCAGGCCGGAAAGCCCCCGAGCTAAACCCCAAACCAGCCCGGAACAGTTCCCTAACAGAGGACAATGGGAACAAGCTTTCATCCTGCCAACTTCTGCTCCAAATTGGGAATTGGTTAAAGTCAAGGTTTGTTAGTTGTGCATACAACACGGTATGAAATCAGGCCTTTTTCAAAAATGCAAATGTCTTCCGGGCCTGTGATGCGTCTTATTTTGCATATCTGAAGGAAATTCTGTGAGAATCGTAAATCATTCAGTCCTTAAACTGCACTGGAGTGACTGACCTGGCAATGGTTGTTAAGATTCGAAGTCTATCATGCACAATTCATGAATGATAATGTAAAGTATGCAGATTTTATATTATTTTTAATTATTAGGCTTACTTAGACCTGCAGTTTGTAATCAACAAATACTGCACAGATATTATATATTTAAGTTTAACACTAATATTTATTGAGCTCCCTTGTATTTATTGGAGTTACATTCCTATATTCATGCCAACAAAATATTTGTCAAATCCACAGGTTTTATGCACAGAGGTATAACATTAAAAGCTGGGGATTTCTTTTTTTCTTTTACAAGAGAAAAATAGAGCACTGAAATCAAATGAATACATAAACATTTTCCAAAGATGGCAGAGGGTTCCTTTTCAGAACAGTAAACCTGAATGTGAGTTATGGGACCTAATAATTATATTCATTGTATCTTAAAATTTATTTCTCTAAACTTTTCTTCTTATAAGAATCTACTCCACGTTGGATCTTGCCCAGATGAATTGATACGGCACACAACGGAGATCAATTCCACAGATGCTTCAAATGTGAAACTTTCCTATTATTTTTTATAGCCCATTCATTATCGCATTTGATACAGACATGGCCATTACGATAGCGCCTTTGAATTTATTTGCAATAACTGTTGGGACATCTAGTCTGACATACTGAGCTAAAATATGTTCCATCATGCCGCCTCCTTCCAAAAGAGATTTGGGAGGATCCTGCTGCTACTTTTTATTTTTTGCCTAATTTGTTTCCAGCTAAAGCAAGTGGCTCGGGCTCAGATTTGCCATGGGAAATTAGATAGAAATAAGTGGGAATGGACAGCATTTGTTTCTACAAATCCTCGCATAAGCTGCGTTTGTAATGCAGCATCAAACCGATTCTGGTCGCCGCAGACAAACATCACAGCTCCCTCATGCGTCAGAGCAAAGACAAGAAACATCAGAGATTGAAAAGGACTTAAGATGTCTCTTCAAAGAAGCACACAAACAGAAAGACCTGATATGGCACTTGTGTGTTAAAATCAATACAAATTAGGAAGAAATAATAAATCACGTGGAGGCTACACTCAAATTTGTAAATATGCTCGACTGTGAATATGAATATTTAAAGCCAATGCATAGCCTGCATGCAAATGATTTGGCTGGGAGTGATGCCAATTCATATCTGTCACTATTAATCATTTATACATAAGGAGAAACTGCTACGTTCACTCTACTTGAGGCGAGCTGCTGTGCTCATTAGAGAAAACGCAACAGCAAACCCATTACAGTTCTGCAGGAAAGTTTCAAGTGGAGTCCTGGATTAAGTGTTTGTAACTGAAATTCACATTGGTGGGCCGAGATGATGAAAGACATTTGTACTCTGCTGCAGAATCAGAAGACAGATTTGAAGCCTTACTTATGTTCCTACTCATAGTAAAAATGTTCATCTCACACTGAGCTCATTTGCAATCGGTATCCGCTTCAGTTTCATCTGCAAAGTGGCAAAAGCATTTAAATAAGGCTTTACTCCTTTTTTTTTTTTGATCATATACATTTGACATGAAACACAAACATAAAAGTTTGCCTTCATGATGAAAAACAAAAATCCTGTTGCTCAATGCATAACATAAAATAAGTTATTTTCTGCTGCCTTTTCTCTTTTGAAGACCAAGATCAATTTGAAAGCTGCAACTGGTTCTAATGATGCATGCTGCTGACCCTGTGGTGTACATTTGTATCACAGATTGGAGTTTTCAGTCAATATGTAAGCCCTTAAATTCATATTTCTGCTTCTATGTTGGCTAATATAAGTAAGAATTGAAAGATGTATGGCATTGACAGCTCTGTCTGTACTGGTATTGATGATAAAGATGGTTTGTGATGTAACTTGTTCTCTGTGAAGGCTGTAGCTCTCGCCTAGTCCATTCTTTTGATGTCTCTCAGCATTTGCAGTCCATTCTGAGATGCTTTTATATTCTACTCAACATGGATTTAATGGAGTTAAGATCAAACCGCACGCTCCCATGCTCCCATTCCAGCTTGGTGGCGCTAAACCCACGTCTCACGCCATTCACTGCTGCTCCGAATGTAAATACGCACAGAGTAGCAGGTAGATGACAGCATCATCCACCTTATTGTGGGTCTGGAATGGGAACTGGAAAGCATCCAAGGAATATCTCACACGGGGTCCTGCCTGCCTGTAGTCATTTAGAATCCAAGTGTGCTCATTCTTGGCCACTGGGACTAGGAAAGGATGATTTCCACATTATCAGCAGTCTGTGTAGTCTCATTGACAGGTTGAAGATGTGCTGAAGGCCTCCCTGAGGTACCTGGCACACCCTGTAAAAAACCTGAGCTGATGCTGCTGCTACACGTGGGTCCCTCCTTCCCCCGCTCAGCTGTTTTTGCAGCAGGCGAGGGTTGGATTCCCTTGTTTTGTTGACGTGCTGGAAGAATGTGCACTTTATTCACTCAATGTGTTCTGATACTAGGTCATCAGAGTTGGGGAATGCAAACTACAAATGGCTGACTCCATTTATAATCCAGTGAGGAATAGACACAGATACGGCATGATGTCAACCCTCACAAACGAAATTCATAATGAATGAATCACAACTAAACCAGGTTATTTAATAACAAAACGCATGACTCTCATATGATATCTAAAACCTGATACTCCATCAAAAATCCCTTTATTGTAAAATGTAGTATGTGTAAATGTAATGTGTCAATGTAGCCACATAACCTTCTTCCAGTAATGCAGTTGTATACACTCCCTTTTCCTAATGGCCCATTGAAAATTGCTTTACTGCGTAGCATGAAATGTCTACAAACACGTCACAGTGATTTAAAGCCCTGCGTCAGTCGAAGAAAATGATTTGGCCTCGGTGTATCGATCTGTGCGAGTCGCGTGTGTGTGTGTGTGTGTGTGGGGGGGGGGGGGGGAGCACACGTACATTAGAAGCCCAAAATGGTGAAGACGGCAGCCGGATGCTTTGATCAGCGGCGATACTGTCAATTTCATTTTTATCGAAGTCTGTTTTAAGATATGAAAAAATAAATATCACCGCAAGACGTGCTGAGGTCAGAATCGCTTGATCAGAAAACAAACTGGAGTGAGAAGAACCCGGTGTTCTCACCAAATGTCTGGCTGAGCAGAAGAGGAAAAGATTCTTTAGAGATCAGTCACAAACTAAATAGCACAAAGAGATAGGAACTGTCTCGAAGGAACGTGATCACTTTCCCTCTTTGAGTGATGAGTAATGTTCTTTAAATCAACATTTGGTTATCTGGTTGAAACATCTCCCATTATTCTATAGTCCCTTTATAAATAAAAGTAAAAAATAGATTGAGTTGTTCTGAATGGCCAAAGGTTCATTCTGGGGGATTAACGATGAATTTGGGGATCACTGCATCCCAAAGAATCCGGCCTAATTCACACATAATCTGCTTGCTTTAATCTTCTTCACCAGAGTGAATCATACTCATCATATTGTGTTCAGCTAATATAATGACATTATGGCTTTAACACAGTTGGATGGTAAATGCAGATTTGTGTTCTCTCAATGTACAGATCAAGACTTCATCAGCATATAGTAGAGTACATCATATTGATCTACTGTACACTGGTTCATTAGTGGCTGGTCAGAACAGGAAATTCACACTCATACATATATATACAGCATATACTGTATACAGAGATGTATATGTGTTTGAAATTGCGACTGCATATGCAATCTTCTGTTAATAAGTTCACCAGCCCAGTGTAAGCTGAGAAAATGAACACCACACATGCATGTAGAGCATATGCACAGATAGGAGCTATTTGTTTTCATCAGCTTCTAAAGCAGCCTTCTATATGTGATGCAGAGCACATTTTCACACAAGCAAGCAAACAAACACGCTGCTCTTGTTTCCAGTGCCATCAGGCGCCCTTGATCCGTGCTTCATGGAACAGGGAAGCGAATACTGCCGCTCTTTGATAACACTTCAGCATCAACCATTGCCAAATCGCACGTACACGTACGGGCGTCCTCCTTTTCTGCTTGTGAAGTGCGGCTAAAATTAACGTTTTACACACTCCCGGAGTGTTCCAGACTCGCTTAATGTGGCAGGGAGGAGCCTTGGATATTTGGCATAATGTGTTGTGATATTTCCCACCGTGAACAGAGAAATCCCTCGCATTTCGTGCGGCGATGACAACACGGGGACATCTGCGGCGAGGCTCTTAGGCTGCGGCGGCAGTAGGTGGTGACAGATGTGTGCGCTGACCTATCCAGAAAACTCCCACCGCTACACTTTCCTCCTCAGACTGCAGCGAGGCACACAAGAGCGAGCGAGCGAGAGAGCGAGTGCGCTTTGGGCATGTGCACGCCTCAGCAGTATGTTGACTTGACGGACAGTAACAACAGAGGCCCAAGTTGAAGTTTATGATGGATGACATTGCTTCTGTGTTCGCTCCATGGGGCAACAATTGAAATAAAACTCTGCATCAACTCAGAGGAGAAATTTCCCTTGATGTTGTCACTTAGTTTAGAATATATTTTCAGATCGTTCTATCTTACTTCTATCTAACCAGACACACAAATATCCAAAACAACACACACCTAAAAAAAACCAAGACCCTTTGTTTGTGTCACAGTGTGAGTCACATCTAATCTCCATCATGACGGTGGGGAATATTCTCGCACCGATGCTGCATTTCTACCCACCTCTCCCTAGGCATCTGGTGGTTGGGATTGTGGTGACAACGGATGCTGAGGCCAAAGAGCTTGCGGGCGGTGCGCTGGATCTTGAGTCGTTGGATCTCCAGGGAACTCTGGAGCAGCCGGTAGCGGGCTTGCAGGTCCCAGTCGCTTCCCCACAGGAGATGCACACTGCTAATGGGCAGGAAGTGAGTCGAGGGCAGCCGCTTCAGAAAGGACTTGAACTCGTCTGAGAGGAGCGGTTATAAAAGGGAGAGAGGGAGAGAGGGAGGGAGGGAGGAGAGACGGGGAGGAAATTGAGGTGGACAAGCAAAAGAAGAAATGAGAAAGATGCAGAAGTGGAAAGTAACTAAATGCATTGATCTAATAGTGTTCCATCCATCCATCCATCCATCCATCCATCCATCCTTCCTTTCTGTCAAGCACTGTTAGATTTCACACATACATTGTAATATTATATTACTCCACTGCATTAATCTCTCTGCTGAAGTCACAAGTTATCGTCGAATTTCAGGAGTCACATTCAGCTATTATCTTTCCTCCCTCCCTCCCTCCCTTCCTTCCTTCCCTGTTGTCTGTAGATCAGTTTCACTCTTCCTTGTATCCTTTTGTCCTGTCTTCCTCATTTTGGCGTTCATTTTTTTCTTTCCTTCTATCTGACTGTTAAGAATGAAAATTCATCTTTGCCTTAACTATCGGTGCTTAAACATTTGATACATTGCTACATTTTGCAGTGGCTCATTGATTCAAACGACTCTGCAGCTTTTATAGTATTGCCAACATTTGATTATGTGTTCCAGTGGAAAGATGGAGAACGGCAGAAAATTTTCAATTTATTTACAAAGACGTTCTTAATACACAATGAGGTAAATCCGGGGTGTTTACATGCTCAGGGGTGTTGCGTCCCAATACACCTGATCTCCCTTTTTTAAAGCAGCACGGTTATCTGACGAGCTCAGTCAGGTGTGGGCAAAGCAGGGAGAGATGGAAAACGTGGGTTCCCAGGAGGAGGATTAAGAACCACTGGGATAAGGTACTGAGTAAAGGAAACATGAAGCTTTGTAGGTTTCTCCATTTCAGAATGTAAAGCTGAGCAAATCTCCTCTTAAACGAAACATTGCTCCCCGAGAGATCTGGCCAACCAAAATAGGAAAAACCAAGAACCAGACCGGTGAGCTGCGAGCTGGAAAGTGCTGCTAGAGGCGGGCGCCGAAAACAAGCAAACTCTTTCAGTCGAGCAATGCAATTTGATGATAATGTGAAGAATATTGCGGTGAATAATGTCAGATCTATATTGTCAAACAAAGGGGTTGGTCAATAAGTACACAAGATTAAACTCTGATCCTGCTCATTTCAGATCGATATTGATGTTCTCTAGTCGTTGTTAATAATGGGAAGTATGTGACTTCCGTTATTCAATAGCTGCCTGGGTGAGCATGGGCAGAGAAATGAGAGCGACTGTAACTGTTACTGTCACTCCCACAATGTCTCTGCTCCTCTGTTCCTCCTTCTACCGCATACAAAACTCTCCCATCTCCTCCTCAGACAACCAGCCTGAGGTGCAGAGTTCAGCACTCTGAGCCCCTTTAGAGCTTGAAACTCCATCAGAAGTAAGCGTGGAGATTTACTCGAAACTATTCCAGTAAAAGAATCCTGTGAATACTGGGAAAATGTAAACGAAACAGATGAGACAATGACTCAATAATTACACAAGAGCTTCATTTCCTCTTTATATTGTCAAGAAATAGTGTTGATGCAACTGTACATAAATTGTGTTTGGGTTATTGTTGCTATTATCCCCTGCGTCCATTGGATTTAGAGTGTTTTTAATTTTCAGGACATTTTATGAATTGCTTGTATAGTGGCTGCAATATACTGTACATCAATCTATTCATGTTCAATACAAACTAATTCATTTCTTTATGTGTATTGAATCCTCCTCTGCTCTACGGTCCATACATATATTTATCTGTCGCCAGCAGCTTTTATTGGGACACCTTTATAACACATCAATAATAGATAAACAAGGTGCCTTGTCGAGTTGGAACAGGGATGATGTTTCCTTTTTTTAGCTTGCAACTTCTATACTGTGGAAGAGTGTGTGTGTGTGTGCTGCAGTTGCGCTCTTGATATGTGTGTATGTCTGTGTTTGTATTAGCCAGCTACTTTATCTGGGTCATAGCATGCTGCATATGTTAGCAGTCTTTTCCTGCTTAGTGTTTATTCAGTATTGCTTTGCAGGCATATGTGCATACATTTGTTTGTACACACCAAATGTACAAATGTGTGTGTGTGTGTTTTTTAAAGAAGACTCCCAGGCCATTAACATTGGTAAAGTTAATAGGATAGAATACTGTAATCGAGAAAATGTTCAGACTGTGCAGGCCCAAATCCATCAGATGTGACACAGATGTGTTTTGTTAAAGATGGGGAATCATATTGACATTGTTTCAGGGGCATTTTCATATAAAGAGGCATATTCATATCATGTATATATAACGTGGGATGAAGTCGGTACAGTTCTTTGTCTCAGTGTGCACGGGAACAACCACTGCTCCACAACAGCCATAATTAATTGGCTTCCTATCTTCTCCTCATCCTCATCATCAATATTTAGTAAATTCACAGTCAGTTCACGTGACATCATCCTCAATGACTAATTGACTAACTTTGCTATTGTGCCTTTTTCAGGTTCAAGCTACTGGGCAAACGCCATGAACGGCCTACATCCTGCAGGCTTGCACTGCTCTGCTCCACTTCCAGGGTGATAAACACTGGTGTTAATCAGCAGCACAGTTTGTGGATTCGCCCGTTTGACACTACAGCTGGTGCTAAATTTCAACCAAATTGGGACTGTTTAAAAGTGATTAGCTCTGGTTGTCTAGCACACAATCCGCCACATTATGAGCTGCAGGAATTCTTGCACATTTATTTCTTTCTAACTTTATTTTCAGATCAGTTCAGGGCATGTTATGTTCATTTTGTTTTCAGCCTTGTGGAGGGTTCAAGACACAGAAAGTTCCTACGGCAAATTCCTGCAGCAAGAAAATGTTACTAGAGCAAAATAACAACTTATGAGAGGACACTGGGTCCAATATATCTTACTGTGCACTCCAACCTGCTTTCATTAAAAAAGAGCCCTTTGTATGATGGAGAATACTACTTCATGCTGGCAAACGTAATCACTGTTATCCATTCTTTGCAAACAATTACATGAGGATTCCCCTACAGCAGATCATAGAACCGATCAATGGGTAACTGAGAAAACTCACTCTTGAGTAGGTGTGGGAGGGAGCCAGGAAACACTAAACTATTGAATTTTTAAACTGGGTGTCAGCAAAGTCACCTCAGGGCAAAAAGGTGCTGAGATACTTCTGTGTGGGATTTCAGCTTCTCAGGCTTCCTACTGGGTTCTGGTTTTGATCCCACAGTCTGAAAACACGTGTGGGTTAGCGAAACCTGGAGACTCCAAACTGCTGGTATGTGTGAATGTGAGTGTGAAAGTGTTGGTCTGTGTCTATGTGTTGGCCCTGTTAGACTGGTGACCTGGACAGGTTGCATCCTGCATCTCACCCAGTGGATGCTGGGATGGGATCCAACCCCCTGTGACTCTGCACAGCATGAGCAGGGTTAGACTAATTCCTAATGCAGAGTAGAATTCATTGAATCATCATGGGAAATAAAGAAAGAGAGGAATTTTAAGCTCACCAGAGTTCTCAAAGTCCTTATAAGAAGTGGCCCATGTCTCAGACATCCCCAGCAGTGTGTTCTCCATGATCTGGATGTCGGTGATGGGACAGTTGCACTGGGGATACTCCTCGGCACACTGACAGATGCAGTGGTTGTTGCGACACACATATTCCCCTTCGCCATTGCACATTATGTAGCTCAGAGCCGACTGAACAAACTTCTCCTGCAGATAATCGGGGAATATGGCCTGAAGACCTGAAACAGAGAAACAGCAGAGGAACTTTATATGCAATTTGAAATGTGACAAACACATAAACAGTCTTTTGGGAATCCAGGAAGAGAATATGCAACTTCTTTATTTTTCTTCTGTAAGTGAATTCAACAAACATATGTTCTTATTTTCTTTACAGTAGCCCACAAAAAGATGACAAAATTATTATTCTGCAATTGTGCCGATGTTCAACACACACACACCCGACTATATTACAATATAAAATGAGGGAAAACACACAAAAAAAGCAGAAACGTCCCTTTTTGATCATTCTCAACACTAATGAAAGTCAAATTGATCAGCAAGAAAAATAGTCATTGAAATCACTTCTCCATATTAAAGTAACAGTTATTTGATTTGTGTTATAAGCACTTGTTTATTTGTCTGAAGCTCGTCGGTGTTTGACTTTGAGCCGTCTTTCCTGTGGTGCGCGATGTGACAAATGTAGCAGTGATTGATGTCTGTTGTCTCGTGGTGTGTTGGTTTATTTAACAGAGAATCCCCCCCCCCATCCCTCTGGGTATATGTTGTTCTGAGTGTGTGTGTGTGTGTGTATTCGATATTGAAATACCTCTCTGTAATACCTGTGTGTTTCCATTTATGTTTCAATGCAGTTTGAATCCTGCCCTCCGCATTGTTCTGCAAAAACTAAACACTAAAGGTGATGGTTGCATTTCTAATCTTTGGGTCTGTCTTGACTTCAAGAACCTCTTCACTCTTACCACTGACAAGTTATTTAAATTTTCAGAATCTGAGCCAATCCATATCTCCCCCATGGGATCTTATACAACTGGAGTGCTGACAGCTAACAGGAAAGCCTTTCTCTCCGGTCCAGGCCAGGAAAATAAATCCCTTGCTCTACAAGCCACTGGATTGGAAAAGAACTAAATAGATTTTTCCTTCTTGTATGAAACCACATCTTGGCAAGGCAATATTTTCTTAATAGGTTTTACTTGAGCACAAACAGTGCTTCAGCAGAAAATATGCATCCAGAAACCGGAACACAACATGTTATTGAATGATAAATGATTGTATTATTTTTTTCCATGCAGGTATTTTTTCCAACCTAAAGGTGAAACACGAATTCATCCATGCAAAATCAACATAATGTAGCGTGAATGAAAGGTAATGTAATCATCCCATCCTGCATGGTACACATATATCATTTTAGTGTCATAGGATAAGATCATATTTCTTATGCATGTGCATGGATGGAAAAAAATGTTTATGAATAATAAATGAAGATGATATTATTGATATTAATAGTTAAAATACTTGTATCAAAGCGTAAGTTGTGAACATAATTGGAGTCATATTGCTACACGGTACGTATATATGAGGCTGCCAGGGCCTGAAGTTTCATCTCTGCATGTGTGCGCCAAATTCACTCCATCACAACGCAAACGCTGCCCTGCTCTGTAAATAACCTTGCCTGGTGCCCATTTGCTTTTTCAAGGGTTCTCTCAGTTCTCCACGCCTCATACACCTCAGAACCACTGCCCATCAGCGATGAAGGGAGCAGTGGCTGTGAGCGAGGGAGGGAGGGAGGGAGGGAGGGAAGGAGGGATGGAGTAAAGGGGATGGATGGATCATATCTGACCACAAAAGAGTTGGGTTGCACAGGGCTTTTTCTCCATCAGCCCTGTCTGCGGCCTCTGGATCCAATATTCATTTAGCTTGATGTATTCCTGGGCTTGAAACTTTAATGTGATTTGTGGGAGAATCCAGATGGCAAGTTCACGGATCAGCGCTGCTCACTGACAGTGCTGGTGCCAGCGGCTGGGTGCACAATAACACCCAGTCTCTCAGCCCCCCCTCTCTCCCTGCTCTCTGTAACCATGCCTCATACCCTCCCCGCCCCAACACCATCAACACACACACACATACGCCTACACACACACGCGCTTTCTTTCAATGTGTTGGAAGACTGCGGGGGGAACTATTCAGGACACTGACATAAAGCTCAGCACTATCACTCCTGCAATCTCTTGTTTTTTTCCGACCCCTTTCCTTCTTCTCTCTCACTCTCACACACATCTATCCTGTCTCACTTCATTACGCTCTCTCCTTCTCTTGCACTCTAGCCACACTCATGCACATGTCCCCCGACTTGTCTCCCTCATCCTTTTGCTCTCACCGACTCCATCAATCACTCCCTTCATTACCGCGTCGTCACCTCCTCTCCTCTCACCGTTCGCCTCCGCCGAGCACGTGCTCAGGTTTTGGAAATTTGACGCCTTGTACTTCCAATTCCGCTAGAGAAATGATGTCATGCAATAAAAATAAATCAATCAACATTTGTTAGCAGAGTGAGGGATGAGGAAGAGAATTGGACCCCTCAGGGTGAAAGAATGAAACCAGAAACTAATCAAAATAAAATAGCTGCCTTTACGAACATCGTTGCTCTTTTGTGGCTTGGAGCAACAACATGTTAACACCGGGCGGAGGCAGGTGTTTTTTTTCCGAGGAAAGCCCTCAACGTTTCGGAGTAGGCGGGTAAACCTCGAATCCTTAAAGAGCTGCTGATGAAATGAAAGGTGAATATTGGAATTCCCATGTAGCCGTTTGATAACCTCCAACTTCATGCTCTGTCAGTGCACATAATTCCCTGCTACCCCATACGCCTGGCTCGCTCTAAATAAATAGGGCCTCAAAATGGCAGTTAATCTTGCGGCATACGTCGTAAGCTGATGTATTTCATTCACGTACGCTGGATGTCGACGCTCCGGCGTTCTGCGGAAAAAGTTGAGACTCTGCATCTGTGACTTTACCTGTTCCTTCCATCTCTTCTTTTTTCACAGTGTGTCCCATTTGTGCACGGTGATAGATGGTGAGTGTAAGCCGCAACCGAGGCTTGTAACTGCCTTGGCTAGCAGTCGCCTGCTTATTGCAATGCCACGCTCCGCCTCATAAGTTACACTTTCATTAAAGATTAATTGACCATTGTGTGGCCGCAATTTCACAAAATAATCATTACTTAATCCACTGGTGCAATAAAGTGAATTACCTCAATAGGGGCATTAAATTACCATTGGAGGTTATTGTTGCAGCCCTGATACAAAATCAAAGACCTCTGAAATGGAAGAATGCCTGATTTTACCTTAGTGCAGTCCTGCCTGACCTGCCCTCTGTGTAGAGAGACATACACACACACACACACACATGCAGAAGGGGCTCACAGCTTTTAGGACTTGCTGTGTTGGCCCATTTCACGCGAGGGCTCCTTTTGAAGTAAAGGTGCAGCTAATGTAGCTTTTTATCCTCTATTTATTTCTTTGAATGTCACCATTTAGGCCTGTAGTAGCGTGTGAACTCATGCCAAAAGACATGAAAGAGGAAAACATGTTCGGCTCGTCGCATATCCTAGTAAGTGCGGAATCGAGCCGCGGCAAGAAATCACACTGATAATATGTTGCCATGTCTGTTCAGACTTAATAACAGGGATTTGACGATAATTGAGTCAATATTTCCATTTCATACATCAAACATTAATTCATTTCCTTTCCTTAAAGCGCATGAGTGTGTGTGTTTTCCTTCCTGAGGACTCTCTTGAGGTTTATTTCCTTTTTATGCATGCATGAACACTTGGCCATGCATAGAATGTGACAGCAAAACAATACAGACGGAGGAAATCCCATTTACTAGAACACATTCACACCCTGCCTTCATACATGTGATAAACCTCTGTGTACATGGGTGGAAGTGGAGGACTTTGATGCTGCCCGTCCAGTCAGCTCTTAGATTTAGCTTTAGAAAGGAGCATTTATCTATACCGTTCATCTCAGCGGTGAGAAATATCCGTGAAAGCATAAATTACATTTAATGATTGTCATGGTATTCAAGGTTTTCCGGCTGCTGCTGCCTGAAAAAGGAAAAGGCTGAAATTGCTGATTTATTGCCAGTTGTGCTGAACACTCAGGTTGAGCCAGGGAAAAAGAGTAAAGTTAGTCATCTTTTCTTTCTTCTGTGGACAAACCTGGTGTATAGAGAATGAAACATGGATGTTTAGCTGTGAGTGCTTGTGTTTTTGCAAGATGTCTGTCCTGTAGGTACATACAGTATAATATGTGGTGCACAAGGTCTTAAGCATTCTGTCGCAATTATCACACTGAATATCAGTTGGGTGTACATCACTTTAAGGGCCCAGCGTGTAATTAGAGATGTGGATGCTGTTGGCTGCTCGTGTGCTTCAGTTGCACTCTTCAAGCTGTTCAGTCATGTGCCGCCATGTGTCCTCGCGCAGCAGTGGCAGTAGGGCCTCGGCTGGTGCGAATTTTCTGCTAGTGTGACACATTCACACAAACGCACACACACACAAACTGCCGCACATTCGGACACGCACGCCCTCGTTCACAAATGGCATGTTCTACAACAACCCAAGAGAGGGCGAGAGTGTGACAAGCTGTGACATCTCCATCTCAGCTATAAAAGACACAACTGCCCTTAATGTGTCAGGATGTACAGTTTACACATTTCACACCAGGAGGACAGATTTATGTCATCACAGAGATTGCAACAAAGATTCCTAAATACGGTAAATAATCAGATATATGCTTATATTGAGGTTTTAATATCCTTTTCCAACTATTCTAATCAACATTCTAATCTGATTAGATGGCAGGTATGGGTGTGGACTCATTTTTGGTCACATTACACACACATCAGCTGCAGCAGAGCTTGTTTGTGGCCATTACCAGAACAATGGGGGTTCCAGGGCAAATTCTATTACGTGGCGATGGACGTGGCATTCAAGGGAACTATTTACCCTGTTCCTTTTCCACAACAGTGGAATGGATATTTCGTGTTTCGCTTTTTTTCCCCTGTCTGGGATAGTAAAGCAGCAGGACCCCAAACCAGCCTGACCTTCAAGGAGAGAGGAAGAGAGAGAATCTACTGCATGTGTGTGGATACAGTGGAGCTAATGGACTAATGGCAGCACAGAGACAGCAGGAGAGTAGGACCCTGACATTTTGCACCAAGACATGCTTTTAGAGCTCCACTTGGGAGATTTCACTGGCCGGCAGGAGTTTATCCCAGTGTATTTTAAAACACTCAACTGCTTCCTGCTCAAAATTGCTTACATTGTGCTGTATTTGGCTGAAATGCGGAGTGGAGTGTGTGTTATTTGTTGTATTCTATCACATATGCGGCCCTTTCTCAAAAAATGTGCTTCTATTGAAACACAGGTCCTCATACTGTGTTCGCGACCCAGGAAAGACCCTTACAAATCAACCACAAGAAACGATCAGAAAATAAAGAAACCGCGATCAATTGGTAAAACTGAATCTGTCAGAGGAAGAGAAAATGGGAAACCACGGGCAACCAGCAGCAATGGCAGCCTGGAGGTGGCAAGAGTGAGTGGTGGGGAGGGGAAGAGATTTATGGTCATACCAGCCCAAAGGGAAACTCACTCTTGATTGACCACTTCCAATTGAAAGCTGACCTCCAGGTCAACGTGGAAAGATTTCATCGGCTGCTGGGGTTTCAGCATGTTATGAATAGGTGAGGAAATGGGTGCAGCCATCCATCTAGAAAATGATCTGCTGTTATCAGTTCTCTGGGCGCAAGGACGTATGTTTGCACAGGTCTGACGGACCGAGTCTCATCAAGAGCTGCCTTCATACCCGGGTGTAAATAACTCAAAAGAATCTCGTAAAAGTGTACAATTTGTGATGTCATGTTTTAAAAAAGTGTGTCCCGGTTTCTGATGGCAAAAAAATGAAACGGGGGAAAAAGTGGCTGGACAATATTTGTGCTTGGGAGTGCAGAGAGTTTAAATGCGAGACAGAAGGAGTGATTCAGAAAGAGATGAAGAAGATGAAAAAGCTTCTCTGTGTTGATTGTTGTGCTCATCCAACATTTACTCTGCATGTTTTGCATCACAGATTTCACCCCCCAGTAAATTATCTTCTGGTAACCAAGGACATTGTGTTTACTGACACACTTTACTCTCCAAATCAATTCCTCCAGAAGTCTCTCATCAGAATAAAACCCCCAGAAGGACTTAATTGATTTGTATGTTTGTTTGTTTCCCCCATAATGTTTGCAGCATTTTCACTTGAAAAGAGGGACGGGCATCGAGCGTCAGAGCAATGAGAATCTAATTCATCACTCTACGCACGACTTGCCTACAGGGCCAGTTTAATTTATTTTCACTTCACCACTTTGAAAACTGTTGGCTCAGGCTATTCTAACATATTCATAAATCTTTCAAGATGGGCTCATGGCTCTTCCGAGATAGGCTCTTCAGGAAAGTGGAGACAGGGAGCGAGCATGTGGTAGGTATTGAGAAAAAGCAAATGAGTTTGCTTTTGTTTTTGTGCTAATTTATGTCCGGCGTATTGGTGGTTGGGTCCATGTGAGGTAATGGCTCATGGAGGATCCGGGCTCTTTTATTTTCCTTTGGCCCTGTTAATATATGTTAGCAATTTGCTTTTTTATTTCAACCTCCCACCACATGCTTTGTCTGCTCTTGTTAGATGCTTGATTATGTGGAGGATGTTCCTGTCCTTTGTGTAATTTAATCACAGCCTGCACTGTTCAGCCGCTTTTCTTTACACATAGCATTTATTCAAATAAATGAATCAATGATACAAAGCAATAGATGGCATGAAATGAGGACCGCCTCAGTCTTGTGAAATATGAGATTTTACAGGTAAACAATGAATGTCCTGGGCATTTAATTGGCACTTGTTAATCCTGTGTATCATTCATTTCATTCCCAGCTCTCTGTCTATTTTTACTTTAAGGTCCCTGTGGAGGCACAAAGTGAGAATCCAGACAAACCAATATCACTGTGTTCCAAAGCTTTAGCCCTGAGAGGATACAACACATAAACCAGAAATTAATTTGGGAGAACAAAAGTGTATTTAAATCACAATTATTGTAACTCTTTCTTCAGTCAATTACAGAAGCAATTTGGAACTTTCATTTACTTTGAACTGAAGGGAATAAATAAACTGAGTTTTATGATTAGCAATTTATGATCTTCTATAAATAACAGTCTTTTGCTACATGTGCATTTTCCTTTCTTGGTTATTTGCAATATGAATTGAGTTCAAAATCATATATGAGCTGTATGCTCAAGGTAATAAATTTGTCGGGGGGAAGACAGGCAGAGAGAGAGAGAACGAGAGAGAGAGGGAGAGGGAGAGAGAGATTCATTTGTCCTGACAAAAATCAATGGGTTCCTCTAGCAGGAGCACAAATCTGCCAATACAGCAGTGTAGAGACGATGCAATCCAGCGTGAAACGTGCAAAAATGCAAAGCTGAGACATCCACAGTCAAATCATTAAGTTTAAGGAAAGGAAAGTTTGGTGTTTAAAAGATCAAAGCAGTGCTAAGTCATGCATTACATTTAAGGTGGAAAAACATGTTGCACTGCCAGCTTTAATTCTGATGACAGTCAAAAAAAAGTGAAAAAGGCATAAAGTGCAAGGTGTTGGTTAATTTGATAAACATTTTTACAAAGTAAAAGCGTCGCAGGGAGGAGAGCTGAGGTTTTTGGGTGAGCTTTGATTGGTCGCTGCCTTGATTTCAGATCCTGCTACACACTCCTTATCTCAATCTGAGTGAAAGCGGAAGGAATATTCAAAGAGTGTCATATCCGCATTGTGTTATCTGTGCCTCACAGCTCCGCTCGCTCGTAGAGAGAGGGGGGGGAGAGACGGAGAGAGCGAAAAATCCCTTTTAAAAAATGTGGTTATTTTTGAAGTGACAGTGTAATGTGTTCCCAAAATAAATGTCCCCGAAACTAAATTCAGCAGTTTATTTGTTGCCCGCTTATTACCTCTGAACCACAATGCCGACTCGAGCGATTTTAAGGCTAATCACACCAAAGCCAATCACACACAAAAGAGTTTAACAAAAAAATAAAAAGAAGCCGGTTGTGGGTTTCTAATAGAATTCTTGTATAACTTCTCCAACAATGTCATTTAGATGTATGCCTTAAGGCAGATAAAGTGTTTAGGCTCAGAGGCAAAGAAGAAAGGTGGAAAAGAAACGAGTATGATTAAAAGTTTAATTAGAAGAAGGAAATTGAGTGGGTTTTCTATTACTGCATCCGTGTTGTAACTCATGTGGCGCTGCATACTAATACCAATAAACTCATTTCCTAATTTAATTTATAAGCAATTAAAATAGCCAGTGTAGATTAAGGCATTATAAAGTTCATTCATTTTCAAAGGACAGATTTCACATGGTGGTGGTGGAAAACAGGTGAACACGGAGATTGAAATATAATTGACATAGAATGCTGCTTTTTTTCTAAATAGCTCCTCTTCCTCACCCTGACCCTTTTGGCTTGAACACTTATGTGAGCGCTTCTCCCCGAGCCCCACTGCAGCCAGGAGAGGACTCCCAAAGGCCCCTCGTTAGAAATCACACGCCATTAATACACAGGACAATGGCATGCCACTTAAACATCACACGCGTGATAAATGTTAAATCTAAAATTCCATTTTAACTTAAGTGTACGATGAGTTGCACATTTCGCTATCAGTCAGTGATCCGTGACACTGGCCAGATGTGACTCCTCCCTACGGTTTAAATGCCAGAACTTTTGCATTCTGGCTAATTGTCTGCTAAAAGGTCAATAGGCATTTGGAAATGAGACACACGGTGGGTGTTCATTAGATGTGCAGAGAGCTCCGAGTGCTTGTTAGACTAATCCTGGGTCCAGACAGTGTTTTGCTCCTTGGGGGATAGTTTGAGAAAACCATTTATGGCATGCTAGAGAGTGGAGAAAGGCTGCTACAGCTGCTTGTCTACTGTATTCACTCAGGCCCATGAAAAGACACACTTCCCCGCCTCTTTGTGCGTGTAACATATGACAACCATCATGACGTGCTTTATGGAAGTCACTATGGGGCATGCGAGTTGTTCCAAATGAATGTCATTTATATATACTGCATACCTCTTCTATGTGTCCCCAGATGGTGATAAAGATAATGGACCTCTTCTTTGTGTTCTGTTCTCTATGCCTTTTTCTCATCAAACCATTATTACCTTGAATTTTTAAAATCATTTTTTTCTCATTTCAGTCGAGGCACAGCAGAATCGGAGAGCAATTCCAGCTTGAGGCCTATTTTCATTATTATGAGCAGTTAAGTGTGCTGTGCGCAGGGGATGTTGTGGCAACCTTTTGCACCTATGGTGCAATTGGAAAAGATTCGATGTGGGACTGAATAGAATCAATTGTATATTATCTGTAGGTGTGTTAGCATCACCCATAGCTAATCACAGCTTAAAAGGTGTGATCTCATGATAGCCTGTGATGGAGAGAAGGGGACTCTTATTTTTCCACATGTGACTGTTCAGCACATGTACATATGGCAGCATAGATATGCCACCGTGGATAATTATAGCCATTTTAGGTAAAATTACAAAATGACTGGTCATACTGAAAGCCTTGTTGCCATGGATTCAGCACGTGACAATGAATACAGTCATTTCTTGTGCGATTGAGTGGTTGCATTCATTTACTTGCTTCTGTTACACTGTCAGACCTGGGAATGAAACAGTGACAGACTTTCCTGTTCAGAAAGAGAAACGATCATGATTTTATTCTACCACATTGTGTTGTTCATAACAGCCACAGGTCCGTCTCTAGTGCAGCGAAAACTGCAATGTTTATGATTTTACAAGTGGTCAGCAGCACTCACAAGTCCCTAATGTACAGTAGGTGGAGGATATGGATGAGTTCTCTTCCTCACAGTCCTTGATTACATGAGCCGAGCCTCAAGGATTATTCCTGTGACCGGTTCTTATACCTTTATATGCTGCCTGTGAGTTACTAAATTAGAGGACATGACATCTCTGTCCATTGCTATGGTAATGTCACACGGTTGTACCATTCCTCCAAGCCAAGTGAAGTGAATAAATTAAAGTCTCTTTGCAAGCGTTTCACTGATGTGACAAATTGGTTGTCTAATCAGTTCTCGCAATTAATTTTGATAAAGCTAAAGTGCTTATAATAGGCCCTAAACAGCAGTCTACTTACACTGCGTGTGCTGTCTCCTAATTCAGTATAGTGGTCATATATGACTTGAGCTTTGAGGGAATATACTGTATTACGTACATATGTGTTCTCTGTTTAGATCACTTAAACTTGATTTATGAGTTAGAGTAGATGCGGTAACTATGTGTCTTAAACAAAAGAGACACAATGGTGCCAATGCTGCAGAACGACTTTTAATTACGGCTAAGCGACATTTACACGTTTTAGTGACTGTTAATTGCTGGTTGCTTGTTTGTTTTTCAATGAATGTTGAGTTTGTACTTTTTTTTCACTTGAGCAGTATAAGTCACTTTATGGCCTGGTCACAGTCCAGCTCATGTCGGAATCTTTTCTTTACAGGTTTGGCCTGGCCCCACTCCATCTTCCTTAGGGAGCCTGCACAAAGCCTATGGTTCTCTGTTAGGGACTGTCTAACTGCACATATTACTAATCTGTAACTGAATTTGATGGTGAGCCGATTCACAGCCTGGTAAGTCATTTAAAACATATTCTTAAAAGCCATTTGTATCATATAATCTTTTGTGTGTGCAGGACTATTACCTTGCTTTGTCAATCTAATTTAATAAGAATATGTCCAGATGAAATTGAGATAATTTACAGTATGTATAATGATTTACTGATGTCTCCTGTATGTTTAACTTTATATTTTTATCATCTATATTGCCCTTGTAGTAGTTGATAATATTATCAGTACTACTACCACTACTACTACTACTAATATTAATAATAATAATGATCTCTGTCATTACTTAACATACATCATCATCATCATCATCAATCTTCTCTGACTGTGATCAGTTTGATGAGTTTTCCACCACCTGTTATTTTAGACGCGTTTTATGTGAAAATATGACATTTTAAGAATTGATTTAGAGTGTGAGCGTCTCCATAAACACAGCAAAGGAAAAAAACAGACCCTGCTTTGTGGCATCTTGACATAGAAGGAAAGATGGCCTTTTGACTAATGTTTCCTGACATATGTGGGTATTTTTCAAAAGACAGAACTCCAGTCATCGGGTAGATAAGAAATGTCTCCATAATGTTCTTCTCATTATTCCTGAGGAAGAATAATAACACAGACTGTACTGTCTGCCACAACGGAAAAATTAATAACCCGCAGAAAGCATTAATCGCACAACACGGCACTGAACGCACATCAAGAAGTTGAAGTGAATGACAAGGATTCTATCAACTTTACATAGCTAGGAAGATAAAAACGCTCTAAACACACACAGCTGCTATGATATGAAATGCAGATAATGTTTACTAGGATATTAAATGACTAAACTGGCTAATACTTCGACACGTGTTGAATGAGTCACAGCATCAGCTTGGTGAAGAATAGTCCCTATAACAGGCAGGAATGACAATTTCTCTTGAAAATAAAACCAGGAGCTTGCACAAAGGCATGCGCACACACTTCGTCCCTATATAAACTGCATAAAAGCTGAGGCCACCCTGAGGACCTCTTCTCCGTTCTCGCGGGGTAAGTATTGTGGATGCGTCTCAGGCCTGTCATTCCTCAGTTGTGTGACGAAACAGTCTTCAAAGCAGAAAGCTTATACATTTTCTGCATAACAATAAAGGTTTTTCAAAAACCTTCGTATATGTCCTTTGAGTAAGTGACAGGGAAGGACTTGAAAGCGTTTCTTTGACAACCCACATAGTTGAGTTTAGAGGACAAATAACGGTCCCTTTAGAGAAGAGGGAAAGGTGGACTGAATACAAGACTCTCAAGTTCATGAACGCCTCACTCTATTCCAGTTCTTGGCCAAACATGCACTCTCAACAACTGCCACAACTATAAGACATTTTCACTCCTCTCAAACTTCATACTGATCAGTAAATCCTCCTTATTCCGTCCGCTGTGTGTAATAATCAGTGAAATGGAGCATATTTTTGTTTGATATTCCAGGGACCAAAGGAAATGCCTCATTAACGCTTTCAAAGAAACACTACAGCTAAAGTTTAAGATGAATTTACACTGCATTAATTGTTTTGTTCTTTACTCATCATTCCTTAATGAAGAGTTGCAGTTTGCTTTAGTGGGAGTTCGCACAGTTGTGTTGTACAGAGTCCTTTACTTTGTTCAAAGACTTGAGAGTCGTTCTAAAACAAGAGCAGACATCCGTAACCACAGAGAATCATATCACAATCCCCAACAGAGCCGGGAAGAGAACCTATCCGAGTCCCAACTCCAATTAAAAAACGTACTGATCTCCAATTCTTGACAAGGCACAAACCATTTCCTGTGTCCACCTAAGAGCAATTATTATTGTCAGATTGTAGAACCCTCCCGCTCAGCCTGAGGTAAAACAGATTGTTGACCCTCCGGCGTTTACGCTGCATAGCCCACCACCCTGCCGCCCTGTGATTCTAGTCTCTAGATCATCTGTGTTTGTTTACCTTGCAGATGGAGCTTGCTTTCGGGGCTCTGCAGAAGGATGGAGCTAACAGAGTCCAGATTGTCATAGCTACTGCATCCCAGCGGCCCCGTCCGTGTCTCCGTCACCTGCAAGAGAATTAGGGACTCAAATGAAGACAATATTGGAAGACAGAGTGAGGACATGTGTGTTTTTTCTGTGTTTATGAAGAAATGCACACCAGGGGATTGAGACTCATTTTGTCTCCATCTTTGGACCAGCTGCAGTGTTTCTTCCGTTACAGTCGTACACACATATAATACTGTACATCAATAACAGATGGGCAAAGTTACGGATCACAAGACCAACCAGCCATTAAGATCATCATCTTGTAATAAGATGTTAACATCTGTTTATTACTGCTGTCACACAGGAACACAGGAACGCTTAGTACAGCATTTTATTCATTGATTGACTTAAGACTTTCATATGTGGTGATTCTGAGTTTGAACACCGTTGGGACATTACAGAAAAATGAAGAATATACAGTGAGGAAATGCACTGGGACAGGTTCTCACCCTGATATATGTTCTATAGTGGAATTAATTGTTTCCAACAGCCATAATGTGGGGGGTAATCGACTCAAGCCTCAATAGACGACTTAATGGTGTTTTAAAACAGCACCTTTAGACATAAAATCTTTAATATAGGCACTGGTGGTATGTGAAATTTGCTTTTAGGGTGTGATCTCTTTTAGATTCACTTTAGAAAAGCCCTTTATTCTTTTGAGAGAGATACATTGATGGGCACTTCCCTCGATCTATGTCCTTGTTCTCCGCCAAACAATGAGACAATCGCAGTGTTCTATGTTGCCTGTCCCTAAGTGCAGTTAAAAGAAGTAATTATGCTATTCAGATGGGAAGCGGCCGCTTTTAACAACGCACGGCTTCCACGTAGGAGACTTCTGAAGAGGCTGCCTCTTGAAAAGAAAGAAAATCTCTTCTCTTCTCCTTTCGCCTTTGCTCAATAACTTCTCAGAGTCACGCTTTATGCTACTTTTAGAAGGTTCCCGAGGAGATAACGGGGATGCGGCTCGGCAAAGGGAGATTAAAGGAGTAAAAGAACAATCTTGCATTTAAAAAACACTCAAGTGTTTATTCCTTTGGGGCTTCTTTTGAGACACTTCAACAGTAGAGAGAAAAAACATAGAATCGGCACTTGTCCGTCCGTCCGTCCTCGAAAACGGAGACAAAATTAAACTTGTGATGATTGTATTTGGCTGTAGAGTGGCTGTTTCTAGTTATATCCCTTCACCTATTTGACGTCGCGCACCAGCAATTCACAACAGAAAAGGCAAGAGGAAGTCCGTGTTTGTGTTCGGAATACTGCTCAGACTGACTGACGAGGTGAAGTTTTTCTATATATAATAGAAATATCCAGGTTGGGGCAGGTGAGGCCATGGGAAAGTGGATTATCAAAAAAAAAAGAGGCAATTCTCAGCGTGTAAGAATAAAAAAAGGAGCCCATTGTGTAGCTTCAATTAGCAAATGTATTATTCATGATACCATATTGACCCGAGCTGACCCGCCTCAGTATTTCCCAGCATACCACAGAATGGATTATGAGTTCAAAGCGGTTTGTGTCATTTTGATATTCTAAGCCGGGCGTCTTAAGTCTTTCATTTCACGTTGGGAGACAGTCACAGAATGAATGAATGGATGAATGAATGAATGGATGAATGAGTGAATGGATGGATGGCTGAATGAATGAATGAATGAATGAATGAATGGATGGATGAATGAATGAATGAATGAATGAATGGATGGATGGATGAATGAATGAATGAATGACGTGCTTTACCTACTGTACTCTTATGGTATTAAAACAGCTGGATGCTATAAGGATGCAGTCGTATTGGGCTTGAATTCATCATTATTGTAGTTACACCATCAAGTACTGAACAGAGTATCATTTCACTAAATTGTCATGAAGTAACCACGGTTAAGTCCGAACCTTTATGGAGATTAAAAGCAGCATGTAACTTTCTGAAAGCTGTCGGCTGCGTCTCACGGATGACACGCCGACACCGTTTTCAGAGTGTTTCCATTCACATGCTGTCGAGCATTTTCGCAGATTTGCTGGCAGTTTTGTCGCACGACGCGTCAACCAGAACGAGGTGAGAAGGGGTGAAGCCGCTGAAACAGGTCACATGAACTCTGAATTTAACATGTTGTCAGGGGAACGACCTCACAAAGCTGTTGATATTCTGTATTCGATGGGGAATGTCGGTGCAGATTCTGTGTTTGAACTTTAATAACATCAAAAACGTTGCTGGTGGATTAAAAAAAACGAATCATCGACTTATGTGTAAGCTATCCACCACTAATGTCCTCGAGACGCCTGTGTGTGTGTGTGCATGCGTGTGTAGATGTGTGTGATTGATTATATGATATTATTTTCCTGTCTTTAATGTTGATACCGCGGCAGATGGTGTGCTGACAAGCAAGAAATTAGACAGATGTATATCTCACCCTGGGCATCAGGCTGTTGGCGGATAAGATTCAGAATCACAGAGAGACAGACATGAAGTGACTCTGTAGGAGAGCTGTGAAGACTTCAGCATTCAGCGCGTTTCCACTTCAATAAATCTTAATTTCTTTATTTTAAGAAGTTTGACAGAATCAAACATATTATGTTGTAAGGAAAACAGAAGAAACTCAGTGTTGAATACAAAACAAAGTATATTGTTAGTTTTTGGATTCTTTTCGTTCAGTGAAATATAACGGTTGTCAAGGTTACAGGTTTTTGAGTGCAGTATCTGATGAGCTCTAGGACTCATACAATCTTTACTTGCTAAGCTTTTAATGAATTTTATACCTAAGCCTCACAACACAACACAAAAGGCCTTCGTCTTCCTTTGCTGCTGTGTCTTCTTCGTCTCGACTCTTTTGTTAAGGATTTAGATGACAATGATTAGCTGAACCTGAATTCTGATGTTCTTTACGATACCGGCGGCACACCTGGCTGATACAAAGACAGGCCGCCGCAGCCTATTATTTTTAATTAGCTCCACCTTTTCAGTATGTTAGCTCGAGCCGAACTGATTCTGCCACCGCGTGTCAAACTTGTAAAACCGGCCGCTTGTAAACATTAACATTTACTCAAAGTGCGGGGCCCATATGTGTCATTCCAACTTTCCTCAAGCTGCTATAAATGAAATATGCTCTGGCATTCTAAATAAAGCCGGGCGGCGCGCTCATGTTTGACTGTTTATGACACCTTAAAGAGCATTCCGCCGCATTTTTTAGGCAACTATCCGAACATGTGCAGGCTCTACTTTATTACATTCCTGCCAACATTGGACGTTAAGATGCACTTTATGGCCTTGGATGAAGTGCACGTGCAGATTGATTACCCAGCCAGACTTGACTATCACGCGCCGGCTGCTGACGGTGCTCTTTCTGCTTCCTATTTGTTGTGCTTATCGCTGAATGGAATTACTTCCTTGGAAAGGTTGTGTTGCATGATACATGGTGACGGAGCAAAGTGAATATTTGTCCTTTGTCACCTCTGGACTTCTTCTTCGAGTGGCGAAACATGCACAAACACGCGCAGGAGTGGTTATACACACAAATCACAACAGGCTCGCTGCAGCCAGTTTATCACGTCGTAATAATTATTATTCCAAATGGGGAACAGACATACAAGACTTTATGGATTACTAACTGACCCGTGTAATCTAAATGACCTCAGGACAGCGGTGTCTTCTCTCTTTTTCCTTACTCTCCCTCACACACACCATACTACTCGTAATGCATGCAAGATTATGAAAATGGAGTATTAACGTAATAAAAAACACAAGGAGCAATCAAAGGACTGAATTGGGCCAAGGGGGATTTAGAGGATTTGGATTATTAAGCAGAACACAACAGTAAAAATCCCCAATGGGCCCAGACTATATCACAACACCACAGCTTGGGAGAATCACAGTTCTGGAACATCATCTCTCAACTGTCATCTGTCATCAAGAGAATCATCTCACCAAATAATAGAAGATGAAGCACGCAAGATCATTATAGGGGTCGAGTTGTATTGTCTTCTGTAAAATCCCTTGGGAGAATTTTGAAATGATTATTCCCTAAAGAGCTAAACTGTCCAGGACCCTGAGGCAGCAAAGCAGCACCCAAACCATGATTATTATCATTGTAGGATTAGTAGTTTCATCCATTCGTGTTCTTTTCTGACTGGACACAATGGTTCTGTCGCTATTTCCAGCTTCGTGCATCTCTGTAATTCTTCTCCTGAGGTCTTCTATCTAATACGGAGTTTGGACAACCTTTAATGGCTAATTCTTTTAATTCCAAAGGACTCGTTCCTTGTCTGGCCCGTGTTTATAAACTTAAATACATTTCCGCAGATGACCTTTCCATTTCACTTGCCCTTAATGAGCGCAAGCCAATTAATGGGCTCCCAAATCTGAGAAGTTAAGACTTCAGTGGTTATTCAGTAGTTATCATGGGAAGGAAAGGTCAGTGTCACGACAGAGAAAATGCGAGCTATTATTACAGAGAGAAAAGCCGAATAAATAGCCTCAGAGAGACTTTGGCAAAGAGGTTGAACATATGTTTAGGTCCTGATGATATCGAAAGGGCATCTGGCAGAGGCGGGACTGAGTCTTTGTCTCAATTCTTAGAACAAACGTTAGGGCTCCAGTAACAGAGAAACGACGACTTGTCTCATCTGGCATCTAGTGCCAAAAAGTAAAAAATCTGAAATAGTGCACGTGTGAGTGTGTAGGGTTAGAGTGATAAAGCTTTTGGCCATATCCAGTGAAATGAATTCAAATAAAAAAGTAATGTCTTAGTAATGTCCACTTCATGTTACAAAATTACATTTGATTTGATGGCCTTATCAGTAGGAAATTGCTTTAAAATGCCCATCGACCTTCAGACTCAATCAGTCCTGCTAATATAACTGTGAGATTATGTAAAGGGACGTTTTTCCATTAGATAAAACGCTCGGATGTGTATTGACTTGTAACATTTTTTCATATTTCATCAGCAAAAAAAAGGAAAGAAGCCCACTTATCACCCAGCTAATTAAATCCATCGCAGCATATGGAGCTCTCGTAATTCCTATAACTTGTCATGGGATCGGCGTGGTCTCAATTCTATTTTTCAAACCACGGAAGATTACAGTCTCAGAAATCAACCTTTCATTATAGCCCCCCCAAGTTGCATTTTTAATCTGAGAGGAGAAGAAAATAAAACGTCAATTTGAAGCGGAGGAAACGTGAGATAAAGGAAACACGTGATGAAGGGAATAAGACGGGTGAGTGGGACGGAGAGAGCTGGAAGTTTGAACTCTTGTCATAATGCTCTGGCTCTGCTGAGCCGTCCTAATCTGCCCATCACCTGCCATTCTCTTAATGACTTGCTATTCCTGGCTACATAGAAATGAAGAGACATGCTCCTCAGTAATTCTCCATTTTGGTACAGTGAAACCTCAGAGGACATTTACTCTGCCTCTTCCTCATATTATATTTGAGCATTATTATACCTACAGCTGAGGGATGCCACATCCGCACGTAGATGCTTAATGAACTTTTGTAAAATACATAAGTGTGTCAAGTGTATAAGTCATGTTTGCTTTGATTTATTTTAAGTGACACAGAGGAAATTATTTAATTATTAACTTGAGGCCGTTGCTTATTATAACCGTGGCCCCCTAAAGTGCATAATCTGAAGCAACGCCGCATATAAATCTGCCACGCTCGCCTCTGGCAAATGCAAATGAGTAACTACACTTGCAGAAGACAAAAATCTGGGTTATATTGTATGGACTTTAGATTTCCCTTACTTCACACAAACCTCACATGACTTGACTGTGAAATGAGGAATAAGATGGGTTTGGCTGTGCGTGCCGCTGCCCACACTGCGGCATCATCAGGAAGTGTGTATATTGAGCGCTGGGGTAAATCAGCCCTGAGTATGGATAGGTGACCTTGCGAGGAGTGAAGTAAGCACTCTGGCCGACAGGAATGCACGCTTGCATACTTCACGCATGAATGAACATTTGCATGCCACAGGCAGACGCCTAGACACACGCGCACGCATATGTCGCTATGATGCAGCATGTGACCACACACACATATATATACAGTCACTTCCTAATCACGGGTCGTCCTGTATAATCACTGTTTATCTCAGGACAACATCCACTCCTAAAATTGACATTGGGCATCTTATTTTCATTCTTAACGATCCCTCCTCCCCACACGAGACCTCGCTTGCAGAAATCAGGTTCAGCCACACAAAGACACACATCCACATGTCATTACTTTCTATCAGCAAGGTATGATATTGTTCACAGTGGGAAGAAGCCTTTCCTTCTATTGCTTATGTTTTCTATTTCAGGACCCTGTGGATAAATAATGTATTTGGGGAAATATAAATATCTCGCAGTCATTGGGTGATTTCTCTCTCTTGCCGTAAAATTGGAAAGTGAAGGGATCCGTAAATACTTGTATTGGTTGATACCTGCTGGAAAAGGAATCAGAGCTGGTTACGCCTGAATGGGCAACACTTTAAGATGAAGAGTGGCACAAAAAGGAATTGAAATATGATTTATGAATAAGGAAATTTGAAGAAAAACTCTCTAAACAAATGGATAGGGCGTTTTTTTATTTATATGTACTGTATTTTCTGTAAATAAAATACAGAACTACAACACATTTATGCAGATACAATCCTCCACCAGGATTCACTGACACTCTATGTGATCTTCTTAAATTGTAACCCCAGGCAAGCACATACAGTAGAGTACTGCAGGTACTGTGTTTGTGTGTTTTCATGCAGAAACAGCTTCATGTTGAACCCAGTGAACAATTGGGTCAGAAAGAAGATGAAGGAGATGGAGTTTCCATTTAAAAATCGTAATTTATTTAACCTTATTAATAATAATTCCGCAATTTACTTATGATGTCATTTTGTATTTCATGTCATCAGAAATGGTATCAAATGTAATATCACCTTCCCAGAGTTTAGAGGTACTGTAACGTGAGCGCACACGCCTACACACTTCTATCACTGATCAGACAGCTTAAATCCTTTTCCAACGCAGCTAACTTGTGTTTTGATCTTCTCTCTGTAAATTCGGACTGTTTGGCACTGAATTTGTGTACTGTTTGACTAATAGTGGACAAATTACAGTGTCTCAAATCACAGATACTCAATGCCAGATGATCTAATTTATAGTTGTACTTTTAATTTGGGGTTCTCAGGTCTCTAAGCCCCTGAGCACACACAGAGAGAGAGAGAGTGTGAGTATCGTTAAACTCTTGCTGGTTTTTTTCTTCAATTCACAAGTGGCAAGGGCAACAAAATCCTAATTAGGGTCTGTAGAAAAATAAACAGACTCTACTAAAGGTATCACGAGCACACAGGGGATACTTCTCTGTTTTTTTAATTAACATTCATATGTGGCTGGACCGTATTTAAGCTGTGTTTGGGCTCAGGGAAACAGGAAGGGCTACGGTGCAAATGAAAGGTTTGATAAGACTTACTAGGCACTGAACACACACGCTTTCAGTCCACTTAAGTTGTGGAAACCAATTAGCCTGAAAACAGGTGCAGTATCACACACATGCTTTGGCATCTTTAATAAAAAATCTCATCTCTACTCTTCTTGTTCTCCACACAAATGTGCAGAAAAACACCAAAGTTGAATATCATACAAAATGTGGGTGATTTGGAGGTTAGAAGTCTTTTCAAATGTTCCAGGACTCTGAAAGCAGCAGAAGCAATTTCATCTAGAATAAGAACGTGGAGGGCAAACCTAAGGTATCATTTCTTTATTCTTTAAACTTACATTATTTGCTTTAAGTTTTGAAAACAACTGCAGAAATGTAGCTGAAGTAAAAGTCTAACACAGTTTAAAGCACTATAAACACTTTAGATGATTAAAATGATCAAAGTAGAAGCAAACATGTCCACAAGACCTCTGATTCACAATTCAAACAATGGTTAAATGTACTGAATAGGCTTTTTTCTGTGTTTTTATCGCACTCTGTAGTGATTGATGCTATTTGGAAACTGCAGGAGTCCTCTAACATTGAAAAAAACCCAAAACAATTCGTATTTCTCACAGTTGAAAGGAAAACTGCCTTTTCAGTGAGAAAGCTTGGCATTAGTGCCTAACCAGATGCCTGATGTCATTAAAGATTGATCGGTATGTGTCGTGCTGACGGTGCAGATGTTTACGGCTCAGTTCTCTCGCCTCATTAGTTTGCTATACAATAATGACACATTCAAACCCATTACCGTGATTAAAAATACATATTGACAGCATACATGTTGCTTTGATGTACTGCGTCAACCTACATTGACCTACTTAGTCCACACAGAAGTGGTTTGGAGTGTATAATTGGGTTTTAATGCACTATTTAAAACGTGAACCTTAACACTGTTAAGCTGGCAAAATAAAAGTTCCCTGATTTCATTTGACACACTGTCAAAGCAACACGATGCAGTGATTCACTCAACACTTAAAATTAGCTACCAAAGGTGATATTAAACTTTGCCTACGAGGAAATGTCACCTTCAGTTCCCCTTTTTGTTCTGCTCCTCTGAGAGCTGTTATCCAACGCAGGAAACAGTTCAATGACATCAGTCGAAGAGCATGAAAATAAGCATCAGTGCGACGGGTGTGTCCACCGGTCAGTCCCTGACACCCCAAGACGCTCGGCAGGTATCTTCAATATAAAGCAATACTGAAAATAATTGCTTTGGTGTATTCTAAAACACAATTTCTGGTAACGTACATAATAAAAATCGTAAAAACGCGGTGAGGTAATGTAACGCTTTTGTGCTTGTTTTCCATTCAGTTGTTTTCTCTGGTGATGACGCTTTTCGTTATTTAATTAAAAATATAAGCATGAATCCTGTTGCATCAGCACCAATCTGGGTTATCTGAAGTTCAACAAATGAAGTAATTATGAAGGCTTTAAACAATATGCTTCTTGAACAATTAATTACAATGAGTCATTACGCTCCAGAGTACTTCAGGTGTGACACACTGTCTATTACCTGCCCACTTACATTTGCAACAGACGCTGATGGAAATGTATTGTTGATGGAAAAGAATTTTGCGTCTATATTCCAGTCAGCCATCCGTGTGCGCATACTTTCTGGGCTGATATAGAAATAATAAGTAACAATTCTCTTTTAACCCGGGAGGAGTTAAAAGATGGGCAATATTATTTTATTTGATCGTGTTTGCAGCCATACGCTCATACACTTTAAGTGCTGGCACACTAAAAAAAGAAGAGATCAATCTCAAAGGAACTAAAATGACATTCAGGGTAAACAACGTTTCTCTGAAAACAAAGTACACACGACTTTCCGTCTACTTACTTGCAGGGCAGGAAATGTTGAATACTTTTCTGCCGTATTGACATGTGTGTTTCATCCTGATTGTAAGTTTGCACTCCATAGCCGGTCTCAGAGCCGTCCTGAATCAATATTGGGAGAGCAAAGCCCTTGTTCTCTGTGTTTATAGATCCATGCTTTCTGCTGGACTTTGCTTCCTCTGCACATTCTGATCACCGTCTGTCTGCAGACTACGTGACTGGAGAGCAACTAATGCTGCCTTCACCTATTTATAGTCAATAGATAAGAGGGGGAAAGTTGAGCCTTAACTGCGTTTTGATAGAGTGTATCAGACGTCAATGCAATTTAAAGGATATGTTAGTTTTATGATACTTATCCCTTATCTGGCCTGCAGACTCCACAGTGACACATATGGCAGAGTTTATCATACAGGAGAGATTTGATTTCTCTGATGTGACTGACCGTGATCAAAGGACGATGCCACTTTATCTCGTGACGGAACAAGTCCATGTAATGTGCCTAATGTGCGTTTTTCTGTGCTTGCATTAATGCAATTAACTTTGTCAATTAATCAACCTTGTTCGACTGTTGAAAAAAAACAATCAAACAACTCATTACTCTCAGAGGTCCAATGTCAGCAGAGTCAAACCTTCGCTTGTCTTCCCACGGCTTTAACTCGCTCACTCTACTCCACTCAATCGCCAATCCATTCCCGGGCCTAACTGGAGGCGGCCTCGCCTTTTAACATAAACTAAAGGTCAATCAGCCTCGATCAGCAGAAGGAAAGTCGCTCAACTTTGCAGCGACTCTTGTGTGCGTGCCGCTTGGATACACTCCTCTCACAACTCCTCCTGTCTCCCGTCCCCGAGAAACTGACTCGGCAGCCACTGTCAGTTCTGCTTAATTTTGTCATGGTTGACTTCCTGCTACCCACAGTCTCCTCTGCCAGAAGCCCTTTATCCACTTGTCACTCACGTCAACAAAAAGCCAGGAAGGTGCTCCTTGAAGTACGGCAGGGTGGTGGAGCATTGTGGGTACATATGAGAGAGACGGATTTTTTAGGATTTTAGTTTGGCTAGAGACGACAACAGATCCAGCAGCTTCAAGTTCAGGAAAGTTTCGTCCCCCCGGCAATACATGCATTCAATATACAACGTATACAAGTGTTATTGCTGATAATTCTATTGGTGAACTCAAGTACTCTATTGATCGTGGCCTGTGTGAGGAGAAATGTCATATTTGATGTGGTTCTCACCCTGAAAATGAAAAGATCACTCCTGACACATTTGGTCTGCCTGAACATTCAGTAAGTCGAGTTCGTTAAGCACCAACCTTGATGGCATTGGTGGAGATCTGGATCTCGTGCAGCTTCCTCATCGTGCCGTCACGGTCGATGAAGTAGGACGAGGCGAGCTGATGAAGGGCCTCCACGTTTTGAGTGGCGTTGGCGAGCTTCCTGTCGAGCTTGTTTTTGGCCATGTACATAGTCAGCGCCTCCTCTCCTACAGGTAGCACAAGGGAAACGAGCATATGGTTTGGATTATAAACTCTATAAGGCTTGGGATTTGTGAAATATGCAAGGTCTTAATTGGCAAAATGAAAGCATTAAAGAATTAACAGACTCCATAAAAAAAAGACTTAGGCTGAGGTGCGCAAATAAATAAATCATGTGAGTGGTGGTGATTCATGTCAGCTGATCATTTCAGACATTCACCAGGCTTGCAAGATTTCGCAAAAGAAACCAAACGCCCCAGTTTTCCAGGAACAGTCCCTGTATTTGCAGCTTTATCCCCAGCTGGCACCGTCCCCAGAAACGTCTGTGGATTTACCCCTATCAAGATGGCATTAGTATTACCAGGGGAGGTCTAGTGATATTGTTGTTTTCTCCGTACCATCAGAATTTTATTTTCCTGCCCAGAACAATCATATCGTATCTTTTCAGCTACCCTGAGCAGCAAAAAGACAAATATGAGTAGAGAAAGAGAGAAAATTAAATCAAAGATTGAAGAGATTTCATTTGTGCCAGAGAAGTTAGGAAAACAGAATTGAGTGCAGACGCTGCTGCATCTGCTGCTGTAATGACTTGGAGCCACTTTGAAGAGAGCTTTGCCTGTTTAGATGTAACATGGCATTGTGTGGCGTGCTCCAGGATTTCCTCTGTCAGCGAAATATTTTTTCGACGGATGGGAATTATTCATACGTGTGTGTCAAAATCAAATTACTGACCTTGTCTCGTAATGCAGCGGTCAGCTTAAATCTTCCCTGTTCTCCTGTAAAAAGGCTTAAATCCGGCCTGACACACACCTCAAATTGCAGATTAAAAAAATACAACCGATCTGCACCCAACTCTGCAGGCCACTGGAACTTTCCCCAGCAAATAAATAAATGAATAAATACATAAATCAGGACGCTGGCGGAATGCAAACTTCATAGAGGCCCAGAAGTCCTCTGATATTTTTTGCTTTTGCTGCCAGTTTACTGTCATTACCTTTAAATCAGAGCTTATCACAGACTTTCATTGCACAGCCCTAATCTTATCTACATCTATATCCTTAACTTTTGAAAACATCTGAAAGGACTCACGTGTCAAACTGCTGAGTCAGCATCGTCGCTGCTACACACTAGTGGTGGTTGCATGTTTTTAATTCGCTAAAGTACAGCATCAGCAAAGTATGATGTTGTTATACTACACCGCACCACTAGGGGTGCAGTTTCCTATCTTAAGCAAGTGACTGAGTGTATTTTTGGGGGCAAAACTCATGAAGTCTGAGTCTTTGTTCATCATCCTTGAAGTGAGGAGTTCAAACAGAGACGGTGATCACTGCTGCTGGATAGACAGCGGCAGGGCATCAATGTAGCCTTCACTCCATTCACAGCAACAGAAATACAATTAAAGTTATTATTAAGACTAAAACGTGCAGGTGAATATTGATTCTGAGTACTTATTATGATGAAACAGAGTGTGTTGTAAGAACTGTTCAGGCTTGCGGTTCGAATTAGAAAGCTCTCAACTCTGTGAAAACAAATTTGCTGGGCTGGTATCAGGCCTGGAGTGAAACCATTAAGGTGTGCGCCGGGCCGAGTCCACCTCAGAAATCAATCTCAGGCTGACAGGATTGGGTTCAAATTGAAATATCATGCCTACTCCAAGATCTAATGTGGACTAACCTGGTGACGGTAAATCAAAGGATACACATAGCTGAAGTTTTTGGTGTGTATGTGTATCAAGACCTGGCAATGTTAGAGAAAGTGATTGTTGCATGCTGATCCCGAGCGTAGCTTCTTCCACTCTGATTGAATTGAAATTCTCTCTCCCAAAATAAGGACAGGCATCTCCTGCGAGTATAAGTATGTATTAAAGATTATATTTGCAGACAAATCCACAGATTTTTCTAATCTCTTCGTCTGAATTTGAATGCGGTACGATGAGAACTTGATTCAACATCTGTCAACATGCCATCGACTAACAAATGTGTCTGTATTCATAAAGTTTGAAGGGCAGTACGCGTGCTCAAACACTGAGTGCGCGCACACACACACACACACACACACACACACACACACACACCACAGTAGAAAATAAATGTCAAGAGTAGTGACACTTCTGAATATTTACACAGCAACAAACAATTTACAGAGCATATACTGGTTTGTTGTCACACTATAAAAGTCTGAGCTGTTTATTCTTAACACACATGCTCTGTGTCTCGCACTATTACAAATAAAAACAACTTTGCCTTCAGAAAAATGGACGTTCAAAGGGCAAACAATATGTCTGGAACCCGTTGAAGAGCACGTCACATGTGTTCATGTTTCCAGCGCTGTGAGTGGATATTCGGCCCCAAGCCATGCATTGGAATTGGTCACTTAACTTGTGGTGACCGTGACGATGGGTGAGTAGCAGTCAGGGCCAATGTCTCATGCCTGGTTAGAGTACAAGCACTGAGGGGACGGGGGCCTTTCTCCGATGCTATCCCTCAGGGGTTAGGAAAGTTACTTACACACACGCTAGACTTACACTGTCGCACAAGAAACACGGTCCCACCTTAAGCCCTTCACATGTCCTTTATTCACCTTTTTCCACCGAGTCTAGCACAAAGAAGGTCTTCTGTGCATAAATATGTTGCAGTTATTATTCCTGGTCCCGGGGAATCATTAGTTCCGTGGCCTTTGTGCATTAATTCAGGCGTGAAACTGAATGTAACTAACACATTGCGGTATATTTTTTAACAGAGCACCTCACTGGCAGCCTGCCAGAATGAATCTGCTCACACCGAGCAGCTGACGGATCCGTAAAAACAATGTACAGGTATAACTCCACATCATTAATAGGGAATGAAGGCGTGGACACTTGTGTGTGTGTGTGTGTGTGGATTTACGTGCAGATTTTTTATGTAGATTTACAGTATTATTTTTTTTCTATCTGGCTATGCAGATGTTAATGAGGGTTAGAAGTGTAAGTGGTGTTTTAAAGCAGTAGAGAGGCTGGGAGTGCTCCATTTGGAGTTAATGCCACCACAATGGGTCAGTTTATGGAGAACATTAAACTTAACTGCTTTAAAATAGTACAATGGAAGGAAGCTAACGGATGAATTCCCAAAATACTTTCACGGTCCTTTTCCATGTACGCATCAGCCACCAAAACAGTCAAAATCGTTACGACTTATCTCGCGTTTTTCTACATGAGCGCATTGTTTTATTGCAAACTGTGCATACTGCCACTTTTCTGTTGTCCAATCACATATTGTGCATTTATGAGGAAAAACCTATTTCATGTAAGATATGGCAACAACAAAACCAAAAAAAAGGGTAAGTAAGCGATGACAGTTTCTCTGCTCTGCCCCGCTGTCACGACTCTGCATTAAAACGCTACACTCAGGCTTTTAAGGAATCTGCAGCTGAATGCATCAAACTTCAGCATTGAAATGAGCGTTTGGACATTGATGCGGACATTCATCCTTTCATGCGAACACTATTCTGTGGATTTGAATCAGCATGAGTGTCTCTCTTCTTTTAAGTTTCCTTAGCAGGTCCTGTTTTGTGAAAATACTCTAATCTTGATTGAGAGTTGGAGAGTTATACCTCACACACACATTACTTGTCAGTGTTTCTCTCAAGGTGTTTCTCCCAATTCTCAAAAACCTTCTCGGTCTGCAAAATTCTCTGCTTGGAAAGTCTAAAAAAAATGTATAATATTAAAATAGACATACGCGAGTGTGTGAGAGTGTGTGAGAGTTGTATGGGGATATGAGATCTGTCCTCTGCATGTCTGGCAAAATGGAATTCTGTCCTCCGCAGATTTTTCTGATGTTCGACGGTAATGGCTTCCTGTAGCATCAATATAATAGCACTCACTGTTCAGCCACTCGCTCGCCGCCCCGGAGGCTCTGGTTACACAAAATGGATCAGACGCCAGTGTCAACAAATGCACGTACTGCTGGAGGTGGCTGCAGGCGATCGAGAGATGTTAAGTGGCAGTGTCAAACTTTTTTCTGACGTTTCTCTCCTGCACCTGAGTTCAGCTCCGGAGGAAAGAGGCGATCAAAACCGCGGTGTCTTTTTATGCAAAGTGATATGGCTGAAGTATTGTTCTCCACTGTCTAATCTTCTGTCTGCAGCCAGCACCCAGGCTGCCTGACTGGGGTCATATGCTGCCTTTCAAAGCTCTACGCATATCCAGATAGTCAAACCCAGCTGATCAGAGGCGGTTGAAATGTTCAGATTGACAGCAAAAGGGCAACAGGTTCTTGATAATTACCTGCCTACTGCAGTCAAATAAAAGGTGTCGTTTGATTTCTACAGAGATGTTAATACTCATTTAGTGACCATAATGTGTCTGTCAAAGCCTGAGTTTAAAGTAAGGCGTGTAATTGTGTGAGAGGTGGTGATAGAAATGGTATGAGCAAGAGTTAATGATGAGGTTTATAGGATTACTTGTTTGGCTTTGGGTTTATAATGGGATTAATATTTCAGTTATGTTAGGATTAATCTTGACATTAACCACACATACGTGTTTATATAATGGTCGTTCATTTCCTGCGTTTGTTTAAAATGATAGCTGTCAAAAGTTGCAATACCTCTCCAAAAGTGTGGGGGCAGTAATGATACATTTGTTCATACGACGCCTCGCAGTGCCCCCGAGTGGATATCGGATTTAATCCTCTAGACTGATGTAACATAAGCAAGCGAGTACAAGCAGCACCGCTCGTGTCTGCACCAGTAATGTCAAGAATAATCCTGGCTTTAGCCTGAGGTTACGCGTTCCATAATTTAGATTATCAAAATGTCTCCACGCTTGGTGAAAGATCAATAGTGACCCGGTGTGACAACGGCCACAGTTTAGTTCTATGAAGTGGAAGAGCCCTGAAACGGGGGATATTTTCTCCTCGCCACTTGTCCTGAAGTTGCCCACGACAACGATGATTTCGCTGAAGCGTCTATATGACTCCAGTGCCAATAAAGTGTAGGTGGCTGTAGTGAGAAGCAGACCCTCATTCTTACTTCATCTGGTCTGCACCGTTTATTGGTTCCTATAACTGTGTTCTTTAATGGGCAATCCCAAGATTAAGCCGAGCGTCTACTGACCCATAAATTGAAAGAAAATGGCCTCAAGGTTAAAGATGATACGGTGATACTTCACAGGGAGGGAGAGGAGAGAGGCGGAGGCGGAGAGGTAAAGATAGAACATGAACGAGAGCACGAAATGTTGGGAGAGGAAAATAGGGTGAGGGTGTACAGTGATGGAGGCTGCGGTCGGGAATGATATTGTGATTATTTCTGGAACTAATTTTTCTCAGATATTATCCAATTTGAGACACCTGGTGCGTCTGCAGCAGCGGGGCCCTCGTCCTTCCTGGGTCGGACCACTTGTTTTAAATATTCCCCTCCATATAATGTTTCATCCATATATTGCATTTCCAAAATTAGTGTCTCAGCGTGAATCACCTTACAGAGTGCTGTGTATTGCGATATTGCAGCTAAACATAGCCTGCAAAGTGTCACATTCAAATGAACTCTAAAAGGATTTGTCAAAAATATCCACTTACACAAACGGAAAGACTAGTTGGCAATGTAACATGCAGGCATATATGAAGCTCTGTGGGCATGTCACTGGATTATCTGACTAATTATACCTTTAAAATGCAATCTGGAGCAATATCGCAACAATGGTGACTCTCAGATGAGGTGGGAGATTCAAGAGAGAAGCAGTTTGTCTTTGGACGTGAACAGCACTGCAGCTTAAGTTTCATTCTGAGGAGACATACGCAGAATACTGAACGCACCCACTTGGAAAATGTGTTTCGGTGATGCTCTTCTTCTAATCTTTATCTATGAAATATCTATCGTGTTGCCGCTTAATTAGTGGCTGATCTGTTGGAACGCTGAGTCCAGAATCGTGAGCGTCATTCAGAGAACTGTACAGCTTCTCAGGCGGTTGTCTTTTCCATGCAATAGCAGCGACCTTAAAAATCCAGGAGCTCATTACTGCCCCAGGCTGCTGAGCAGAAAGCTGGCTGGTTCTAACTCCTGTACGGCGCTGAAGCAACAGAGGCGCCTCGTCACACTTTAACTCACTCAAACAAGCTGAGGCGAGTCCTCAGAGCAGCAACCATACCCAGGAAGCTCCTTTATAAATAAAATGTAAAGACTTTTCTCTGTCCCTTCCCTCCAATGTACCAAAACTGCCAAGTCTGGGGAAAAACTCTTGAAGAATCTGTTCCCCAAATATGAACAAAGCAAAAGCGTACAAGTGTTGGAGAGCTGGGAGACGTACAGAACACGCTGTCTATAAGCTCGGCGTTAACGTGTGGCATGTTGTTTAACCTGACAGTGTAACGCTGCAAATGGATCACATGGATCAGTCGTGGGTGTGTAGCTGGACCCGGACATTTATCTTCATCTATTCTTTACTCTTCACTTGGAGGAGACGATATGAGCTGTTGTGTCTGGGTGCTTGGGCCTGAAAACTACATCCAGGGATGTCAACAAAAAAAACATTTTGAGCCTCTATAATCTTTAGGAGGAATTTTGTTGGCTTTCTAGAACAAAACGGCCAAATAATAATAAAGTTAGGACACTGCGATTAGTCTCTGATGTGGGTTCTGTCTCTCTTTCTGGTCAAGATAGGGTGACATGTTTTATGTATGTAGATTTATTCATTTGTATTTAAATTACCACAGTTTATTAGTGACACGGATTCTACTAAATCCACTTTGTGAAGCATATGGTGAGCGTTTTATGGGGAGAAAAAATGCAACCCGTGTACTGTATGTACGCTGAAGGTCGCGCTTGGCAAGGCAAGGTCCACCTTTAAGATACACACACATGTCCCTGTTTGCGACAACAGCTGCCTTCTGTCTGTCGGTCTTTGCGAGATTTCGAAGTAAAGAAGAAGCTGATGGCAACAAATCTCAGCAAGTAAACATTATTTACATCGAATATATACTTTGAACACGATTTATTTTCATGTACATTAGGTTACGGTGTCATTGTATACAGTATGCAGGTTGCAATCCCGTGTGTCCACAGTCAAAACATATATTCCATTAAAGGCGATTGTGAAACTGCAGTCGAAAATCTATTCCTCAAACCACAATAGTATTCACTGTAAGTCAGTATTCTCTGCATTTGATATGTCAGCACCTTGCAGACCCGCTGCGCCTGTCTGCCATCATTTCTCTACTTTTCCCCCAGAATATGAGAATCACAAATATTCTTGGTGTTGCACTGTGTTTTTGCCCCTTATCAAAAGTTTGCGAACATCTTCAGATGGGTTCAGACTCGCAGACAGACAGTCCTGCCGTGGCTCTGCATGCACATTTGCGGGTCGTTATCCTTCTGGAAATCGAATCCTCTTACTTACCTCTGTAGAATACTAGGACTGGTGAAATATTAAATGTGCTGCGCTGTTTCATTGATGTTTTCAGTAAAACGTTGGTGGATAACGGTCTCTGTGTGCTCATTTGTCTTAGGCGGTGTTCACACGCGGCGTCTCCACCTTATGGGAGGTGACTACCTTTCAAAATGTGCTGTCGGTGCTTTAGACTATCCTGGTCACTGCTGTTTTTTTATCAAAACCAAGCACTTTTTGACAATGGTTCAACTTTTGAAGCACGTTTTATTTAACCTGCTGACCGATTAGAACTTACTACCGAGGGGACACAACAGTGGCAGTGAAAGGCTGCCGTTGGAACACGACATCATCTCCGAAGTACTTCTGTCTTTCTGTGTGTCATATACTTCTGCTGATCTTCAAACAGTGTGGTCTTCATATCTACATGTACTACCGTTTCACTATTTGATGCATGGAAGTAAACTGTTTCACCGAGCGCTTGTGACATCATTACAAACAGGCATAAGCAGTGCATCATCCAGGATGAATCACCACAGAGTCACGTACTTGTGATAATTAACAGCACAAATGAGCAAAGTCAGGAATTCAGCATTTTTGACAGGAGTGTTATCATATTTCAGGCTGTTGTATGTTTCATGTGTGATCCATAATGACAAAAAGTAATTAATGCACCTGGCATTTAAGTATGCATAATTTAGCAATTTTAAATTAACAGTGTTCTTATTAAACATTTAAAGTCACAAGTAGTCACTTAGTACCTTTCTGCTGCTAAGTACATTGGGATACACACTGTGCTTTTCTGCCTGGTTGGTGTACTTTAGTCCCCTTCCTCTGGAGAATACACAGAACTTTACTCAACATTTACTGCATGCGTATATTTTGGAGAAATTGTGCTTTTGCTTTATGAATGCGGCTTCCCAAAACTACCTGAAAGACATCCGTCCCAAGTCTCCATTTCAATCTAAAAACATCTACATTTGACCTGTAGCCATAAAATAACTGCATTCAGAATATGCAAACCAGTGCGGCTCTCTTACCTCCCAGGGTGGCTGAGATGAGGATGTGGGTTCCATACTTTTTAATGATGGTTTCGATGAACTGTTGCGTCGTTGGTCTGCGGCCCAGCAAGCGAACGCTGCGCTGGAACTCGGGCATGAGTGGCACAGGGTTCCGGATTAGGTCCCTTCTCTCAATGGCTGTGTTCCTCACCTTCCAACGTGCAAATTCCCTGAAATTCACACAAAGAGTTAATGCTCACGTCCACATTAGCCATTAGGATGAACAGAATGTGTCTTGTTCTAATTATATACAAGCCCAAAGAGAAAGAAATTACTACAACAAACAGTAATTAAGTGTTTTATATGTAATAAGAGTCATTAGTGTTTTTAATTTATTCAGATCAGGACCAAATTGCAGCTTTTAATCAAGTTTATATGGGATAGGTGAGCGCCCTATCATTACAAATCGCTTTAAGAACTCCTGGATCTGCTCCGAGATTTGGATGGGCACCAAAATGTAAAAGGTTCTTCCCCCGACCATCCATCCACCAAATTTCTTAAAAAAAAAAAAAATCACACACACTCCAACAAAGATACAACGTTTGAAAGAAAGCAAAGCAATTTGTAGAGCAACAAAGGTCCGATATGAGGCTTAATTTACATTTAAGTGTTATTTTATGAGCCAAACACAAAATGTCCATTTAACTTTTGCATTCAATGAAAATACTTGATAAAAACCTGCCGTTTCACTTGAATACACAAGATGAGGCACTTGCTTAAGGTTGAATATGCTGCATCATGGCCCAAATGCCAAAATGTAAAAGGTTCAACAAAGAAAACGTCAATGAATTAATCCGTCGTCAAAGTAAACTGCTAAAGTAAATCTTATCCTTTCTGTTGTTTTTCACTGAGACTGTGGAGTTCAACGTGTAAATGTCAAGCACATTCTCGGAAATGTTTGTGTAGATTTTCATGATTTATTCTTTGCCTCTGAGCCCCATGAGACGTAACATCAAGGCAACTCTGAGTCCAGGAAACACACACACACACACACACACACACACACACACACACACACAAACACACAAACAAAAGCCATGTGCAATAACCCCATCCTAAGGATAAAAGTGACAGACTTTCTTCTGCATGTCTGAAATGCAAATGTAGACCTCATGTTATTCAATCAGTGGCTAATCCAAAATTAGCCCTGCATAGCCAAGGGGCTGTGCTAATTGCTAACTAGCACAGACTGATCATCAATTCAGCCACGACTGCAGAGGCCCTGTAGCCTTTATGCAGTTAAGGGCAGAATCAGAAATTTTACACCAATTCTCTTATTATTATTTTTATGATACTAATTGTTATTATGAAGATAGTGATTATAAGTTGAATAAATGAGACCCACAGAGCAGCTGCATTAGCTGATTAGCTGCTATATTTCCATTTTCATTTCATTTAGCAGCAATCTTTGTGGCCTTAAACAATTTAAAATTTTATGGTTACATTTCCTGGTATTTTTAACTGTGCGGAGAGGTTTAAGCATCACAATCGTCAAGAACGGCATGTTCGTCTCCCTGGGCAACATGAAGGATTGATTTCTTGGCGACCGACTCCCTCACGTCTTGATTTCTAACAAAGTTGGGATTGTCTCGTTCTGAGCTGTTTCTGTCAGATGTGGTCTGATCACATTCTCAAATGAACCACCCAGGTGTGCATATGCATATGAACACACACACACGGATTTATGCTTTCATATTCCTCAGACAGGTGGTTCTGCCTCTCTCCACTCTGGGCTGAAAGCTGTTTGTGAGCAGCACTTTAGCCCACTGGGAACAAATACCAAGTGATCAAAATAATCAGCTCGACATGAAAATGCTCGGGATGATTATTTTCTGCCTTGATTGTGTTTACGCCGTGTGCTCAAAGCATGAGTGTGCGTGACGATGTGTGTTCCAGATGAAATGCGTAAACAGAATCTCATGTGTCTTAGATGCATTTGGTAGACTCCACATCAACCCAACAAGTGTTTCAGATCTCTCCTTTGTTACAACTCCTCCATATGGATGGAGAAATCCTGTGTGTTTGTGAAACACACATTTAATTATATTTTAAGAGTCTGCAGTGTTTAGACATTTCTAACAATGGTCTTTGAAAACTGCAGTATATTGGGGATTTATTATGGAGCAGTCTGAGTTTAAGACGATAAAAAGACTTTGTAGTAATCATGTTTAAGGGGGCAAAAGATAGAAGTCACTCTTTATTGAGTTTATTTTAATTTAGTGAGGTATTTTATTGATATTTTTGTTTTTTTATGAAGGCAGGTCCAGTATATTGATCTTTCCTGCCGTTAGAGTCTGCAGCATACGGATCCAACTACAATATAAAAAGCCTTTTCCTTATAGTTTTGCTGCAGCAGTAACATAGAAAGCAAACTCTTATAAAAGCTTCATTTATGGTTGTGGTGAGTGTGTGAAGAAGCATTCCAGAGCAAATGGAAGCCAAGTGAAATCACGGGACAAAACACCTGAACATCATCTTTAACATGCTATGGTATATCAATCAATACATTAATGACAGCCACCTTTTAAGAGTCCACAGACGCTGCAGGGCTTTTGAGCAGTCATGTCCATTTATTCCCCTTTCCATTCCTGTTCTCAAGGGCTCCTTAGAATGATTTAGCTATGAATAGGCAGCTCTTTGGGCGCCCTCGAATCGATTTATTACTTAGCTTGAATTCTGTGACACGCAGTCAGCTACACGTCAGTCTGTCTGTGCATATCTTCATGACAGCACCTTTTCCTCCTCTATTGAGCACACATTTAGTATTTCCTCTTATATATAATTTCTGTCACTGCCCTAATACATAATCACGCACATTTCCAATGTAGCCGACACTTGAGAGGCATTCCATGACCTGACAAATGCCTCAAAAGTCAAATCCTGACGACAAATGATTAAAAAGAGCATATATAGAAGGAAAATGGGCGCATCAGTGACACGTGAATGTTGACGTACAATATAAGTCTCCTCCACAGACGGGAGAAAAATGACTTGCGCTGCTTTTTCTGTTGCTCCTTCTAATCACATAAATCATCAAGGATTGTGTTCCAATCAGATGCACAGCAAACGCTATGTGCCAGAATTGCAGAAAACCTTCCTTTGGAGACTTGTGCAATTCCTCAATGTCAGAGAGACACAAGTGCTCGTCTAGTGGGACAGGCCTCACCAATCATGCACACTCATGAGTACACGCTGATTCAGCTGCCACCCCTCTTCCATGACTTGGCTTTTTCTGCTTCCCGGTTTGTGTTTGTGCAACCACTTTTCTGCAAATAAGCAAAGAGAACTCCTGCAGACTTCTACACTTGCAGGACCCAGCTTTTCCTCTCTCTCTCACGCCGTCGCCTCCCTGCTCCCTCTCTCTTTCAGATATCAATTCATTTCGAGTGAATCCTCTTCACGACTCTGTCACTGACAATTATTGTATAAAACGTTATATGGCAGCCATATGTACTTGGGCCCTTCTGCCCCAGATTAGGGGATGCCAGCAGATGGAACCTGCGATATGATTCAGTGCCTTACTTCACAGCTCCAAGACCAGTTTAATGACCTATCAAAGGACGTTAAGAGGAGATAAATGGCATTGCAGCTGCACAGGAAGCAAATGGGAACATGGGTGATTATTGCTTTATGGTGACCAAGCCACTAGTGTGGGAGGGTTGTTATTTTATATTAGCTTGTGTGGGACTATATGTGACATGCAGAAAGCACAGGTTACATGCTTGTGATTAAATTATGATGTGCTTGAACAATTATAGACTGTGCACATGTACATATGTGGCAGGTCCACACAAACTGCACTTGCACAGAATTCCCACAAGCAAAACTTTGGCTTTGAACAAAGAGCTTTAGCCTGATGATTGAGGAGGAGTAATGTGAAGAATTATTCTCTGTTATTAATTCCCTGTTGCCCTCATTGAGACCACCGTTTTATTTGATTCTCGTCCAATGTTTTGTCTCGGCACAGTTTAGCCAAGCAAACATCAACAGTGATTGCTGGGAAATACATTAATCTAGTCAAGCGACCAACTCCCTGGTCTCACATAGATCAGATCCACAGTGTGTCTCACCAGAGGATATTTGTTCTAATGAATGTTCTGTTGGCTCTAACACGACTGCTTCTATTTTAGACTTTAGTCGAGAAAATGCTGGACCAAGGTGTTTGTCTAAGGCAAGTAGCAAGTCTACCCAAAAGTGATTGAGCTTTAACTCTAACTGATGTGATCTGTCTCTCTGGTTCTCCTGTCATAGAGCAAAATCATGGAAGAGAAGGGAATAATTGCACAAAGAACGCAAAAGAAAGTTTCTGTCCACGCGTAATTAAATATAGCCTTGAACTTATAGATTTTTCGACTTCCGATTTTCTCTCATTACACATTTTCACATACCATATGTTACTATGACATATTGCATATTGGATGTGTCACTGTGACAGAAGGCTTTGAGCTTTTGAGGTTCAATCTGATGCAAACTGGTGTCTGAGCAGAATGAGAATCATTCAGATTTAAACTACATTCATTCTTACATATCTGCAGTGTTCTAGAGGTTTCTGTCTCATCATTATTATTATTATTATTCTGCATTGACTGATGGGTTGTTAGGGGTGAAACGATATAGTTGGGTGCACTGATGCATTATGGGTTGATTATGGTGATCTAACTGCATTTATTTATTTCAAGAATTAAACAAAACTGCTGCCACTTCAGTAATAATCAACTTGAAATATTATGAATGAAACATTTTTCCAATTCTGAAAAAAAGAGTATTAATTGTATAATTTACATTTTGGGTGTCTTTGGTTAGAGAGAGGAAGACAATGGAGCATGTTCATCCAAAACAGGACGTGCAGAGTATTGATGCATATTGTGTTTCCTGCCCCATCCATCCATGAAAAAGCACAGATTTTGCAAATGTGAAAACTTTGCAAAACTGCAGCGTGGTCGGGAACGCCATTAATCTATGGAGCCACCTGGTTTGGAAACAAAGCGTTTCCTCCAGCGCCAAATTGCCAACGTCGCAAAGGTACAGATGTTAATTCCAACTTACCCAGCCAACCACTCATCCCATCCCATCCCAACCCACGCACCATCCCACCCACACCAAACACACACGGCCTGCCAGTCTATACGTGCCCATTACAAATACATGCGTCATAAGAGTAAATGCGTTATTACAGCTTTACAAGACAGCACATGCACTTCTCACTTTTCAAGGTCAATTTGCACATTGTCACTCTCCCCATTTAGCAAGAAAAGATCATTATCATCTCTGTAAACATAGTGTCCTTACACACACACACACACACACACACACACACACACACACACACACACACAGCGTCCTTACAGCCTGTCGTCTAGCTCAGTGAAAGCAAAGGTGTTGGCATGTCTGGTAAACATTCTGCAGGACGCTCTGACAGAGGCGGAATGTGGTCATAGCGTCCTCTCGTCACTGCAGGGACTTTGTTGATCTTGACGCCAGAGCGCATATTCCAGTCCCTAACAGAGCATGACGGACATTCAAAACGTGGTGACGCAGAGGAAACAAGAACTGCTGTCTGATAGAGAGATGGGGGGGGGAAAAACAACAACGTATCTAATTAACTGAGAGGGAAACGCTGCTGGCTTGGAAAGACTCACAGACAGCGAGCGTTGGCGAGCGTTTTATCGCCGGCATCAAACGTATCAAAAGCATGTCATTGGATGTTTACCCCTCTGCTGCGCTGACACCGCCATGTATCTACAGCTGAATGCATTTTGCATTCATGAGGATGTGTCGCCGTGGTTACATCTCTATCTTTGTTGCGGCAAAGTAAAGAGCTGGATTTGTAAAGCTGAAAATCCGTGTTTGCTTCCTCTCGCTTTATCTATAAAAGCACAGAGGGTGAAGGTATAGTGGATTGACATCATTATTGTGTAAGGGAGAAATGTAGGTGCGGGATGCTGTCGAGGCTGCAAAACTTGAGGTTCACGCCAAGAGAAATGCATCGACTAACCCCATAGGTCCTGAACTTCCAGGGAAACTCCTTACTTCCCTAACTTATGCTATATCCTAACAACTCCAACAATGGAGAGGAGGCTCCATTCTGTTTAGGTTACAACTCCGATATTGAATTTATGAACTCTACCCTATATCATATTTTAAAAGATCATGAATGAGGCTTACAAGAGCTGGGAGCCGACACTGAGGAAAGACCAAGAACAAAACACGGCCTCAAATAAATCTGTAGGCAGCAATGCAACGACCTACACGGGCCTTTACTTTTTAGTTTGAAGTTTTACTATAGCTCGTTCTACATTCTAGTAAAAAAAACCCATCTATTTGTGACCTTGGGTGCTGCCCAAACCCGTCCAAGTATTACATTCTGCTTGCTTCAGCCCTCCTCCTCAGTGTCTGACTAATAAACCAAATGCTAACGATGGAAAACTCAGCGAAAATCAGAAAACCAGCTGAAATCAGATAATTTGTCCAATATCCAACAGTACACCTGGAGAATGGCCTGGCAGTGCGGGGGCAGATGAGTTGTGAGACCATATATAAAATCATTCGCTCAGTGTAACTAAGAAATCCTCTAAAGTTTACCAAGGCATGAAATATTCATCTCTCTCATTGCCCTCCCTCTTCTCCGGTTTTCCTCTTCCTCCCTTTCTTGTGCTCCATGTTCTTCTTGTTCCACTTAAACGCTGAAAAGATCCGATCACGTGGCTGTACTTTTGGTTTCCTGTGTGCAAGGCCAACGGACTCTGCAACGACTTATTAATGAAAACGACGCAGCCTTTTCTTAGTATTCCATTAGTTTGAAATAGCCTTGGAAGTGCTTTAATGACGCTTCTTCTAAAGAACATCAATGACCCCTAATCTAAAGCACACAGAATTTCATATATTCTCTGTTACATAGTGTGTGTTTGTGGTGGCATTGAAAGAAAATATCGCTGTATCTTTCCAAGAGCTCAACCTGGAGCAGAACTAAAGAATCACCAGGCTGTGTCACATCTGTGGAGGCCGTCTCCTCTGAAGGATGCTGCCTGCAAAGACGTGACCTTTAGAGAAGTACATGCTACGGCAGGCAGAAGCATCTCCTAATGAGACGGTCTGTAGAGAATTCACCGGGAGCATCTTCATCGTCTGTTCCCGCTCCTCTAATACCTCAAACAATGGCGCGTTTAGGAGGGTGTTTATCCAGCGTGCCGGTGTACCCACGATGCACTTGTGTGGTCAACAGAGCGGCTACAGACAAGTTCCTTTACAATTTAGAGTTTAGACGTCAACACATGACAAACTAAAGTCGAACACATTACAAATGCATGGTGAACACAACAAAAGCTATATGTAATTTCTCTCATTTTTCACGCTGCAGTCCATGTAATTTATCGCTTTTTACATGTGACTAATGAATACGTGATCTTAAGCACCTCCGCGCAGCTGCAATTGCCATGCTCGAGCCTCTCATAAACATAATTCCAGCCTTTCCAGGCAACACAGTAATGATAAATATTGTGCATTACAGATATTGCTGGAAATTCAATTAAAATCGAAAGTAGCACAAACTGGCAGGGCGGTGTTGTTGTGTAGGCTGCAGATAAGCTGGTGTTGGGTTGTAAGAGGGTTAGGCCGGGGTTAACACCAAGCAAATGGAGAACGCGCCCACCTACACTGCATTATGTAGATTTGTGCGTTTGCGTACCACAGAGGGCACGGGCAGCTGTTTCAACCAGGAAGGTCTCAGCGCCTTAATCTGAGAGCTAAGAGCCCTGTTTCTGTGCTGCCATTGTGTTGTGCAGCAGCTTGAGGGAATTAAAGAAAAAATGGGGAGGAAAAAAAAAAGAGAAGAAATTCAAGGCCCTCTATAATAACCGCGAGGCAAAGCCCGGCAATAAATCAAACAGACACAGATACAATTGAAATCCGGTGCGGTTTTCAACTACGGAAACCCATTCAAAATATTAAAGAAGGAATCTTAATCCAATGCTCCGCTGCACAGTGAAGGACGATGCAGTAAGAGGTAGAATGTTATGCTGGCTGGGCCCGAGCCGCTGTTTGCTCTCGTGTGTTTTATTTATTTTCACCTCGGCGTCTGGCGTGTGCCAGATTTCTAAACACGGTGTCAGAAAATAGCGCACAAAATCTGGGCCTGTTTTGAAATTCTGATATAAGGCTACTGATAAAAAAGAGAGACAGAGAGAGACAGAGAGAGAGACAGAGACAGAGACAGAGAGGCCATGTACAAACATCCATGTGACTGTCTGGAGCTAATGGGTTAACGCAAAGTGACTGTAGGTATTTGAGAGTGAATCTGCATGTCCGTCAATTTAACGATGATGCACACAAGCTGTCAACCTGACATACTTTAATATTTATGAGTCTAGAAATAATGACTGGAACAACTTGTGTTCTTAAAGTGTCCGAAAATTGTGCTCGTTCTGAGCCCTGGTACAGGACGGATTCATCAAAATGCTCTTACAAGCATCAAACACGTTCCAGCAATTTGATGCACTACACTGTGGAATTTGGCTGCCACCCAAAATTGCCCTCCTAGAGCAAATCACTTTGATATTTTCTCTGTGACCCACAATCCAGAACACACAGTAAGTCTGTATCAGTATGTTTGTATTTATATCAGTATGTTTATATTCTTTATTTTATTTTTTATTATTTCACCTTGCATGTCTCTTATGTTTCAACCTTGCTTAAGCTGCTGGAAAACGTGAATTTCTCTTGGAGATTAATAAAGTATCTATCTATCTATCTGCACAGACAAGTGAGATATCGTATTCTTGTATATTTCAGCTATTCAGACCTTGTAACTGTTCTTCTCCATGTCCTTGTTTGAAGGTTTATGCAGATCAAGATCATACAGGATGTTGTATGATGAGAATGCGAATCCCTCGTCTCCTTATTTGGAATGCCCAGTTGCCTGTGTGCTTGTGGCCCACTGCACTTCCACTGTTGGCCTGTGGAGGGTGTCCACCACCATGTGCTTCCTCCTCCCCGACATGCGGTGCTGCCAGCTGCTTCTTTTTCGCCTGCCGCAGTCGAGTTTCAGCGGGAGGGACGTAACGCGCGGTAGGTACACGCCATCCCTCGCAGAGTCCTGCTTCCCCCCCTGCATGCGGGTGCCCTGACCAACCCGTAGGGGTAGCCACAGGGAGGCTACCCCTTACAGTGGGCGCCACTACCAGGGGTTGAACCTGCTGCTGTTTTGTAAGCAGCGTTGTGGTTTTAACCCTTCAAATGTCTAACACTAAAATGGGCTCAAAAGTGTTGTTGCTGAATTGTCATAGCTGTTATCAAAAGTGCACGGACGACCAAGAAGACCTGTGTCTGCCCCCAGTGGATGGCTTTGTTCCTGCCAGAGGCAAAGGCACATTCGTTTACTTCCTCATCTCCTCCTGTTGAGCAGCGGCGCTTTCTTGAATTCTTTGCTGCAACATTTTTCGACACCGCCGTTGCCGTTGTCATGACGTCTGGGGGTTGGTCAACTGTGACTGCTTTCATCAAGTCTTCATAGCTTGCCTCAAGTCTTAAGTTTAGACAGTTTGGACAGCATGAGACGTGCTCATGTTCTTATGGAAGACAAGTGAGAACATCTGGTCAGCTGTTCACACCAAAGAGTAGCAAATTCTTCACAAGTCGGAGAGGAAAAAAAAATCCCATGTCTTTAATCAATTCCGATGAAGCGTTCCTAAGGGACCGTCACAAACGCATTCACAAATATATGTTTTCCTTCCTTTAGGAGGGCATAACGCAACAAGCAAGGATCAATGTGTATCTTATTCAATTTAGAGATGTGTAATTTTAATTTCGCTTGTGCCTACAGCCAGATGACAAAGTAGATCGATGTCGGCTGTTTCCGAGTTACGCGTCGCATTCTTACACAAACATTTCTCTTAATCTTGTGAGCGCCGTCTGGCAGCATCCAGAGAAAGTCAAGAGTTGTGTAGGGAAGATTACGTTTAGGTTATTACGAGATACCGTTAAAATGCTGCAAGGATCGGTATAATCTTGGAGTGTGAGGGTTTAGACTTAATTTCTATGTTTAAAAGGTTTTGTGTTATTTTAGAGATGGGTATTAAAGTCCAAACAGCAGGAGAGAGTAAATAAATAAGAAACTGAAGTGTAAGCTAATTCAGAGTATGAATTATGATTCTCACAACTCTACACACTGTGGTTGGTATGAACAGTGTTGTGAACGTCTATCGTTGGGTCATTGTTCCATTCAATTTGGTGTCGACACTAAATAGACTCCCCCTGGCTAAAGACCCCAGAAGAAAGATGCAGCGAGGTACAAAGGTCAAATAAACACCATTAATCACATTTATTCACCAGCATGATGGTGAAGAATTTGATGCTGAATGCAGAATGTTCAATGGCTGCGCAGGAAAAACAACAGGGTACTGTAATGATTCAATAAATAAGCCCCACTCTTCATAAACATATTTAAGAGCTGTACACACACACACACACACACACACACATCCGACAAAAAATCCTAATATTTTGATGCTGACACATAATAGTCGGCAAATCATAGCTATCTAGCCAATAAGTGAAGCATAGCAGTAAATGGAAAGTGATTGCCTAAATGGAATATGATTGCCATGATAATAGCTTTGTTAGTGCACTCTGCAATTGTGAGGATTGAGGCAGTGAAAAGAAAATGGATCTAATCATAAACAATTTCCTAATTCGCTGTAATCTCGAGATTTTGATGGGACATAGTGCCAGAAGCGAACGAGTGGGATGAGTGACACAAGCGTGCGTTTGAATCTAATTAACGGCGTAATGAGAAGTTGCTGCTGATGAACTTGATCCGGAGTGTGTGTGTGTGCATATGTACAGTATGTGTGTGTGTGTGCGTGTGTGAGAGTGTGTGGCGAGGTCTTCCTGGAAATGATCACGAGACGACACCGCAAATTATAGAGATGTTGCAGGAAATATTGAGCGGAATTTTAGAGAAACTTATAATCAAGCGACGCATTAACCTATATTGAAGGGCTTTTTGCTGGGAAATGATATTGTTGCATTTCACACAAAAAGGCAGAGGCGTGGAAGAGATTCCCTTTTCTTCTCTAATGTGAATCCATCTCATGTGTTGAGTGCTTGTGTGCTTGTATAGCGTTTATAGCCGATGACACAATCCATTGCCCCCTGTGTTTTACAGTACAGTATACAAGTCACCAACGCGTGCCCTCCCGATCTGCATATAACACAAACCCTGCCAAGGTCAAGCCCTCTATGCAGTGAAAAAATGAAAAAAGAAACTACTTCTATTTTCAGTTACACAACATGCTGCATGTTGTTCGCCACAACTTTAGTGCTTCACTCAATTTGCCCTGTGGTAACTAACAGCCTAAATAAAACCTCATTATGCTGACGACTTCCTTCTATATTCTCCCCTCATCGATTTTTATTCTCATCTTTAAAAAAATGTGTCTTTCTTTGTAACATGATTTGCAATGTTCTATATCTATTTTAAATCTATTTATTGCTGTAATCTTGGTATAATCAAATTTGTAAGTGTGTTTTAGTGTGTAAACGTTGTGACATTAGTTCACATCTTGTAAGCCGTTTTGGTAAAAAGAATGGGCTAAAAAAGAGTAAACTTCAAAGAATGAGGACGGCTGCTTACATGCTGTCACGGCGACGTCCAATTCTGTGCTTGTCCCGTTTCTGTCAGCAGATTGATCTGATTAAATCGATTTGTTCTGCTCTCTCATACGCGTGCAATTCTCAACCTGTCCACCAGCTGCCCCCCTCCAGAGTTTGGCTCTCCAGCCAGATCATCTGACTGCCTCTCCTCTCCTCTCCTCTCCTCTCCTCTCCTCTCCTCTCCTCTCCTCTCCTCTCTCTCATAAGCTCTTTCTCTGTGTATACACCAGCTGCCTTAGTGTTTGCTAAATCGTCTTTGTAAGCTTTGTTCGTGGCTCCGGCCTTTCTGTTGTCTCCAGGTTGCTATTGATCCCTTTGCTTTGTCTTTTGTCTGTAGAGAATTTACCTTCGCCTCTTTTGGATTTGTTTCTCCAATCTGCCTGGTAAGCCTGCCTCATTGACCATTGTTTTTGCCTTCCCCCTCATACACACATTTGGGATGTTCCCGCGACTGTGGGAAAACAAAATGATTCCGTATTTTTGTTTCCGTTTCGAAAACACAGTTCAATTGTTGGATATTGTGTCAAGAAGCACAGCAGAGGACGCGGGCACACATAAGTGGCTAGTAATCACCATTTTCTTTGTTGCTTCACGAATTCAATGATAGAGATGTGAAATGTGCGGTGTTGAGTCATCAAGCCGTTGCCTCTGCCACTGGAATTCATTCTTTGCTCTCATTCAATTCCCCTTTTATGCACTCCTTCTTACCAGAAATTCAACATTTGTCTATTAATTAACCTGCAATTGCTCTCCTCTTGCTTGACAGAAAGTCATATTTATGCAGAAGTGCAAGTGTTATTTTTAGGAATGATTCAAATAGAGAAGTTATTTGGCTTATTTGTTACCATTCTTACTGAAGCATTACCAGCGTTCCTGTCTTACCACGCCTGCACGATGTTGGCACTCCCACATACTGGAGATGTTTTCAGTTAGTTTGTCTGATTAGACTTCTCCCCCAGAACTGTGTGGGTGTGCACAGCCTGCTTCCATGACATCTCCCCCCTCAGTCTCCTATGTTAGTTTTGTACCCATTAGTTCAAGTCAACTTACTCTTTCCTTTGATTCTGTTGAAGATATGGAGCCCTGTGTCCTCAGCACATTCTCAATATAGCTCTGCCTAAACTTAACCTGAGCACCAGCTGAAATACTAAACACCTGTGTGGGTTGACAGGAGCTTGAAACCGTCGCCAGATTACCAAAAAAGGAACAATGCTGTACCCGAACAACAGATGCTCTGCTCAGGTACAGTGGGATACAATACACCACCCTACTTTATATGTATCATGCTGTCTATGAAGGGCATATTTATACATATTCTCATTTATATCTATATGTCTATTAAGACAAAGAGCATGAATCCATGTAACAGATTCATTGTGATGATGGCATATATGATTTTAGGCTAAATCACACACTCAACAGCCATTGCATGAAATGTACACACACATATTCCATGCTGGCAGTATCCTGGTTATGATTGGATGGCCAGTGGCAAGTAGCGGGGCAATGGGGTTACTATTAGATACGCATTTCACATATTCTTCCACAAAAATGCAAGACCCACTTTAATGGAGCATCTCGGTGTTATGTAGCTCGGATCACCACATCACAGAAACGGAGGTGCTGCTCTTCCCTGCGTACAAGAGACTCCAGCATCTCCTCCTTCGCCGGAGCTTCCATTCTTGTGGTGATGTTGCATTGCCAGTCTCAAGGGAGAGTGGCACAGCGTCCCACGCAGTGAATTAGTCAGTACTTAACCCTGACACTTCCTTCTAGCCTCCTGTTTCTTCTCTAATTACCATTCCTTCCTTGTCAGTAATTAAGCTGTCCCACAGCGGGGGCTTTTTACCACTAGGTTTAAGAGGAGACGTGTCACCGAGTCCCTCCCCAGATCAGCCCCTGTCGATTCTCCCAAACTTACGGCTAAGAAATGCAGATTAACACCAAGTATCAGCACTGCTCCAGTGATTGTAATTGCAGTATAGCCCCAGGATAACGAGCGTGCGTGAAAGATAAACAAAACCTAAGAGAGGCAACAGAAGAAGGTAAAACACTGCATTTCACTGGAATCTTGTGTAAATAAGAATAGATTTGGTCTGCATGTGTACCAGCGTATTTGTTTGGGTTTTTTTTCCTATTCCCCACAGCAAACACGGCTTACAAAATGCTCATAAACATCTCTCATTTGAAAATTTTGTTTGTAAAAAGACAAATTGCTCACTCGGCTTTCACAACAATGCAAATGGCGACGTGAGAGATGTAAGCCGTGTTACGATCCAAGCTTGGCAGCTCGCCCAGGGCGCCAACGCTCAGAAGAGCTCAAACATCCAAGCGTTCAAATCGTTATAGCTTCAGTCAGCAAATCGCTTCTCACCTCTGCACCCCTGAGCAGAGGTGACGTGACAGCCAAGATCCTCTGCGGACACAACTTGTTTAGTAGCTGTCAAATATAAATAGATAGAAAAACCGGAAATACTGTATTTCGAGCCACACATGACATTTAACTCCAACAAAAAGCTGCAAAACATCTACTGCCCATTATACTTCACTTTATGTTATCATATGCTTACATTCTACTCAACCCGCTATACAATAAAACTAAAGTTGGGTGCCAGGTGACGGTTGGAGGATGAGCGTGTGTAAGATGATATTGGTGTGAAATATTACTGCTAAAAAGGTGAAGTCACACTCTGGGTTTTCACACCAATGTAGAGAAAAATAAACATTTCTCACTCGTTTTTGGAATGGTTTTTGCAGCTAATTTCCTTCTCCTTTCCCACTTCTAACACAACAAACACTCTGATGTGTGACCACCATTCTGTTGTGTGACCCTCAACCTCTGTCAATTTCTCACCTATGGAAACCAAATGACTGTACATTAACAGCACAATCCTGAATTACAATCTTTCCCCCACCAGCCTGATGAAATATCGCCCAATATCCTTAAACTTGAGCCTTTTGTTTGAGGGAAAACACATTAGGCGTGATTATCTAGGAGCACGTGTGATGATATGGAGGTCAAGCTTTCATAACAGGCGTATTCTTATTGACAAAGATGTACGTTGGTACATGTACGCTTCAGTCATTTGAGCCTCTGTAGGCAGACTCTTCCTCACCTTGACGACGACCTCACTGTCAAACTACTTGCTCTGTCCTCATTCATTTTGATACACAACCGACTTGAAGTCATCCACATCTCATAGCACACACACACACACACACACACACACTTTTGGTCCCTTTTCGTCTCACTGCCTAATGGTATCTCCCCTTATGTTTAGTTCCTCTTCCTTTGGTCTCCTTTTATCCCTCTTGACATCCTGGCTGTCTCTTTTCTTATTTTTATTCCTTTGGCTGTAGCCTGCTGAATTAAACATCGCCGCAGCCTCTCTCAGCAAATCTGCCGACTGCATCAAATCTGCCTTCCCCTTGCTCTATCCAATTACGAGTGGCTCATCCAAACTAATTCAAGGCCCGGGTCGGACAAATGTTACACTGTGTTTCTGTTTCAAACCAACGGGCATCGGGTCAGTGCGTCCATGCCGGATTCTGAGAATCCACTTTGAAGGTGCTTTTGTTCCGTTACGAGAGGCCAATAACTGCCATTAAAGGATGTGAACATGTTGGATGGATGGATCGACTGACGCTGTGTTCACAACAATGAAAAGGAAAATGAGAGTAACAAAAAACATTGAATAAAAGGTAGAGTGGGATTGAAGACACAGTGTGATGTACAGGGTAGCTGGGCAGAAGAAGATGTTTGCACATGCAAATGATCAACCATAGATTATTCATTCATGGTGGTGTGCTGATCAAGTGGTTGTCTCTGGGCCGATGCTAGTTAGGAATAATTAATCTTGTGAAGGAAATGTTAGAGCTAAGCATAATTTTCCTGCTATAAACAAATTGCCCTGTCAATTAAAACGCTGTCATGTCTCCAAAACATTGCACCAAGCGATGGATTGATTCTGTATAAGCTACACACGGCGCTCAGAGGAGAACGCGTCTGATGTCTGACCAAAAATGGTCACTTATCAGAATCTATAGTCACCCAAAGGAAGTCACCTATAGTTGTGTGTTTGATGGGTTTGTTATGAAATAGAGCAGTTTTGTCCTCATAAAGGTGTTTATTGTTTGCTTGCATCTTGAGAATGCTTCAAACCCTTGAGGTCCTTTGATTAAATGAAATGAATGTATACAGATTATTTGTAGTTGTGCTGCTACAAACTTGTCTAACATGCAGTGGTGCTCCTGTAGGCAAAAACACTAATAGGTGCTGAGACAGCTAGTTAGCAGCTAGTATGTACTTCAGATTGTGACATCAGCAGATGAAGGGCTAATCATAAACACTGTTAATGGTTAGATTATATCTTCATATCCTCTTAACAGTCTGGGGAGGAAGTAGAGGAGATCAGTCTTCGTACAAGGCAATGTAGGCCAGATGAAATTAAGTGAGATAATGTACTAATTACTGACTTTAATATAACTGGGGAGGATAAATATCAGTAGAGGATCATCAATCAACGCAGGGCAAATCGGAGGTGATTATGGTGAAAAGGGTATGATTACACAAAAATCAGAGTTTCCTCTCTGGGTAGAGAAATGCACAAGTACTGTCCCGATATAAAGCATAATATTGCAATTATTTGAAGCAATTACTGAACATTTCTGCAGGTAATTACAGTGTCAGTCACGTCCATTTTGATAAGTCCTGATCCAATGACAGAAGCGCCTCTACCTGTAGTCACTCTATTCACTCACCTCGCCGTGGCTTCTACACCAAGGATCAATGAGAGCCACGTCATTTTCATAAATATTTTTATTCCAAATAACAGCCCCCATCTCGCCTCTTTGATTACAGTGCAATGCTGATTCGAGACCTTTAAAATGCATTAATGGCGACCGGATTTGCATTTATATTGGATTTTTACTCGGGCACACAAGAACCTCAAATAGAGATCCACGAACAAAGACCAAACGGCGAACACACATCATCTGAAACACATTCGACCCCATAATAGAGTACAAGCAACAGGACTAGAGATGCACGGGCGAGAGAAACAGCCCATTGAATTTGGCTACTAACTGAAGCATGTATTGATACATAGGATTCATCTTCAGCTTCTCACACTGGTGCAACGCAAACGGCAGGGACAGGAAGTGATGAGCGTCGTATCGGTAAAGCACTCGCCTACTATAACGAGGAACAAAATAACCCAACTCGGCGTGAGGATTGCAATCAACGCTCACATATTGGTGAAAATACTTACCAGAAGCACTCCAATCAGTCCTCTGAGTGACCTAGCGCCACAGCCGGGCGATAATTGGGGCCTTGTGGTGCTTCGTTCCCCTTCAAGTGACAGTGACCTTTTCAGATTACCAGACAAGAGGCTGGGCGCATCGTAATTCTGTGTTTATCCTGCAAAATTAGGCAGCGCGCCCATGTTATTAAAGATGGGGGAGATTTGTTTGTTGCCGATCAGGTTGGGCATTGTCCATGCAGCGCGCCTCCTGGGTAATCTCTCTCGATAAGAGAACCTGAAAGGAATGGATGCTTTGTCTCTCCGCAAATCTGATTCAACCACTTTCCACTACTAAATCGCAGAGGCAGAGGAAGTCCCGGGGGAAATTTACAAAGCGATTCAGTCCTCATTGCTGGTCAGAGTGGAGCAGGGCGAGGCAATAATAAGCCATGGAGGACTGAGGGCTATGTATGATTTCATTCCGAACCAAACACTGCACCAGCTGATGCCGGTGATTTCCTCACCCTCTCTGGTTGAAGACGTCCTAATCATTGGGATTACCTGGCCGGTCGTCTGTTGGAATGGAAACACCTGAAGCGCCATTTCCGCCTGCCAAGCCGAGTAGGAAGCACTCCAAAGAAATCTTTACTTGAGGCGACAACAATTTGACAACGACGCAATATAAAAAGTTGATTACGAAAAATAAGATAAGTAACAGGAGTACTACACGAAGATTGGAGTTGAATATCTGAGGCATTAGCACATAAGTGGTAGATTCTCCTCTTGAAATTAAGAAAAAATCTATATCTATATCTGTAGCCGTGTACTTTTTGAATGAAATAACAATAAAAATCCTCTTAGTCGGTGATATGAGGTTTCCACCCCAAAATGTGGGGGATTCTCGTTCCGAGCACCGAGCTGCCCCCTGCTTCTTACTTTATCTAAGAATCCGTAACGTGCCACTGAGCCGGAACGTGCGGCGAGATATGATGTTATAAACCCCCGACAACATTCAACAGGCCAGTAACTACAGCTGTCGTATAAATCTAGTAGAGTACAGAGTGCAGTATTTCCCTCTAGTCTGAGAAAAGTGCAAGTACAACACAAGGGAAATACTCAACCACGAAACTGCCTGATGAGCAGATGAACTCTACAGGTGTAAGATGTTATTTTAATGTGAAGTACGTGGAAGATTTGGCCGTACAGATGCAAGAGGTTATTGTCTTGTCATACAAAAAGGTAATATCTTGTATTGATGGCTGAATTTAATGTCGGTGATGTTTCTCCGGCGGAATAAACAACAGTAGCCACTTGGGCCCAACAACCTTTCCAGAAACACGCGCTCTGTTTTAATAAATCACAGCAGCATCACACACACACTAACTCTCCACCCCGCAGTGTATCTGGAAAATCAGCCTCAGACGGTGTGCGCCGGCGAGATTCATGTGTCTGCGTAACAACCCACTGTGTCAAGTTACACATTATGCAAATGCATTGTTTACTGTTCATGTGACAATATCAAGGCACGGAAGCCAGCAGGGACCGTGGACTTTGTGGCAAGTTACCAAGAGCGATGGGGAGCAGGGCGAGAACGAATCTCCTGAAAGAGCTGCCAAAGGAATGTGGCAAATGGCTCCTCGCTCCTTTTATAATTCAGAGTCCGTGCGTTGCAGGAGAGGAACATCAAAGCTCGTCACTCTGCGGAGGGAGGGGTGGATGGAGGGAGGGAGGGAGGGAGGGAGGGAGGGAGGGCTATAGCGCGGGAGGTTCCTTGCCATCTAATTTTCTCAACCCCTCCTGCAAACGTGAGCTGCGAGGTGATTTGCATAGCAAGGGCTGACGAGGAAAATATAGACGGTGGCATGGGCGTTGTGAATGTCAAAATAAATTATCTCGTCGCCCAAAGAGGAGGAGAAGCGACAAACACAGGTATGCTGAGAAAAGATGACAAGATGACTACTTATTTATATTAGAAGAGGTACAAAATATGAGGACAAAGATGCATCCTGCCCTTTACATAAAAACTCTGACATTACTTTAAAGACAGAACTAGAAAACACTCGTACTTGAAAGTTCAGCACACATTGAATGATGAATGTATTTTGTTATCAATGTGTATTTTGTGATTTCAAAACGAGAAACCAAGTTGATGTGCAAAAGTGACTAATGTAGAGTTCTTTAGTCTCACATCATAAGCTGTCCAATATTGAAAGTACAGTTGGCGATTGGCTGCATTCAGTACAAACAAAAGCTGCGACTCAAGGATCAAAATAGACAAAAACATCAACACAGTCAAAACCACATTCGGCACGAGAAGACAGGAGAAAGAGACTCACCTATAAATTTTATATCTGGTCGTAAATCCTTGGCGGAATCTTTCCACAAAGGACAGATAACTCCGAGAGTGGTGGAAAGGTCCACGGTCAGAGATGAGCCAGTCATATTGCTTGGTGACATGTTGCTCAGTGGCCAACGGGTCCTGGCGGGAAGACTGAACTGTTATATGGTCCCATATAAACAGGAAGCAGATGACCTCAATAAACCTCCAGTTCATGCTTTTTTTTAAGCCGCTCTCTGTTCATTCTCGCTCCATTATGTGGAGACCTGATGGGAGAGAGAGAAAAAAACAAGGGGGGGGGGGGAGAGAGAGAGAGAGAGAGAGAGAGAAAAAACAAAGACGTGTTACATGACAAAGTCCATTTTAAGAAGTACAAGAGGATGTCACAGTTGGGGATAATTGTGCTGTACCAGAACAAATAAGATAGTGAGGCCTTGTCGGTGTCATTTTACCGTGACATGAAATCTGTGTTTCTTCTTCATTCTCATGCTGCCCTGAGCTCTGTGGTGTTCGGCGCCACATGGAGTAATGTTACCCTTTAACCAATGAGCAACACGTACATCCTCAGTTGCGTGGTCGTCACTTTTTCTTTCTTTTTTTCCTTCTAACCCTAACTCTCCAGAGAAATTGGTGCTATAATAACATCTGACAGGGTTATAAGGCTGCTTTATGACACGACACACCCACCCACCCACCAGTGTGTGAGGACGCCACCTCCCTTTACCCAGTGGTGTCAATTACAAACCATCACTTGGAGGTAATGTGGTACAATGTGGTGCTCTATTCAAACACACAATCAGTCCTTGCTTTGTTTAAAATGTTAATATAGTTTATTGTAGTTGAAAGTATTGGTTTCAAACCTGCAAAACTGTCTCAGCAGGACTGCCAGTACATGAAAGGCAGAAAAACTTCAGAAAACCTGGTTAAAACACTCCTGCAAAGACACAAGAGGTTCCACTGGAAACAGATTTCAGCGAGACGCCACTTGTGATGTTTACTCTTTTGGCACTTCTATATTAACATACAAAGGTTAGAAAGTCAATTTCATTCCCCAATGGTTTCTTTGATTCATTTGCAAATAGTGTATTACCCAGAGGAGATGACAGATAACGCAGCTCATCCTACCCGGCTCGCTTCTTGCTCTGTTCTTTCTGTATCATAGGCGCGATAATCTCCACTCACAAGATTTCTGAATTAAAACAGCTCAGTTAAAAGTGGAAAAACTGCAGCATCATCATCATTGCATCCCGTTTGTTGTACAAAGTGTACATTTTCGTCTTTAACATCCTCTTCTATCGCTTCAAACTGATCATTAAAATGACACGTTTGCTCATTGTGTTTTGTCGTTGAACATTATTATCCACTTGCCAGTGAAGCCATGTCTCTTAGTTGCTGATAATGAAATGATTTTCATCAGTAATTGCATTTAAGAACTCTGGCCCCTGGCCGCGGAGCAACCAACAGTGTGCTATCAAGTGCTGCTGTATGCAGAAATTCCTTCCCCTTTTCATGCTTTATTAGACAATAACACATCATAAAAGAGCAGGGAAAATTTAATGGGCCTAATCTTTTTCCTGTTAAATAGAGGATGAACTACTTGACAAAGCTAGAGTCATCACAGTGGTATGCCCTGCTAGGCTGGCAAATTTGAGTTCTTTATTTATTTTGTTAGGTCTTGATGATGTCGTGGTGCAAATGAGACTCAACTGAGCAAATGTGCAGAAGCTATTAGATTCAGGAAACAGGAAACGGGAGGATTCATGATGCCAATGTGGACACAAGCCATTCAAGACATTCAAGCCGAGGGGGAACACAAACGTAAGATATGTGTTTCGCCTGCCTTCTCACATGCTCTCCCCATTTCAATGTCTGCTCCTGCTGCTTTTAGTGCCAATTCAGCATCCAGTTTTCTTACAAATTGCAAAACAGAATAAGCCAGTTTTGTCCCCACAGAGGTACAAATACTCAAACATAGGATATGATACAGAACCTAAAAAGCATCTGTACCTCTGAAATCATAAAAGCAACCGACAGCGACCAAACTACAGTGCATTCACACAGCATCAAAGGAAAGAAGAGGATCCAACAAGACAAAGACAAACAAAAAACAAATGTACTGTCCGTCAGACGAAAAGCTCCCAATGTCTCTGCTGTTGTCAGCCGTCTGTCTTTAGTTTACAAAACAAGAAAAGTGCTAAATAAGTAGAAACTTTCTATAAAGTGGCGTGCGAGTTCTCTCCCACCAGCTGTCGTCGCTGCAAGTTGCTCAATTGGCTGAACAGCCACAAATGTAGTCCAACTCACGCAAACAGTGCCAGACACACACACACAAACCTCAAAACGTGAAATAAGTGATGGCTGAGGGTTTGACAGAAGGATAACAAAGCAACTTCTCCCACATCAACCAAAGACACAGAGGCAGAATGTGACACTGTTCTGTTTAAAGATAATTAGATTAGACGGTTTTCAACTTGGCTATTAAAAAATTAAACAATCTATAATCTGATAAGAGGGGGATGACTCACAGCAGGGACCCGATAAATGATATGGCTCTGTGATAAGGCCGTAAAAATCTCACAATAATTGGGTGAAGTGTGTGTATGTGTATGTGTGTATGTGTGTGTGTGTCCATGTGTGACCGTGCTGTATGTGTCGGTGAATAGAGTCATAAAAATGAATGATCACTGGATTACTGGTGAGCGTTCATCGGCAGAATATGAGCATTTAGAAGGTTGATTGAGGATTTCTCTGGCTGATCTACAAAATCTGAAGAAACTTAAATGTGATGACACTCTCCTGACATTGTTTTGTTGATTTTCTATACCATGTTCTAGAGCTTTCCACATTCCAAATAAGCAGCACAAAAATCTCCTCCATCCCATTGTTTTAAGTCTTGAAATAATGATGGATGCTAATGAATAACTTCACTTCTGACCCTGCTTTTAATTGTCACAAGCTACATAATTAACCTCAACACTTATCCCATCATATACAGTCGTTCACCTTGATGTTAACCATAACAGTCTTAAAACTAATCTCGAGCTTTGAAGGACCTTTGAAGTGACATAACCCACTTTCTCAATAACGTCCTCCATTCAATTCAAAGGCCGGCGAGTCAACCGGCTCTTGCAAGGACAAATGTACAAAAATGCACAGAAAGCCATTTTGTGCTGATGAGGTACAGTATAGAAGGGTATAAGTCCAAGTCCACAATCGCACTCAGACTTTACCACGGAGAAGCGCCTGACTGTTTCTCCATTAGCCTTGAACCTCATCATGGTGGTAGATAGAGATCAATGCCTGTGTGTGTGTGTGTGTGTGTGTGTGTGTGTGAGAGAGTGAGAGTGAGAGTGAGAGAGATTGCTCTGGTGCCATGGCGATTTTGGTTCTGTGTCCGCTTGGTTGCCTCATTTGTTTTCACCGACTGCAGATATGTTACTGTGGGCCGTTCATTTTTAATTTAATTTAAGGATTAGTTGGTGAAGAAAACCGAGCATTGACTAAGCTGAAGTGTATTTTGTTGTTTTTTCCCCACAGGAGTTAATGGAGCACAAAGGACAAGGAATGTTGAACTGAAATATATGAGATGGGCTGAATCACAACTGCAGAGGACTGATAATGTTTAGCAGTTATGTAAGTAGCTATTTCTTTGGTAACCTTAGCTATAATGTAATTAGCTGATGGTTTATAGGGGCTAGATGTTTATAAATCACATCAGTGCAATCGATCAATCTAAATATGCATTTGGATTTGGATTGGCTTGTATTTGCCACATCTTAAACAGTATTTCTCTTAAATATATGCATTGGTACATTTTCTATAGTTGAATTGTGTTCCATTGCAGTGACTGTGCTACACATCCACCACATCCCAGACTTGTTGTCGTGAATCGGAGCCGGCTGGCACAAAGCGCTGCACACCTGGAGTCTGTGGTGTTATATCAGCTCGGTGATGGAAGCGACAGAAAGGAGTCCAGAGGATTTCACACAAAGTTTCTCAAGAGATAGAACTGATGTCAGTACGCGAGAAGTGCCGAGTCAGCAAAAGCAAATACACAGCACTGTAAATAAGGCACAGAGGGCGAATAATGTTAGATTAGCCTGGGAAGAGATACAGATTTGGGTAATAATTGTCTCTGGTGTCCTAGGAGGACTGCTGCCCAATTTAGGTTCAGTTGCCATCAGAAAGAGAGAACAATATAATTGCCGGTGAACTATAGGGACAGTTTAACAACTGGAGAGGGACCATCAACACACCTCGCTTGTGCAGAGGATGTGACTGCATCAGCAATCCTAACTCAAGGCACAGAGGAAGGTTTAAGTGTCAGAGGTCAGTAATTAGAGAAAGCCTTCCTTCATGAAAGTTCCCAACAGAGCCTGCGATCCCACAAAATCCCTTTCAGCACACTGCTGATGTTTCAGAACTCGACTTTGAGCTGTGCCGAGTTGGGAGTGTGCACAATCCAGGTGCACATCCGGCAATTAAATGATTTCTCCACATTGGTAAAGTGTCACTATTTTCTCAACACCTATGGCATTTAACTAAGAAAAGAAATATGGCACATTCTCCATCAAGACACTGTATGTATTTTGACTCAGCACTGGCTCCTATGCAAAAGGTTGACTTCATAAAAGCTGACGTTTTGGCAGCGTGTCAGAACGAGAGCAGTACACCGAATCCCTCCGGTCCACCTGAAGCCATTGTCACGCCAACACGAAGGTCAAAGGGAAGTTTGCAAAAAAGAAAGAGTGCAACATCCAAAACCCAACCACTTCATCCCTCATCTGTGACAAAGGCAAGTGGCAAGATAACTTTGTTCATTGAGAAGATGCTTTAAGTTTCATCTGTCTAGGATGGATATGTATGACTCACACACACAGCTGCCATTGTAGAGTGTTGTGTAGTGTTTGATCAAATACAGCACAGGATGTTGTGATTCCGCAACCGTGTTCAGTGTGAATTTGTGACAATCAAAACGCCTGAAACCTTTGAAGGAACTGTTTCTCTAGATGGAAGAAATCAAGACTGCAGCGGTATATATCCTCTGCAAGAACTGGCTCCTGACATCCTGTTGCACAAGATCAAAACTCTTCTTACAAATCTCACAGGCATTTGACAAATCTGCTTGGAGGTATGTCAAAAATCTATATTTGAATATTAATCTCTGCTGACTGGATGTAGGGAGACAAAGAGAGGAAGAGACGGCGCAGTGGATCGCATTTCTCCTTGAATAAGCAGGGGGAAAAGCGGAGGATGTCTGCTTCAGGAAATCAAAAGCCAGAACAAGGGAGGCCTGTTTCCTCCATCCCCCTTTTAAACAGGCTTATTCATGGTGCAACTCCTCCTCCATTCTGGTTCATTCAAGGGGATTCAATCTCCATTCTGGTCCCGTCACTGGCTTTGCCAATCAATTCATCTCTCCTCCTGCGTGGGGCCCTAAGTGTACCTCTTTGTTCTAGAAAGTTCACAAGAATGAGGAGGCTTGTTCTCCTTATTTGTATTCGAAATCCCAGAGAGGCCGAGAGATCAGCGGAGAATGAAGCTCGAGGCGTCCGACAGGTAGACTCACGGGACTCTGAGCAGACGTATCTCCACACGGTCTCTCCATTTATCCTGCACACGAGTTTGACATCTGGTCGCCAATATGTAATATTTATTTCCTACAGCACGTGCAGATGGAACTCTATGATGGATATAGATGGAGCAAATTCACTCCAAGTGATACAGGTGTAATACGTCCAGCCAAGAAAATCCCTTGACATGAAGGTTACGGATGGCTGCCAGCCTAAACTGAATTTTATACTCCTCCGGGTTACTTTAACTTAGTTCATATATTAATATGACCTCCCTGGGTCTAAAGGGTTACTAGTGAGTGATGCAATGGAATGACAGAATGAGGCGAGAGAGAGAGAGAGTGAGAGAGTGAGAGAGAGAGAGAGAGAGAGAGCTGAGTGGCGTCTAAATGTGCCAAACCAATGTTATCCGAATTCTGGGAATTACGCAGTGCTCCAGCCATGTCTGGAAAGGCGTGGTAATGGTCTGCCACTTACAATTGCTGGGAAGTAACGGAGGAATGGGAGGTCCAGCCGTGGCTAACTTCATTTGTACTGGATTCTTCCCCCCTCCAATCTCTCGCCTTGGTCCTTTCCGTTCTTTATATAGGACTGCAGTGGCACCCTGACCTTCAGAAAACGCGGCTGTGCAAGCAACACTCCGTTTGTTAATTAAATCCTACGGTTGGTCAGTGACCAATCAGCTGGGCTCCAGGATCAATGGCTGATTTTAAAGAACAAACTAATTCACTAATGGTCTGAGTTATTGTTCCAATTTACCTGGCTGCTGAATTATTGTGTCCAAATCTATTCCCGGAGACAAAGGATCAATGCCAGCTGAGGAGAAGCGTTGGAGGGGAGTCGCTCGCATCCGTCATGTGAAGCGGCCCGAGGAACGTGTGTGTGTGTGTGTGTGTGTGTGTGTGTGTGTGTGTAAGGCTTATTTGATAGCTGTCCAGTTGAATGGTTGCAATGCAGGAGTGTTTTATGGGATTCGTCAGCACAGGGACGTCTGCGTCATAAAGCAAAGACATTAATACGAGCACGAGACCTCTAACGATACCGAGTGGAAGGTCCAGATAAATTAAGAGCATTGACCAACCGAACAGCCAATTTAATTTAGCATAAAATGCGCCGCGCTGTGATTCTGACTGCACTGGTTCGGAAAAATGAATCAAACGGCGGAAGGTGGACTCACAGTGAAACTAACACATGCAGTTTTACACAGCGACAGAACAGAATTCATTAGTATCTGGAAAAACCTGCTGATCTTGAACACATATGGGAAGAAATGGCACTTATTAAAGTAGTGATTGGCTCTCACAACCTTTGCAGTCCAGGGCAGGATGTGGGCCGGGCTGAGAGGTGGGACTGAATCATTCCACCTACCCTGTCTCCTTCACGGAAAAGAGAATGAGATGCTAGCTAGGCACGGACAAGCCCCTGCCATTTGTCACCACATCCGCCGCTGCTGCTATATGCTATTGTGCATGCGTTACAGATGAAGATTGATCATTTGTCAACTCGCAAATTGGCTTTCAAGTGCTTTCTCTAATTACTCTGTGGTTTTATTGATGAGAATCCGCCCAGTGCTTTCCTCCGATTTAACTCGCTGGGCAAGGTCTTCGCTTTGAATATGTTGTCTTTACCTTTCTTTCCCCCGTAGGCAACAGAGGGGAAAATAAAAAAGCTCCAGCCTGAACTGACTTTACATGCCGGTGTGGCGCAATGTGAGATAAAAGGCGAACGTGTCGGAGCAACTTGCATTCCTGCCGAAACCGGTCACATTTTAAAATGCGCCCGCAGAGGCCTTTAACACGAATCAGAGCTTCAACACGAGTCACCGGGAAGATGTAAATGACACTGTCGGCGCCCAGGTTCTTCCTTGCTCATGCATGTAAATGTCAGGCGATGTTATCCTGACCGCCGATTCCACCGACGAGACCCAAAAGGTCTTGACAGAAGGGAGAGAAGAGCAGGGAGGAAATGGGCTCTGAGCCTGTTCCAATGCGTTTATATCCTAGAGAGGATGCATTATAAATGGCTGCGATCTTGCTTTTTCCTCAGTTGTCTTTGAGCAATCTGAGTAAAAATAACCCTAACATGGCTTTGAGCCTGCAGGAAGTCAGCTCAGGTCCCTTTGACACTTTTTTTTTTTAATTACCTGCAGGATTAAATGGCAGATTCTCCATCCTACCTCCTCCTTCCCCTCATCTGTGAGTGATTTGCCTTAATTGCTTGTGTCTGTACAATTTTATTTAAATCTCCCCATCGTTGCCAGCGGGGGGGAGTGCAGGTGATTTAGTGTTGTTGCGAGGCAACTGCAAGAGTTACATTTTATTTTAGAGGAACAAGCGAGGAAATGTTTCGCCTTATCGTGAGGGGGTGGGGGGGAGGGGGCGGTGGGGGAGACGGCCGAGCGATTTGCTGCATCAGAGGCTGCGAGGGAAAGAAAGTTCATTCATTTTCTCACACTGAATTTTATCTGCACGTGTGTGTCGGAGTTGCAGCTGAATTAAACCCGTTCCCCCTCCGCCCCCCACCGTTCCTAACGACCGTCACACTCCAGCGACTCCCTCCGGTGGACGGATCACAGACGGAACCCTTGTGCAAAGCGAAAGATAAAAGAAAATGTTCCCGCCAGCACATTTTGCTTGCCTCACGCTGCTTTGCTAACCTTTTTCACCGCAACTTTCCACTTTTGCAGTCACTGCTTGTTTTCTGGGTTTCTCTTGACAGGAATACACAACAGCTGCTGTCCTCTCCGGGGACTGGACCACTGGCGTTAACGGGGTGGGGGGGGAGAGGTTTTAGTCCAAACTGCAGTGGGTTATTTTTGTTCCCCTTTGCCTTTGCTTACCATCCCATCTACTCCCCCGCACCCTGATGCAATTCCACGGCTGAATTTAGTGACCCAATTCCCTTTTGCAAATTGATGTTTACTTCCAATTCGTTCCTTGATGACGTGGTAATCGTGAGACGGTCTGGTAAAGAGCTCCCTCTTCGACCCTCTGCTCTCCAGGAATAGGAAGGAACCAGTGTGTGTGTGCAATGGTCAACGCTCCCTTTTTTTGTTCGTAATTCAAAGCCGTAAATTTGCGAAATGGAAGGAACGGAGAGGGAGCGCGCACACAAGACTCACCGGGCCCCATAAATCAACACAATCTGCAGAGACGCAGAGCAGATGGTGGGAAAAACGCACCCCCATCACAATTCCTTGCAGATTAAGCATTGCAAAGTTAAACTGCTCAGTATTACGTCGTGCTTCATCTCAGCCACGTGCGCGCCACTCACTACTGTAAAGCCTTTTTTCCTCTCAATCCTTTAGTGTTAGACGACTTCTACATCAGCTGTGTGATAAATGGATTTATGTGCATGTCAGCTTTCTACGTAAAGGACAATTCATCTTTACCATATTCATTTGGTCTAAACTACATTTATACCCATTAGCTACCCAATGACCCCATTTCATACAAACACACACGTATGACTTTTGACATAAAGAATACGCCCTTAAAACGATAGATGTCATTTTCGCTCGTAGCCTGCGAGATGGATTGGACGCATTTCATTGCATTGATTATCTCGCCGTCAAGGGCAACGACAATGAGCAACGCCTCCCAAAAAAAAAATAGAACGGAAATAGTTGGGATCAGACGTGTTCGGGGCAGTTTGTCACCGTCTCGCCGCAGAATCAAAACAAATTAGCCAATGAATATGAAAGATGTTAAATCCATAAACATCTTGGCAAAGGCGCAGGAATGGAGGTCACAACTTTGGAGTCATTGTCATCTTTGTTTTTTTTAACAGCGCACTAGGAAATTGGCTTTGAGCGGCGAATCTAAAATTAGAAAGAACACTGTTGTGATTGTTGTGATTTCACAATATTTAATTAATGTGATGAATGTGGGGAAAGTAATAGGAAGTTACGGAAAGGACGACTCGGCTGTGTCCTAGAGGAGACGGTGAAAAGGACACTACTTTGGGGAGATACTGTGTCATATACTATTCAAGCAGGCTTATACACACATACACACGCGCGCACACACACACACACACACACAGTACATACAGTAGATCCACATGAGCAAAGGCATCCTGAGCAGACATTTTCAGGGCTGATATGACTAAAAGGATTGTGAATTTTTGCTGAGAAAAGCATTTTCCTTTCTGCACTACATTCCGTCTCCACTTCCTGGGAGGTTATCACTTGCAAAAATGTGCCCTTGATATGGGTTATACCAGGCAATGTGCACCCATTCCCCACGTTCGGATTTTAAAATAGAGCGCTCTTGACCCCTTGCCTTTGAAATTCTTTCAATGTTGCTTGTATTGGTCCACCTAAGCCGCCCTCCTTTATGCTACAGCTCACAGGCTTTTGCAACCAGGCGAGCAAGCATCTGCCCACCTTTCATGCTAACCAAGTTGCATAAGCCTTTCAAAATGGATACAGAAGTCAGTAAAATCTCAATTCTTGTTGACCAGTAAGGAGACGTCTCATTTCCAATACTTCAACCTTTAGAATCTCAAAAATGTGGACGTTGTTGCAGAACAACAGAGGCGACTTTGTCAGATCTTTGACAGAAATGCATCCTAATCCATTCTAAAAGCATAATGAGGTGCGGATTGGAACATGTAACCTTTCCTTCCTCTTGGGAGTAAAGGGCGTTACTTCAATTTCTGATGAAATCAAAGCAGAACTACTGCGCTAACGTCTTAAAAAGGTAAGAAGAAGAGAAGCAGCCAGCTGGGTTTCTGCTCTGGAGCTCAGCGTTTTCGCACCGTCAGCCACCAAGCTTATATTTAGGCTCCGATTTGGTTAACTTGCACATTAAGCAAAAGAAACCTAGCACAGATATAAATTGTGTTGTGCGAGACAAATGGGAAAAAACAGAGCTCTAACTGTCCCGCTATTGTCTTGTGACAAAACAATGGGAATAAATTAGAAAGTAAAACACAAAGACAGCGAACAACCTGGAACAATACAGAGAGAAGAACAGCTGAGTAACAGCCACATTCATAAAAAAAAGGGGGAGAGGACAAAAGACTTTGTGTGTTCCAAGGAGACAACTGGGGACGAATTGAAATGTGGTATAATGTGTGTGTGTGTGTGTGTGTGTGTGTGTGTGTGTGTGTGTGTGTGTGTGTGTGTGTGTGTGTGTGTGTGTGTGTGTGTGTGTGTGTGTGCGCGTGTGTGTGTGTGCGCATGTGTGTGTGAGACATGCATGTGTGAGGTGTTGATAAGAAACTAGTGTTCATTTAGAGTGAACAGGCTGGAATTTGGACGTTTCACATGAATATTTGTGGCCAATTTCGGTTTTGAATTTTAAAGGCGCATCTGTTTACATTCATGCAGTGACAGTGCAGGTTGTTCTCTGTGTAGTTCAGTTTTGTCGACATACTCTGCCACATTTTCGACAAAGTTTTCCCTCATTATCATGCAGTTTGTGGAAGCGTCTTTGTCTGATGTGGAAATTGTGGCTGTGGGCTGTTAATTGATTTTTGCTCTTGTGTGACTGTGCACTGACTTAAGAAGAGAGTGTGTGTGTGTGTGTGTGTGTGTGTGTGTGTGTGTGTGTGTGTGTGTGTGTGTGTGTGTGTGTTTGGCAGTTTTCGAAAGGGAAACAATAGCAAAAAAGTAAAAGGTTACTGTAGCGGAGAAGCAGCGAGTCTCGGGAGCTGCTGAAGGGGTTAACAAGGAGCGTGCTGATGAGTGATCGGCTCCCTCGTGGTTAAGAGGGAATGAGTGGGAATTTTCGGCTCACTCGATTGGAAGACGAAGCGAGAGGAGGTCGCCACTCGACTGTTCAAGCGGACGGGATATTAGAGGGGAGCGAGGACCAGAGGGAGCCAAGAGGTGTGGCTTAGAAGGAGTAATGAATGAAAGAGAAGGCCTGGAGGTGAAAGAATTAAAAATGAAGGAGTCGGCTTCTTATTATACGTTCCCCAAGTTCAATTACAGTGATGGAAGAGATTTCTGACGAACGCCGGAACAATAGGACATTGGGACGGCGCTGTACCAGAGTTTACAGACCTAAACTGATGACGAGGCAAATGCAAAATGTGGACAATATGATCTATTTAGAGATCAGCTCGTCCTCTTCCTCGGCTGAAACCAGGCTGGTATTTAGCCAAAGGCGACTGCCATTTCACTTTTTTTTTGTCTTTTCTGCCACGCTGTGTCTTCTGTGCCCTACATTGATGTCACGTTGCTGTGCTGAGTGTGCAAAAAGACCAGAAAGGATCGTGCACGGGCGAGCTTCCACCCACACGCCGGCCTCTCCATCATTCAAACCAACAACACAGACGGACGCCGCCGCCTGCATCAGCTTTGGGGATGCAGATCGTGATCACTCGTCCTAACTACGCACACGTGCACACACACTCACACACTGAACATAGACGTGAGAGTGTAGATTCAGATTTCAATATACTACTGTTTATAATACCTTGTTTTGAGGCTTTATCATCTATCAGTGTGAAACTACTGCAGTATAAATGCATGAAGTGAAAATGGAAATTTTAATATTTATACTTCAGTAACCTTGGTTGCAATGAATCTATGGTCATCACTTTCTGAGGGCAGCTCATAATAAAAGCCATCAAATCCACAAAATTGATTCAGGCTTTTATTTTGAAACAGGTCAGGAAGTCGCCTGTTAAAGTTCTTCACTCGTTCATCTCAACAATTCTACATTTGGAGCTGCAGCTGCTCGTACGTGAATCGGAGAATATAACTAAGCTTTGTTCCAGTGCCTCTGCTGTCAACACACCACACACACAACAAACACACACACTCATTAAACACTCAAGTTTAATAATGTAAGAGAAATGAGATCCACTGCACAACATTTCCTACCCTGAAATTACAAACGTACGCATGTGTGTGATTCTTTTACCCTTACACACACACAGACACACACACGTGTTTAACATGATATGGACGGGGCTGTTCCCTGTGTGAACCAGAGGTAAACACTATAATGAAGCTATTTTAACTACAAACGCCCATAGATTGATCGCAGAATGTTTTCATAACTTCCTTGGTCCGATAAAATGACATTAAACTGTGGCGGTTTGTCAAGAAACGAGACTACGACGTCTGTTGTGACCAAAGGGGATTGATGGTGTTTCCCATTCAAAGATGACAACACGTGCAAGTGCTAAGCAAACACGGTGCAAAGTGTATTTTCTAGATAACAGAAAATCCAGGAAGAATTGTGTTGAATTATAAAGTGGCTCTGCAGCCGCCGTCTGCACAACGCAAACAGGATTGTAACATGACAGTCATGTATAATTCGCTTGTTGGGAATTGAGAGCTCACAGTAAATCACAGCAAACAGCCGCCGATTGAATCATATATGAGATGCTTCTGTACGACAGCGTCCTCATCCGCTTTACACACTCGGTCTCGGTTTGCACGCAAATGAGCGAAACACAAATCCTCTCCCGTTCTGGCTGAGGCACGTCTGTTGCATTTTGTGAGGTTTCTTTGGTGCTACCAGAGAATCGTCTCGCTGACTGTTTATTCCGTAACCGCAGTTCGAAATCCGTCCGGCTCCTCATCAGCGCTTCCATCGACCCTACAGGACTGACGGAAATGGTGCTGTAATTCCCAAATTAGGGCACGAGGAGAAGTGTTAATAGAGGTTTGGCGGCAGTGCACTCGCCTGGGTAAACAAATTATTCCTTTTAGGTGCAGACTCAATCAATGCCCATTTCCAATGTCTCAGCACTGTCGACAAAAACAACAAGTGCGTCATCCACTCTGGTGTCTGAGCATTGATTATACTGGGGATAGATCCCCTCCGGATACAAGCCACAGCATGGGAACGTACGCAAACAGATCAGAGCTCCTCTCTCCTTGGTTGAGAATCTATGAATATGCAACTATGGCCACAGCCACCAGCACCACTGCTCTCATCACATGTACTCTGATAATTAGCCACATGTAGCATTGGAAAGAAGATGCCAAGTTGATCTGTGCGCACGATCGGCTTCCTCTGATTTGTGACATCAGAGGGCGTCGTACATCGCCAACAATCCTGCGTCATAAACCGCCAAAGCTCCGGGAAGCAGCTGTTTGTTATTGGCAAATGAACGCACAATGCAAACAAAAAACACTTACAACACAAGAGGACCCTTGATCATAGACAGCATTCACGTAAGGTTCAGTCTGTGCCCAGTCAAACATTGTCCATTTCAAGCAGAGATATTAAAGAAAGAGCCACTGATCTCCATTGGGAACAATTACGGAGATGTATCCAGTTACGTGAATATGAAAATAGAGAGAATGAAACACTTCTTTTCATGTTGGGTTTAAGTGATTCAACTCCATAAAATGGCGGAAGTTAAATCAATAAGGAAAAGAGGTTTCCACTCAGACCGACAAAGGCTCTTCTTGAGTAAGGGACCTCAACTCAACTCAATATTAAAGGTTATAAAACACACATTTAGCTTTCTTGTATCTTGTATAGCTATTAAGTGTTTCTCTTCAATCTGATCCACCATTCTGAAGCATAATAACAATGAGCCTTACATTGCGTGGATGATGTTTGATCCAGTACAAAGCCAGCCCAGAGGGGGAAACGCAGAAAGAGCTGCGCTGCCTTACAACTGAATTTCACATTATTGCAATTGTTTTACTTCACCCCCCCCCCACAAAAAAAATTATTATTTCATATTTCTTTGCTTTGGAAAGTCTTTTCATTCTCCTCCTTACATCCTTCTAAAGCGCCTTCACAAAGCCTCCTCCTCTTATCTATTCCCTCCTCTGCCTCCCACACGACCGTGCAAAGCAAAGAAACTCGGCGTCTTCGTCTCTGCAACCCCCCCAAACAAAAAGAGGGCGAAGAAGAAGAGGAACCCATCGCCCCCCCCCCCCCCCCCAGTCAACCCTTGCGATTCCACCCCCCCTCCATCTCTAATAGGCGCTCCTTGTGTTACACGATCACCAGGTGTCAAGATTAAAGAATGGCTCCCACTTCCCAGGGCAGGCATAGATGTGGAGTCAAGAGAAAATAGCGCTCCATAATTACTGATAAATTGAGCACACTGCCTCCCCTCTTCCTCCGCCGTCCTCCTCCTCCTCATCCACCTGGACTCCCCACCGGTGTCAACGTGAGGGGCTGAGCAAGTCAAGAGGAGAGAAAGAAACAAGAAGAAGAAAAAGAGTTGACCACGCCAGACACTTTTCCTCTGCTGATATTGCAGTTAAGTTCAGGCAATTCAGGGCCAATTGACTGACTTGGAGGTTTTATTCACCCTCCAATCATCTCTTCTCTGAAGTGGGGCTCACAGCGCTGCACTCACACAAGGCAGCTGCAGCCCGAGCACAATGGCACGGGATCACACTGCAGCAAAAGCAAATCTGCGCCGAATTACTCCGAGAGCACACACACGCACACACACACACACACACGCTCTCTCTCTGACAGGGGTTGGGACCTGCGTCGGTCGCTGAATGTGAAAACACAACTCCAGGTGGCGCGTTAGAGGGAGGTTCTCCGGAAATTGCCTCTAATGAAAACTGACCTTTTTTTGAAGTTAGTAGCTTAATTTGCCATTCTTGTCCTCAGCATCCCTCTCTCTCTTTCCCTCTCTAATATACATTAAAGCATGTGTCGTGCGAGAGAGAGAGAGAGAGAGAGGCTGGCATTGGCGTAAAAGAATGACGAGCTGGCGGCATCTCCTCCCTCCCTTGGGTTGCCATTGTTTATTGATAAATCCCCTGCAGCCTCGGTGGGTACAGCAGCCGAGGTGAACGCAGTCCAATTTGGAAGGAATGTTGATAAGCGCGGCGGATGAGGAGGCGGCGGCGGCGGCGGCGGCGAGGTGAAAATTTTCTCTGCTAGACTTCTGAAGAAAGAAAATATGCAAAGACATCATTTTGTCTCTTTTAGAAATCCTCTCGCACCACTATTTTCTTTTTTATTTATAAATGTACAACGCTTCATCCTGCTTCAGGGACATGCTGACGATTGACCTTAAACGCTTCCCGCCAACTAGAAACACTTTAGGGAATTGCTCTTTTTAGTCAAGATTTTGGGATATCTTCTAATACAGCAGTGGGGATTCTTCATGGGTGGGAGAGAATGTTTGAGTTAACAAAGGAAAAGGCTCTCAGCAGGTCAGAGCCAGTCGTGACCTTCTGTTATTGGAAAATGAGAGTGAAGTGTGTGGTCCATACTGTTAGATTTGACTGTTTGAAATGTAGCTGGAAAGATGAAACATTGGTATCTGAAGACCCTCAGTCAACATCAGCAACTTTCAGCCAACACTACACCTGGGATTCACTCTGTTTGCGCTTTTTCTGCACTTTGGAACGTTAGGAAATCAGACACAGTGAGTCCAGGTTTCTTTTTGCCAACATAAAGCCAATCGCAACACGGTAGAGCTGCTTTTATCTTTGATACATTATCCCTCCAGTCCCTTTCTACCAAGTTTTCCAACTTATGTGATGTACAAACATACCAGCAGATGTACCTTTTACTTTTCGATGCAATTTCCATTTTGTGTTATTAAAGCACAAACCTTTCAGAGTAAATGATTCACTAAATGCAAATGCAATCGTAAGAACAGAATGTACATATTTCGAGATATAATGAGCATGCAGAGGCCAAGGAACACAGGAGCATATCCCTGCAAATTTGATGATTTCTTCTTCAGTACCCAGTAATCATATTCCACATCCTAAAGCAAATCTAGTTCATATTCAGAAATGGCCTGAACAATGTTACAGCCTGGAGGTGAGAATATGCCTTTAAAGCCACAGACGTATAGATAATATAGTATAGTAATGAAACGCAAAGCCGCTGTAGGAATGAATCCTCATCAACTGTCATGACAGTTCATTACATTAGCCTGTTAATAATACTCTGTCTCATCATTCATTCATTCAGCTGATTAAATACAACGGTTACGTGAATGGGCTGGCCAAATAAAAAGTGCACAATTTGAAGATGCGCCACAAGGTTAGAACACCACAGTAACAACCTTACGAGCAATGTCAAAGGATCACAAATACAGAAGACATAAATCTTTAGTCAGTCAATATTCCTCGGGCTGTGTGTGACGATGTGCATTAGGCAATTGGGCTCCATCCTGCATGCCAGGAATGCAAATGTCCCAATGGTTCATCCATTAGCACAAATGGAATTTACATCTATGAACATGAGGCATGTGTATGTTTAGGATTCTAATTAATATGCATGTCTTCTGTCGTGGCAGATTCTGAACTTTGGCTGCTTAAGAGACGATCCCAGTAGGAGATGGCACGCAAGTACAAAGGCACAGGGTCAGATACTGTATGTATAAAATACATTACTTATGTGGTGGGTCACAACTGAATGTACATGGCTCTCAGGATATCAGTCTCAGTGCATTCTCCATTGCTCTGTGTAGATCCACTAAACAAAAATATAATACTACTACGAAATAAAACAGAAATTATGATTTCATGTGATTGTAGTGAATCGTTTTCCTGTGAAATCCCAAACATTATAATGCCTTTAAACATAATATTAATAATAAATGCACAAATAATAATAACAATACTTTGTAATGTATTATCATTACAGTATAATGTAATACAGATCCAGAAAATATGGATCGTTATTTAGCAGGAAGCTAGCATCATCGTCGGTAATCAACAGGCTGCTACGTGTAACTTTAAGCCAAACATCTATGAACTACTTTACTGATCAGTTAAAACCAGCGCGACCATTTAGCAATAAAACAACAAGACAACGAAGAAAAACATAAAATATTACCTGCAACACCGCATATGACAATGGAATGACGACAGGAATCAACAGGGGTCTCGGGATAAAAGTCTGGACAACAAACAGGTGCAATTAATACGCGAGTTGAACACTGAAAATGTCCGTTTTGTTTTTGTCTCTAAAATATCGTTTTAAGGACTAAACCACACATAAGCTGAACACAGACAGTCAGCTAAGATTATAAAGGTACACCATATTAAAAGTTACAACGTATGAACATTTACAAATTCACTAAATCAATTATTACAGACCTTGCAAGATTATACACCTCAGTGAATTCCCCATTAACCACAGTGTGCTGTACTGCTGTTTACCTATAGGGGGCGGAGTTGCGCTACTTTTGCATTAATTTAACTTAGTTATATTATACTCTGTTACACATTTACTGTTTTGTTGTAGTTTGATATAAAAGGTGTGACCCCCGCATCCTTAGTTTGGGTTGCAATACATTACACTTACAAATCAGCATATCCATTCGCTGCTTCTGCAAAAAATACACCCATTTTGCATGAATGACACAAATACTATTAATACTAAAATGACCCAGCTATGAAAATAAACCCTCTGCTCCTTCGATAAAATCAAGTAGCCTTTTCTGAACATCTGTGAAGTGGCAATATGTTGCTTCCTACAGACAGTGATCCCAGAGTTATGAAAGTGTAGCTGCTGTATGCATAATTGGAGTAAGAATCTGACAATAGCATATAGGAAATGTATGAGGGCATTTAATCAGTGTGTCAAAGTTGGACAAGAGTTCAGCTGTTACGGCCCTCCACTGTATTTTTCAGTTCCAATTTGAACATTAAAGTGTGATTTGTTATCGCTTTGCTTTTGGCTGCTGTAATATTCTGCATTATCCTGCAGGCAAATGCCAACAGCATAGATTGTGCCTGTTACAATGGATTTCACATTAAATTTGACCTCTCCACTGCCACTAATATGCTCAGTACGTTCTAAAAACACCCTCAAAAGCTCAATAGACATTAGGAGTGAGAGACAAGAAGCTTAGACATGCATATGTTCCTGGAAGGCAGAAAGTTTGAAACATTCTGAGCATATGGCGAGACAGCAGATGGGGATAGACAAGAGGATGATTTTATGGTAAAGTCTCAACAAACAAAGTAAAGCTTCTTGGTTGCTAGTCAGCACCGAGAAGTTTGTTGAATTTTAAAACCATCTCTTTACTGTTTGCATTATGAAATAAATGCTTTTTCTCGACGTTCGCACTTCAAAAGGTGTGATATTTTACATTTTGTCTACTGACTTGTTGTGTGCATTGAGAACTTCATACATATTTTCTTAATTAATGCAACAGATATAATTGCATGCACATTGCAGAGAAAGGTGCACATCTAATTTATCTCCTGCTTAATAAAAGCATGACAGGAGAAAAGGTGCGAATCGTGGGTGAGATCAGGCAAAAATACATGTTTTTAATGGTGTGTTGCAAATCACCAGGGTTGTTTTCACATATTATTCTGAAGTCTGCAACAGAACAGTCACTCCTTGTATTCTAATAGTTCAAAATTCTCAACATGCCTCTGTTTGAAGAGAAATATTTCTTATTTTTGTGCTTCAGACATTGTTAGGTTGCCAGGTTTCATGAAAAAAAGCTTATGCCAGGAGATGAATCAGACCTCCCGTTACCTTTGAGCAGCTGTCTGTTACCTGCTACAGCTCACTGACAACTACATGGAGAAGTGCTGATCATCTGTCAAAAAGTGACGCTCGTCAGTGTGTAAATACAAAGATTCACACAATAACGGCAAACTTTACACGATAATAAAATATGTTTGCTATATTCCTTGTTTCTTTGCCTGTAGTTTCTATTCCTGTCCGTGTAATAATGTGATTATTCCCATACAGTCCTGCTTAAGTAATTTTCACGACTGCATAAATGGCACCGTTGTGGATAATCTAGTTTAAACGACTTGGGCACTGTTCGATTATCCAGAGGGCATTGTGGCAATCTGATTTTCCCCCCATGACTCTCACTATTAAAATTGCAAATTGCGGTCCTCCAGGCACTTTTGGAAACCTGTTGGAAACAGATGATATATGACATATGCCACTGATGCACCCCTGGCAGCCCGGTGTTTTTGGATGAAGACACAGAGTGAATATTGGGGGGAACAGGCCATCCTTAGGGGGTTCCGTGTTATGCAGTAAAGTGGAGCGAGGGCTTAAAACTGTCCAAGACACCTTTTATAGGACTGTGTGAACAATATCCACTGTGTATCAGGGTTCAGCCTCTGAATATCACACGATTACCGAGTTCTCATCAACCACTACAGCAGCACGGGACTGTTAAGAAACGTGACCACCTGCTTTGTAGCTGCATGGAGCTCAACACTCCAACAAGCCGGTGCACATAGTGTGGATTCATTAACTTGTTGAAACTGAAACAGTGTGACAGAGACTATGAAAATATGAGTGAAGCACATGGCTGCATGATCATGAGCTCCACGCCCACGTTGGTACGCTCCAGGAGCTGTGATCAGAATGTGTGTCAATGTTCTAACTGGTGTCGAGTCGAACTGGGAGTAGTGCACGTGATTATGGTAATGAGTTTAAGAGGCTAATCATATGTGCTGTATGATTATTCATATAACATAATCAGGCTTTTCCCCGTATTATGATTATAGTTATTATTTGCACGTACACACTCCTGGCCAATTGTTACAAGCGAGAAAAAGCTTTTTGTTTCATTGCAATGGGATGGAGACACAAGAAGAATGTCTATTAAGTTTATATTGACAATTGCATGAAGGGAATCAATAAAATTAACAAAGAGAAATATCTTTGCTTTGATACAAATTAGGGTCTTCAAAACCATTTTCACCCCTGCGAGCACTATTTTGCTTTAAATAGCTCATACATCACTACAAGACTGAAACATATCAAATGTTTGTGCTGCAGGGAACATGAGAAGCAACAGCGAAGCCAATTGAGTTAAAGGGAGTTAAAGGGTTTATATGTAATTCATGCTCATTGCTCACTATTCTATTGTTCAGCGGAGTGAAAGACCACCACAAATCGAAACAACACCTCCCACCCGTCTCTCTCTCTCTCTCTCTCTCTCGCTCTCTCTTTCTCTCTCTCGCAGCAAGATGGGTTAGCAGATGCTTCCCAATTCAACCCCATCAATTACGTTGCCAAAACAATCGCCATCATTTTTCTGCCAAACCGGCATAAACCTCCATTGCTGATAGCTTCTGCAAGCACACATTTTAGATTTTGGCCACAAAGTCTCAACTCAACTTTGGTGTCACAGACTTTTGGGATTCTCTCTTGGAAACTTACGGTGCACATATTTGTCCTATAAATACTAGTTTGTGCTTTGGTTGCTATTTTGCATGTGATTGTCAATTTCTAGATGGACTCTTGTGAATGTAGGGAAGGAAAACAAAGACAAAAAACAGACTAGAGGAGCCATTGACTGTGATATACAACAATAAGATCATCGCTCCATCACCACATTTCTATTCTGCCTGTATCCCTCAACCTTTTGAATAATGTATTGCATGGAAAACAGCAATGTGGGAATGCGGCAGCAACAACGGCTGTTAAAGATTACGGTGACTGAAGGTGCACTTCCTGGATGCTCGTTTCAACACAGCTGACATTGCAATGATGTAAATAGAAACCACTTTGAAGCGTTTTTTTCCATCACATTCCACGACAAATGAGTATCTCAACGTCAAATTAAGCTACTGACTTCAATTATTTAATATGCATCTTATTGCAGTTTTATTATTCTATTAGGGGAATGTTATAGCATAAAATTAAGTACCTTTTTGGGGTATGTTTAGCTTGATGGATAGATTTCTCAAGCTGTCACACTGAGCCACGGTGTTTTCTAAACCCAGCTCAGCTCCCCAAGGCTTCACACCTTGCAAAAAAATTTGGATTTTTCTACCTCTGATAACTGACAAACTGGCAGAGAGCAAAAAAAATCCAGGTTCAGGTTTCAGAACATGTCCTCACAGAAACTATAGGCGACATCTCTGGGAGCTATAGCTGAGTTTTTCCTACAATGTATGGATGTGGGGAAAGAGCAGACGGAGCATCACCCCAGACAAAAATGATCAGATGAAGCTGTGCGGAGGTGACAAATCTCCATGATGAGATGGATTAAAGCTGGAAGTTGAAAGAATAAACTCAGCAAGCACTCAAGAAATACTCCAACAGATAAAAATCATTTGCGTTCATCTTTGTTTACCTCTTTGAGCTAAATCAAAAGGTGCCAGTGGGACTTCAAGCTAGAGATTAGATCAGGGCTGATTTGGATCTGAATTCGAAACAAATCAGCCAAGTTTGAGTTCTGAGAAGGAGCAAGCTCAACAAATACCTTAATGTTTTTGAGTCAGTATTCGTAAAACAAAATCAAAATCATCATATTAGTAGAAATCCTCCATCCAATCCTTTACACATGATTCCACCTCCACTTACACAACTTCATTCATCATTATATACCACCACTATCCCATTCTGCTATGGATCTCTTACTGTGGATGGAGTGAGGGCTTCATTTTAGTTTTTCAGCCATTGATTGTCAATCCAGCAGCAGAAGACACAAATGGCTGCTGAACATGGATTTATTGACAATAACACAGTCCAGAGTCAGAACCAAAACACACTCTCACGCTTTCTGCACAAACAACACTAATTTGAATCCAAAAGTGCAATTTTGGGTTTCGAAACAGATCTCACACTCGACTTCATGTCTGAATTTGCCCCCTCGTGGATATAATATTCCCACGGTTTCAAGTAAAGAAAGAAGAAAGACAATCTAAGCATCAATGTGTGCGTGTGGGAGTGTATGTGAGCGTGGGTATACATCACACAAGCCCACGTGATGTTTGTCGCTCTCTTATATATTGAACACTGGCCCAGTATTTCTTTGAGCGTCTGTCACATGTCATTACGTGACCCTGTTGTTTGCTTCCAATAAAAACAGATTTTTTTCCAACCCCCTTGGGACGCAGCCTTCTGGCCACTACAGCTGGAATGAACACCCACATAAAAACAAAGCCAATACCAGAGCGAACCATGCCAATATGAGAACAGTGCTGTTCTCCGTCCGCCACGATGACAGTTTATCGTTAATATCCTTGTCCACACACACGCGAGGACGGAGAAATCGTTCAACCCCGAGGAGTTTCTGCAAAGGGTAAACAAACAAGCAGATTCTATCCTCCTTTCCTCCCTAATTATGTGCATGGGTGTTTATTTGCTTATTATATAGTTCATCGCTAATTTGCACTGCCAAAGATCTCTACCAAGGGCCCTCTGCAGTGTGGCCTCTTTGTGAGCTTCATCGATATTAGGTCATCTAAGCCGTGACACAAATGTGGCTTCAGGCTGCTGTTGGCATTTTCACTTTGGCGATTTGATGTGGGAACGCTTGCCTTCTGAGGAATGATTACATATTACCGTTGTACTTTGTTTTGCTATTGAAAAGGCCACCTGAATAAAGAAAGCATTCTGAATAAGCCATCATTTCTTTAGTAATTTTCTGCCACCACTGCAATTTTCCTGCACTCCACACAGCACAAACGCAATCATGTGCACTGATTTGCTTGATATGGGGTCATTTTGGAAACACTTGAAAGTTTGCAACAGTATGCTGTCAGTCACTCAACTTGCTCTCTGCTGTGTCTGTCACATAGTGTTCGATGATTTGACAGCATCCCCGTTTGCACTCAACCTGCTCAATAATGAGGCTTATGGAGTTGAGATGACTGAAGCAGAGTTTTTAACCTGTACTTACCAAACACATAGAGACGCAAATACATTCTCCCAAAATGCTCTAGCAGAAATTGAAACAGCTTCCAGACCAATTTCTCTCATTTCAAACTTGATATCAACACCATGCACAGTTATATTGCCTTTGGCCACAGGATGATATCCAGTGTAAAAGAGCTTGAGCTCCCCTTACAGTTAGCAGGCGGTACAACAGTTAAAGTAACTTAAGGGAACGCGGAACAACGGCAACTTTGCCTCATTGGTGACATGCAGGCACGGACACACACACACACACACACACAAGCAGCGCAACCAAACATGCACACGCACACTGGGTGATGCACGTACACCGATAGGACTGAATCTGAAGCGCATATGTCTGAATATCGGCGATGAATCTCATTCTTGATGCATGATAATACAAAAGTGCAAGCGCAGATCGCATATTAGCCCACCTGGGAGTACTTTTGTAGTACTAATCCAGAATTTAGAGTATTACTTTCAGCTAACGGGGCGATGGAGGCTCTGGAATGAATTGATGAAGGTGGACAACCGTGAGGGGGGGGAAAAGCCACGATTGGACTGCAAATGTAAATAGACTGAAAACAAACGCGGACGCCGGTGCTGCATATGTGATCTATAGGCCTGTATACGCTAACACACACACACACACAGAGGGACACACATTTCTTGTAGAATTCATTGACGCCGCGGCAGGTACAGCTACGTGCATATTGGACGCCGCGACCCCCACCGAATTCGGAGATCGTCGTCCCCGATTGATGCTTCCTTTCATCCGCACTTTCTGCAACATCACCCCGGGAAGATGCTGTCTCACTGCGCGCTGAGGGGGAGACGCAGTCGGCTGTGCATAATCGAGAGAATAACTTATTCGCGCGATAAGCTTTTAAGAAGATTATGATAAGACTGCTGCTGGTGTGTGTGTGTGTGTGTGTGTGTGTATGTGCGTTTGTGTGTGTGTGGTTGTGTGTGTGTGTGTGTGTGGTTTGGATGTTAAACCCATCAAAACGTTGCGGACGAAGCTTGAAACGTTCATTTAACAGCTGAGTAAAATTGAGAAGAAGGAGGAAAGAATCGGATCCACCGGCCATCCTACAAAAAAAACAACAACATGCTGACCAGGCAACATCGCTATAATTGTGCCCCAATACAACCTAGCCTTCCCGGCCACTATACCTCGTGGCCGGCGACACAGGAGGAAATAATGTGATACATCTTGATATATGATCTGAGGATGGGATCGAAAAGCGGCTGTGATCGAACCCGCCACTTACCTAAAACTGACTCTCCCCTCTCCGCTGTGTCTGTGCGCCGAGGTCGGTTAGTGCTCTGGCCAACAACTTCTGCTGCTGGAGCGTGTGTATCCAGTGCTCATGCTCATGCTGGCTGCTCAGACGGTGATGTTGGATTGCGGATGATTTGGCGATCCTTGTCATGCTCAGAGGGAGAAAATCCGTCGCTCCGGCGTGGTTACGGGCATCAAGAGCAAAGTAGCCAAGTCCGTCATTTGAGGAGGAGGAGGAGGAGGAGGAAGAGGGGCAGAAAAGGAGGAAATAAAGGGGGGCGATCGCTGGATGTGAGGTGTATACGCCGACGTGTTTGGAAGTCTTCTCTCTATCTCTCTCTCCCTCCCTCTCTCTCTCTCTTTCTCTCTCTATGTGTGTGTGTGTCTATCTCTCTCTCTCTTTCTTTCCTCTTCTTTCCTTCCCCCAACCCAGGTTTTGCGGGAGGAGAGAGCGAGGATGATGCGCGCATGCAGGCTGAGAGGGGCGAGAAAGGGGGAGGTACAAAGGGAAAGAACTGTCTCGCACTGTAGAGGACGGTCACGGCAGACGGTATGAAAAAAATAAAAAATAAATAAAAAAGAGAGGAGGGAGGGAAAAAAAAAAAGAAAGAAGCAGAGGGGTGGGGGTGTGGGGGGGTCCCGGAGGCCGTGTGAGGCGGGGAGGGAGGGGTGAGGGTGGGTGAGGGATAATGAAGCGTGTCGTGACTTTCTCCGTGCAGGTGGGTAAATATTTACATCCACGCCGCCGCCGCCGCTGTGAGGGGGAATTCGGGTTTGGAAAGAAGGAAGGAACGGGGACGTGTGGAGGAAAGAATGAGTGAAGTTGTAGTATTCCACAGATTGAATCATCCCGCCCCTCAAAAAAGCCCTGAAGACTCAGAACCATAAATCTGCTTTTCTGTTGCTGTCCATGGTGCTGAAATGCAAACCCAGGAATTTTAGGCACCACAGAATTACAGACTCGTCCCAGAATTCCAAGATCTGAAAATAGCTGAGATGTCAAATAAAAATCACCTCTGTGACTTCATGTTAGTCAACCAAAGGCCATTGGTCGCAATCCGCATAGTCTTGAAGGTTGATGTTGTAACACACACTTGTAAACGTAGAAAAGAACATTTTGGTTTAGCAAGAAGAAGAAATGAGAGTGGCGGGAGAACCATTATAGATAATTCTGTGTTCTATCCGAAATGCTCTTACGGTGAAAATTCTGCCGTTTGGATTTGAAGTTCAGCCTACTCTGTTGTCATTAGGGATTCATTTGGTTTGAATGAACTTGCATTTCCCTTCAGTGTAACATCTCTTTGAGACTTTGGGAAGGAGTTTCTTGTGCCGTGGCCACAAAACCAATCTCGGTGGTTGCTGTCCGTGCAGGTTCACAATCACAACGCAACACACAAGAGGTTTTGCTGTGGGAGTCGCAGGGGAAAATATCCACAGAATTCACATACAAATCAAATCATCGCTTCCTCTTTGTAGTTAAAAGCTTTTGCATTTGGTAAAAATGTGACTTGAAAAAGAATTCCTAAAATGTGAAATACTCTTTGCTGTGGAGATTATACAAACTGTGTTTTCCTTCATCACTGAGACATCAACAGCACAGCAGGCCGGCTGCTTCTTCTGTATCTTTGATCTCACTCAAGATGCACATCTATGTTGAGATAATGATACTTGTTGGTTTTGATTGCACACACATGGCAGACATGTGCATGCAAAGTGGTTATAGAGCCACAATGCAAAGTAAATGCAGTGAAGTAAATACCTGTTATGTTCCCCAGTTCACCAGGTCCTGATGCTCATATGGAGCAGCACCAGATCTCAACTACCTGGGGATCACCATGGATGAAAACACGACAATCTTCAAACTTAACAACTTCCCACAGCTAGTCACACCAGTCACAGCTACTGGTTTCATACCGTGTTTATATTATCACATCCCAGCAGTATTTTGAAGTTGCTACTTTTTCACCTTGCAATGTTAATACAGATGCAAATTAATTGATAAATGCACAATCAATTCACACTGTTAATTAACAGCCCTTGTTTGAAATAGACGTGTTGACCGACCATGGTGCTTCGTTATGTTGTCAAGTAACATAGTTCCTGCGCTTTGACTCGTTCATGGTGTTCAGCTCAAGGTGTTTTACTGTAGAAAGTCATTGGCAAATCCCATTTTGATACCGAGTTAACTTTGCTGAGAAAAACTGAAAAGCAAATCTAAAAAAAGATCTATATGATGCGTTTGTTTCGGGGCATTTTGCTTTTGTGGTTAAAAGTTAAAGATTGCGGACATTTCATATTATAGCCGATGTTGCAGGGAGAGGGGTAAAGATTTAAATTCTTTCTATTACAATTATTACCCATTAAATGTCTGAATTCACTTCTGTCTCAAATAAGACTTTTCTTTCCTTCAAAAGTTTCGCTGTTCATGTGAAACCTTTTTTTATTATATCCCAAAGTCAGAGTATGCAGAAAATATTACGCTTACTCACCGTCCCTCCAGTCATGCACATAGAGTGTCTGAAGGAAAAAGAATATGGGGGGGGGGGGGGGAAATCAGCATTGCGTGGAAGTCAATGAAGCTAAATGGCTAAATGGTATCATTACAGAGTCATTAGACTGGAAGTGGCGGTGACACGTGACGAGTTGTCTTTGCAGTAACAGAGATGAAATACTCCAGGGAGCATCATTAAATTTCTAATTCTCCTGGTCATAACTTTTCATTTGAATCTTTCCTTTAAATGTGTTCATCAGGATATACAGACATTAACGGTCCCAGAGATCCGTGTGCAGGTTTTTGAAACTGTTCTCAACTCGTTCACGTACAGTATGTATGTATGTAGTTCATCTACAGGTCAGTGACGATTACAGATCAATCAATCACAGATTTTGCCTATTTTGTGTTTTCTTGACACATTGCATGGAACAAACTGGACATTTGCAAATATCTGATACAAAAAACACAATGAAAACACACCGATTCTCCACTAAGAATCTGGCTACGCTACACATACTGTATGTGCAGAAGGTCACATCTCCGTCTCCGGCTGGAATTCAGATTGCTATATTGTTGCGGCAGCAAACTTGACCCGACAGCACTGTGGGAATTTACATAATGTTTGCTTCTGCTTTTGAATGGACGGTTGAATGGACAGACAGCTCTCTTCCATCTGACAAGGACAAGTCTCAAACCATCTCCAATGGTCGCTGCAGTTGCCTGAGAAACAACAGGAAACGAAAAACTGTTGATTCTTTATCAAGGGTCGAAGGTTGAAGTAGAAAGAATCTCTTTGAAGAGGAAGAAACAAATCAGGAGCACATTCACATTAGCCAAGCGGCATATTCAGATAGCAACATGACATCAACGTAGAAATGAATAGATTTTCAATCTATGGAAGAAAAGAGAAAGGCGGTGCTGCTGATTGAAACAGTGAGGAGTGCAGGGACCCATCAAAACACACGCACACTGAAGCATCTGCATCCGGGCAGATTGGGCCCTGAAGTGCATCGCTACACCAAGTGCTCCTTCATTTAAAAAAGTTCCCAAAGTTTGTAACTCGTACCTCCTTCTTGACATATAGAACCACCACATCCTGTGTAAGGTGCAGTTTTCACTCCATCATTCCTATAACCACAATAATTGTGCCAAATTCTACACCAGCCATGAAACAATATCCTTACAGCTGCTAAATTTATGTGGCCTGTAATGATCTCATGTCTGCCTCCGTGTAGGAAGCCATGAGGTGAATTTCCCTCCTAACTGCCCAGAAGACTGTTAGCACTCGCTAGACTGACAACCTACTAATGGCTGATATCTGAGGCTTAGGCCACAGAGATGTTCCTACCCACTGTTAGTACACACTGTTGAAGCCTTGTCACACTGTACCCGGGCTCCTCTCTGCTGAGGCTGTGAAGGAGAAGACAGATGTCCAAATAGCCAGCAGGCCCATCAGTCACAAGGATTTTACTCTCATGGGTAGAAAAAGGAAGGATCAAGTGAAAGGAGACGTAAATGAATGAAGATGACATCGCTCTGGCCTCTCTGGCACCCTAATGAAACGCTAAGTCGTTTTCAAGATGTTTCCCGGATAATCGCACAGTCAGCCAACCGCGTCCAAACATAGCAACGGCGACTAAAGTGTTACCTCACCCATGAGGTCGTCGCGTCAACCGGCAAATTTAGAGTCTGAAAATACGCTTGGCTGCGTTTGTTGACAAGGTGAGTAATTTGCTAATGTGAACATAAACACAGAGAGATGAAAATGTTCTGCAATAAAAATGAGGAAGAGACCAAGAAAAAGAGTAATTTGGAGTTCAGAACCGTGGCTTTAGCTAATTCAATCAATGTCCGAGTGTACTTGGCAGTGGTTGTCAATGGCGATATCACAACACACACAATATCGCATCACACAAAAGTGATACTGGTCTGAAAAACTCCCAGAATCCCCTCTGATTTCACAAATAAACCAGAGCCAGGGTGCAGACTGTGACTGTAATTCCCCACCAGGATGATAACACACTGCCTCCCTATCATAATGGCCACTTGTGGTACTTAGAAATGATATACAACATCCTCCTGGCCATGAGCGCAAGTCAGGAAAAGTTATAAAACAGCATTAATCAGTTTACTTTCAAACAAATCCAATTAGACAAGAAAGGAGCTGCTCTTTAAACACAAACAGCTGACTCAGCAATGCCATTTATAGCCATAGAAACTACAGATATTACAAGTATAGAGGGAGTTAAGCTAAAATGACATGGCTGGTGGAAATCACAACCAGTCCATCACACCAGTAAAGCCAATCTTAATCCACATTAGTTCACATTCTATTTAACTGAGTGCTACTAAAAGACAGTGGGAGATTGTTTACATTCTGTCAGTGCTTCCTGTGTTTATGAGCAAATAAATTGAGAGGTATTGTCAACAGTGACTGACCTCTGCATTATAAAAGATAATAGGAGTCTGTAAACATGAAAAGCAAACCCGACAGAGTAGAAATACTGAGGCTAGATGAATACATATGAATCACGTCTGGGAACTATAACTTCAATCGCCCCCTTTATGCCCGCGCAATTATTTATATACTTAATTAATAAATCATCTGACGCCTCTATTAAAAAACTGATCACAAAGAGTGGAGTGGACCATCCTTATATCTTCTGTTCCCTCATAAAGGCGAGGTCATCTGTTGAATCTCAAATACACGATTTCCATTATTCTGAGGAAGAATTATGACATTTAAAATCAATGAAAAGTTCAATGGGGGCAGGAAACTTCTCAAATTTCAAACCTTTCATTAAGCCAAATGTTGTTTACATAACAGGAACAATGCTAGCAAAGTCACCTGTTGCTTTCTCCTGTATCTGCATCGCTATCAGGCTCTGGTTGAACATCGTCACACTCGTATCACCATTTCTTTTAGTCCCTGCTCATCTCATATGTTGGTGGCAATATAGTGCCGTTTGTAATGTACTGTATTTACACTGAGCTTTGGCCTGGGCTGGCTCCCGTCTCCGTCTCGGCCTCTGTCTGGGGAGGCTGGAGATGACCCGGGTATTTCCTACGCCACCTTAACACATTCCACCTGCAGCCATCCATGTCCATATGTAGCTTCCTTTTGCAAAGCTTAGTAATCCAATCGACAAACGCAGCCGACTCACTCTGAAATATTCCATAAAATGCAAGGGATGTCATCAAAGGGGTCACTACAATGTCTTTTATCCCTCCCCCCCGGCCCCCCGCGTCTGGCCGTGGCCGCGGCCGGCTACAAAAACTCCCTTCTAACCGGTCCATGCCTCCAAGGGTGACCAGATGTCCCAATGTAATTAGGTCAGTCCTGATTCAGACGCGACTCGACTGGGACCTGCTTTGTCCTAATAATTAGACGGAATATATGCCAACTTTCAAGCCATCTTTGTGAAATTCCACCCTCTGAAAAATCTACAGAGTCCTGCCGAGGCACTTTCAACACCGTGAGTTTAAGAAGTATTCAATCATCAGAGACTTAACCGGAAAGTATCTGGAGTATAGGAGCGTCTGTACTTTGTGTGTTTCCTGTACTTCTGGCTCTTAAATGTTCCGGCTCCATTTTTCTCAGCCTACTTTCTTTGTGTCATCCAGGCCTTTCCAGCATTGCGGTATCTCGCATCTGACCTCCCTTAGTCACCAGTCTTCAGTTACACAACAGTATTTAGCAGCTGCACTGGTCACGGCACTTTGAATAATCACCATCCTTTTTCTTCTTTTTTTTGTTTACAGTGTTTTCCTCCACTGTATAATGGGGAAATGACCTTAAAACGCAACTCATCCAGGAAGGGAACACACCTTGCAGTTTCCTTGCGTCAATCTGAAAATAATAATAACATGCAGAAAAAAATGACTCAATAACAAACAAACACCTTCCTCCTCGTACCTCTGAACTGTTTTACATTACAGCCGGTAATACAAACCTGCCTGTTGCAAAAAAAACACACTATGATTAAGGTGTTACGTGTCCCTCATCCAAACTGAAAGATAAAACCTTTATATCTCTAAATACCCAAATAATACAACACGCGAGCAACAATCACATAGAATCAGCAATAAAGACTGTGGGCCAAGCTCAGGATTGTAGCTGTGACTGCTGACAACAGCGACGTCTCCCTCCCTCCCTCTTATCACTCTTGGCAAACGGCGTAAATTTAAACAAAAAACTGCAGTTTCTTCTTGGTTAATAGAAAATAACCATACGGCGCACAAAAGGATTACAGTTAAAAAGAAAACAAAGCAGCCTTGAGAGCGGTTGTTCAAGCTGAATAATTATGCTGCGATTAGGATGTGGCCAAAGGCTTTCTGATGGGCTCTGTGGGATGTTGTGGACCAGGCCGAAGCTCTCTGTCTGCAAAGAAGCGTGATTGTAGCCGACAGTGAAGAAACACACTCTCCAAGCTTTTCATGACAGCAGCAGTCTTTAGCGCTCTTCTTCTTCTTGGACTAACTCTATTCCGACATGTCATTCTTCATTCCTTTTCACACAGTTTGCTCCCCCTGCCTTGTTTTTCTAGTCAATTATGCGCTCCAGGTAAAGGACTGCAAAGGCTCCCATGTCCCAGCTCTTGGCAATGATGCTTACACTTCTGCTATTTCGCTTTGTAAATACACATAGGTTAGCAGAAAGAGCTCATTTGCAAATGCGGTCCCAAGATAAGACATTAATTTTTGTTATTTAATTTAACATTTCATTTCTTTGGCCCTCCTCTTCAGATCGTCGTAGCTGCTGTGTTATGAAATCAGTTTCCTAATGGAGTGCTAATTTGATTGGTGATGGCATTTTAATTATCCAAAGCAAAAGGGGAGCTTATGGATGCCTGGGCCTGGCAGCAGATGAACACATTACTGCAGCTCCGCGCCTCACAGAGTAAAAAAAGGTTTTGCATAACTTTGCAAGTAAAACACAGGTACAAATGGCTACACATAAACAAAACACACGCACGCAGTTCAAATTAAAACAGTTTGGTCTCGTGTGTGACACTAGGAGGCACCCTCAGGGTAAAAACACGCTTCATTCTCGGCCCAAGATCACCTCGGAGCTGCACTTAGGCCGAGCTCGGGGGCACTCGGCCTGCTCAGCTCCTTCCCTGGTGGGACATTAGGACCAAAATGAAGCGAGTAAATGTCTCATTAGGGCACAAGCAGAAACTTTTTGGGGTCTCATCATTTTTAGATCCCAAAATTCTTATTGCACCGACAATTACACGCTGGTATGCTCTGATGCCTCTATGTACCAAGTTAAGCATCATTAGATAACAAAAACAACTCGTGGTCCCTCAAGTTTTGTGTATCTTTTACTTTTTGGCTTTATATTTTCTTTTAGATAACATCACAGATCAGTTTTATTATACACATTAATTAATGATTTGGACACAGGAGCTGGACTGTTTAGCTGGTGAGGCAAACTGTGAAGGACTCCTGTGCTTGTGGTCCTGGATTCTGATCCAAAGCGAGTCAATCAAGCAAGTTTAATTAATTAAATGTTCCTTAAATTATAGCTTTGACTTTGTGGGACTGGACTGTATATTACGTTATCTCTGTATCCTTGAAAGATGAAATAAAATTGTCTACAGATAATTTCAATTTGCTGGTTTTATGGTTTCTCCATGATTGCATTTCTCATTTTGATGGTGCAAAAAAAAAAGAAAGAATCTGAAGCAGATGTCTGAGGGAGAATGAAAGAGTTTTCATTTCTCAGATAGCAAACGGCATGTCATAAATATTGACATCCCGTTGTGACAGCTGTAAACTCTTAAGTTTCTGTCTGTAGCTTCTCAACAAATACACACCGACAGACACTCAGTCTCTCTCTCTCTCTCTTTCTCTCTCTCTCTCTCTCTCTCTCTTTCACACAAACACACACACATACACACACTCTCTCTTTTTTTGTCAACAGAAGATTTGGAGTTGTGTTTGAAAGCTTATACAGTGGTAGCGAAAGCGACACACAGTCTTCTAGGGGAAAATCCTAAAAGAGATGCTGCATTTGCTTTCTGGGACCTGCTTGAGGTGCCTGGCACTCCTGGAGTCAAGCATCTGTGGAGAATATTATGCACATAATATAAACAGAATGGTATTTGCATGGTGATGAGAAATTTTGAAAAACTGTTTAAATGGTGTGGGAGACAAGTCCGCCTTTGCTGAACGTGAGGTGACAAAACCTAAAGTCTGTCTGCTGTGAGAAATGTGCTCAGACAATTTTTATGTACATTCTGTCCAATCACTGTTGAAGTTCTAACCCTTCCCCTGCTGCCTCATCGCGCCTCATCTCTTGGTAAGAGCTGGTGAGGTGCAGACTAAGTCAGCATTTTAAACGTGAACGATGTGGAGGTGACAGCTCAATCCCATAAACAACTGCGATGGGCTAGAAGTTGCCGAGCCATGGCCGGGCCGCCGGTGGCCAAATCGCTTCATCACATGTGCCGATCGTCCCTCAGCTCTAATGTAATTTGTGTGGTTCTCCTCTGCCTGCTCTGACCCTTTGTTGTCGCTGATAAATGTGATTAGATAAAATGAAAATCATTACGCCAGAGCCTCGCTTGTCTGAAAAATGTGACACCAAAAGTCATCGCCATTGACAAAGCAGCTAAAAATGTGCTTACCTAGTTCCTCTCAAGTGTAGTTAAAATGCATCTGCCCACACAAGCACCCACTCTAATGCACATAGATACACTCATACACACATGCAGGAAAACTTGTGTGCAATTTATTCACTGTCCTCACAACACAGTGGTGTGTGTGCCAATCCTACAAAGAAGAAGAAAGTGACAAAGAATGCGAAGAGGATGATGAAACATTTAAGGAAACCCATTTACTTTAGCTGAATATGTTCTACTCCAACAGCATAAGTCAAGTGTGACATACGGATGTGTGTTATGCTATATTCAACACAAACCAGCTTCCATTGTTTGATCCAAACAAAAAAGAGCTGTCATCTCTTTATGTACAATGCCCATCTCTGTACCCGAGCCTTCAATCCAGAGTCATTTACACCGTATGGAAAAGGCATCTATTGTCTGAAAACCACAGCCGACAGGGGTTTGATATTTACCCGTCGCTGGCACTTTTCTTATTGGCTTGTGCCAAATCCAGCAAGGAAACGTTACATTCAAAGCTGTTCCTGAGGATTAATTTGACTTGGAGGATAAACCTGTCTGCGCACCTGCACAGACAGCCAGCAGCGATGTTAGAGGGTAAACAGAATGTGAGGGATGAACTCACATTGATCCTTGAGTAAGATAGTGCAATTACACCTCATCAGAAACAATGATATGCTGTATTAAGCTGTGGGAAAAAAAGGAGATATCCCTCCATTGTTGCACAGCAGTACTGTATGATTAGCCTTTTATGATCTCCAGACATTTAGGTAACTCTATTTATAACCCCGTTTAATATATTTTAATGCTCGTACACAAAGGTGCCAAAGCCAACACTGCCGGCAACAATTATGGCACTTTTTGATGAGACGACACAAATCTGAGCAGACCGGATTTTGGTAAGTTCTTCCATCTGTACCTTTTTGTTGCTTTCCCTATCTTCGTAGCCAATTTGGTGTCTTAGCTGAAGTAAACACCTGTTTTTCGTGACGTCCCTGGGGGCACTGCATGCAATTTATAACGCTAATAAGCATAAATTACACTGGGGACTAGAAACCCATCGGAACCGCTGTGGATTCCTGCTTTTGCAGTTTTTGAAAACGCTGCAACATTTTTTTATTTTATTGCTCTGCATTTCGAAGAATGTTACGAGGGTGGCACAGTCAGCACCAAGCATAATACTGAAATTATCTAATTTAGCGTGAATTATGTGTAATTGTGAAATGATTTGAATTCTTTCTACTATATTGTATGAAACATCTGCTTGATAAATTCTGACTGTTTCAGATTCACAATAATAAAGCACTGATTAAGAGTGAATAAAATAACTCCCTGTAATGTGAAAGAGTTTCTATTATTGTCCAACCCGCAACACCCAACTGTGAATTTCTGATGAAGTCTGAATGAAGAGAGATTAGTCAAACATTACACAAACTGAGATAGGATATTATCATCTATTATCTTCCTCTAAACCCCAACAATGTGTGAAAAATGAAAGGGGACGACAATGGGATGGCCATGTTACTCTGTGTCTGTTGCTGTGCGTTTGTTTTGCATAAGTAACAAAGGGGCAGAGTATTTGACACAGTTGAGTGCTGATTTCACCGGGCAATCCTTTGAAATTCCTGGAATGGATTCTAGTCTCAGATACACAGTTTCACAAATAAATGGAGTTGTTTTATTGGACGATTCATCTTGACTAGAGCATAATACAGCTCTAATAAAGGAAACGGCAGAGGAGGCATGGAGAGAGAGGGGGGCCCATATCCTGGACATGTTTCACACCCGCGCTGATGAAATCGGAAGGCTTACTACTGGATTTAAAAGCAAGGAAAGTATCTTTATTTCGTAATAGGGTTTTGTGGCCTTTGGACTAAGCGTTCACATTGAGGTTAACAAATGTAATTCACTGAGGATGGTATCACAATATGGCAAGAAGTTGGCCAGTTGCTGCTGTATTTGCAAGGTTTTAGACACTTATGCAACATTTTGGAGATATTATCCATCCAAATTCTCTCCTCTTAATCCAATGCTCCGGTCAGGCCAGTTTCCTTTCATATCCTCCTCCTCACACGCCCTTTCCTTAAATCCCTCAAAGCCATTATGGTCGCTGACTCGTACGCAGCCCACATCTTTTACAATTTTAGTATTTATTTTGCCCTTGTGCAGACTTGGAAAATGCTGCAGATTCACAACACTCGATTTCAGCCTTGGACAACAATCCTTTGGTCAACATGCTTGAGTCTGCACCTTCGTTTTGACTGACATAGCAAAGGATGACGAGCTTTGTCTTGTCTTGTTATATCTTATCCCCCGAGGAAACAATCCTTCTTTTCCCAAACATACAAGGCAGTTTTCTACAATAGATACACACACACACACACACACACACACACACACACACACACACACACACACACACACACACACACACACACACACACACACACACACACACACACACACACACACACACACACACACACACACAGTATTTCAACATTTGACGGCCAGTGGTGAAATACTCTTTGTGTCTTGCCTCAAAACTGCACTGGGTCACAGTTTTACAATCAGTCTCCTGAACAACATCCTGTCTGTCGAGGTGGCACTTCTTCCCAAATGACGGATTTGGAATAACTTTGGTTCAGCAGATCTCTTGAGCAGGAAACGTGTCACCCTATTCAAAAATAATCAACCATATTATTTTGTCTTCTCTTTTCATGTAATGAATCCTTTTCAGTGTCGGAAAAAAGAATCAGAAACTCGACGCGGTACCACTCAAATTATCTGCAGCTGTCTGCAAGTACATTCTGGACCGTTTCACCCTCTTGCTTTTTCTGGCAGTAACAATGGATATATGAGCCATCCTGCTCGTATGCCTCACCGCAGAACCAGTCTTCATCAGGAGGTGCATGTTCCAGGTTTGTGCTTGATAGATGAAACCGGGAACTGCCACAGAGAGACGGCTACAGCAATGCATCATGGACCGGTGTGTTCCTGAAGTGAGTGAGGAGAACTGCAGGACTGATTTACGAGACTATGTATTTTGTGTTGTTGCATTACTTATTAAGTGACTGCCATAATTGAAAAGCACCTTTCTCGTTTGAATCGGCTATTTAATTAGTCGACCTTGACCACATCGACGGCACGCCGCCGCAGTTTTAATTCCTCTTTTTAATGTCCTCTTCATCTGCAACATCACTTCAGAGTTTTTTATTTCCGTGTACCGTAATGAACTTTCACTGCAGATGAAAGATTTTACCCTTAATGATTTTTCCCTGCAGTGATTTCTGATTGAAGCATATTTAAGCATTAACCTTTCATTGCCTCGTTTATCCAATTCGTCCATGTGTGTCTATAACAATTTTCAAAAGCGATTGCAGCCAAAAATCAATAAATCTGTTTACCTCTTGGAAGATAATCCCTTACAGAACGCTTGAAGAGCATTCACCAGTCCGTAACAATGCCGAGCGGGAGTCGCACCCTTGATACTGGCATGGCAACAGTGGAGCATGTGCTTCATCCTTAAGCCGTCCTCGCAACCCAGGACAGGCTGTTGAACATTATGGACAACCAGCACGAATTCTTGGCAGCCATCTGCGATTTCTAGGACTCCAGCCGTGGTCATGGGGTTTCGACTAGACCACAGTGAGATTGACCAGTACAGGGGTGCAGAGGCCAGTGTGATGGCAACGTGTCCCCGTCCCAAGGTTGTCTCGTCAACAGCCTTTTGTGTGTTCATGGGTGACAACCTTTCAAGATATTCCATCTGCGCCTCGTGTTTGCTACTCGAGGAATACAAAAAGAAAGTTCCTGACTGGTGCCAAAAGTATCATATCAAGAAAGGCTGCTATATGCAAATCAGTATTTCATTTGGCTAAGAAAGAATAGATTTCACAGATCTACTGCCCACTCCATTTAGAGGGGTAAATTTAGAAACTGCAACCTCACAAAGAATTATAATGATGTTAGGGTGGAATATAACAAAATCATCCTCTCCTCTGAAACACTCACTCAAAACTTTACAGAGAACAGCTTTTGCATGATTACATTTACATTTACCTGACAGATCTGAGTGAGCATCTCCTGGATCCACATGTGGTCCATTGGCGAGTTCTGAAGCTTTCGTGCAAGGTGTAGCATTGCAGGGGCAATATAGCCGCAGCTGTGCCAATAGATGTTTGGAACATATGGGGCACTCGTCAAACGGTAATGTGCACGTCGTCAAAGGGGCCAAGTTCCATCAGTCTCAGATTGCCTTCTCTTCTGCGTGCCACTACCAGCATGCACACACAAGCAGCAGAAGTGGGAGGTATGTCCAGGGGCCCCAGAACAATCGCAGTCATTACCTTCTGTCTTTCTCAACAACGCCATCAGTGTTGGCCAGCAACAGAATCGATACAGAACTTTCTAATTTCAACACCCTCAGCCGACGATTGCAGGACTCGGACAACAAAAGGATTTCAGGCTATACCGGCGAGCGTTCTAACAACCCTCAAGGGTTCATTCAAAAATAGCATCAGCGTTATCTTGTGCCTGTTTTGAACTTGTCATAGAAGAAATCTGTAGGATCTGAAAAGGTCCCAATTTCCTCCTGATGGTACAGATTTCCTTTTCTGCCAGAATGTGCTAAGAATAACAAGACAGATACCCGTGCTTGTTCCTGTGTCAGGCCTTTGAGGGTTAAAATCAATGAAATGGATCACAGAAGTCCACTCCAGCACGGTGGAGAGTCATGGCAAGACACCGTTCCAGCAGTATAAATATAAAATAAAGCACTGCTGTTTAATAAAATGTGTCATACCTGCCTTGATCGTTTATAAAGCCAGACACATTCAATGGTGCTTTGAAGCAAGAAGGCTACAGCTGGTGCCCGTCACCTAAAATTTGCAATTCACATTTCCCTGTTAATTTTGCCATATTGTCAGTAAATTATCAGCCATGGGTGAATTCAATCATTCCATCATCTCAAGCTATAAATAGAAGCCACAAACTGAACTGATATAAAAGTAGATGTTATAATGAAAGTATTAAGTATTAACCACCATTTAAGTATTAAGCCAACATTTGACTGTTCCACAGCAGGTGTGTGTATTTGGGGAAAATGAGAAATATAAAGTCATTTTATCAACCATATGTAGGTTTAGAATGTTATTGTCACTGGTCAAATCCAGTTTGTACTGAAATGATAAGCAAGACAAAAAAATAAAGTCTATAAAACATTAAAATTATAAATATTCTGATCAATATAATGTTTGAGATAGAGAAATAGTCAGCAGATCCCGAAACCTAAAATATATTGATAACTAGAATACTATTGATACCATAAGTTAGTACTTAAAAAAACTCAAATTACTAGTTGGTAAATACATTTTTTATCTGTGATTATATTAAGCTGTGGTACAATGCTTACTTAAGCACATATTTGATTGTATTGTGCTGCGTTGTGTTAAACCACTGAGAGGAACCAGTTTGACCAATTTCTTCCGCATTTCTAGATTGCAGCCAAGTTACTCAAATGCAAACCAACAGGGCATGCTGCCTTTTAAGTCTTAACCGCTGTTTAATTACAACCCTTCATTAAATCGCCTACTTACGTTAGATTAATTTGCTAAGACTGATAAACAATCCACAGCCTATTGTTTTAAAGACAATGAAGCATTACACCTCAGAATATTAGCACGACTAGAACGCTTTTCCTGATATTGAGAAAGCGTTTGGTTGGGTTGTATTATGCTTTGTGTTGTGCGACTAAAGTATTTGTACAGATTTGTATTTTTTCAATCCAATATCTAAAGCATGAAAAACATAAAGTGACAAAGTTTAATTTCTCCCAATAGAGCCAGAGCCACCCTATTATTTTGCATTATCAGTTCAATTAAAGCAGTACTGATGTCCTTGTCTTACAAATAGAAACTACAGAAGGACAAATATTCTTGGTTTTAGAGTGACAAGAAGTATTTCTAATAACAAACCCGGAGATTTGATGCAATGGTGACAACTGAGATTCAAATTACCCTTTTACCTGTAAGTGTGTGTGTGTATGCCTTGCGTGTCTGTCTCTGGCTACAGCAGCCACATGTGTAAGTGTATGCATCTGTGCCCAGGCAGAAGGACAGAATGTATGTTGACAATTGAAAAAGCTTTTAGTATTCTACTTAGGTATCCCGCTCAACACGCAGCAGAGCTTGGCTGGTGGCGAGCCCGGGCGCAGTAATGCATTTTCAAAAGAAGCATCTGTCATAAGCATTACATCTCACTGCGACTCCGGCCCATTGAGCAACATCTCTGCACCGCAGCGTGATCCATGGCCATTCCTTCCCTTCTGTTACTTTTCCATTTTCCCCCCTCTTCCCTCCGTACCTGCCCCTCCAATCATGGATGATCCTGGTTGATGGTGACTTCACCAAGGCCAATATTGAACACATCACTCCTCTGGTTATAGAGCCAACGGGGCTTTTTGCTATAGGCTCCGTGTAATGCCGCATATATATTCACACACTGTAATATGTGGGAAATACAACGACCTTGAGGATTTTACGAGTTGTCCGCATCATGGAAGAGAGCAGATTTTAAAACTGAGGAGGTACTGCCAGATCCACAGGGGCTCTCTTTATCCCCTTAAGAGACACCACAGTGAAAATCCACATCCTGGCAGCAGAACAAGGCTAATGCATTTTAAATTTCATATTTTAAAAAACAACCTTATGCTTGGATTTTAAAACCGCACTCCTATTCTTCATAATTGTCAGGCCTACCCTTTAGATTACGCTGTGTGACCTTTATTGTGCTGGAAAGCCTCGCTCCCCGGGTAATCTAACCCATCAACATAAAAAATAATTTACCAGGTAGGAGGCTGATAAAGCGTAGTAGCTTTGATGATACCACAAGGGTTGCAGTAATTTGCAGATATAAATCAGAAAGTGATGTTGCATTGGTAATAATCATCCCTGGGTATTTGCAATTGCTCTAGGGGGATGCGGAGAGAAAATATGATTGTACGCCATATTCTGCACTTCAGACACTTTTTAATTGAGGGAAAACTGGCATTTAATTAACAATTGACCAAAAGGAAATGAGTTTTATTGATTAGTTTGCGAAGGCAGAACATTCATCTGCGCGTTTGCCGCTGACTAGTTAGGTCCTAAGAGGAAGAGAACAGAGAGAGAATGATTTGTTTTATTCAGCAAGTATTGTAGCAAACACTGCGCACGCTACGGCAAATATTTAACATGCCAACATGTGGGGTTAGAAAAGGATTGTCATGAATATTGAGTGTAATTCTAACTCATTTGGAATACTTCTCCCAAAATTGAAATGCATCATAAGCCAAATTCTTGTCATGTCCCAGAATTGAAACTGTTAATGTTACTATCGCCTGACCACAAGCTTCAGTATTTAGATTTCTATATAGTCTAGACTCTTTTCATTCTGCCTGCGCTTCTCTCTGGAAACACTCAAAGCTCCCACAGACCTGTTTGGACCCTCAAAGGAGCACCGGCACTGCCACAGCCTCTCAAACATCTCACCCAGTTCCATCTTGTTTTTGCACGGCTGAATTAGTCGTCGAGCTGGACCGTTTCATTTATTATTGCTTGTACACCAGCGCCTTTAACCGTAGTGCAGTAAATTAAGTGCCTCACCCGAAGAAGCTCACATCTGAACAGGCAGAGTGTTGATTTGTGGTGTGTGTGTGTTTATGCTATATTTTGCTTTTGTGTGTTATTTTTCCGCTATGCTTGAAACTCATTTCTGCCTAAACAAAAGGTAAACAACGGGAAATAATCAGCAGAAGCATCAGTGCACCACCCACATGTCCACAACATTCTGTGTTTGTTCTCGTCGTGAGTTCTCTTCAGCAATATCAGATGTAAAATATGGAAATCACATGGTCAGCATTATAGCCGCAAGGACTCCTTCACTTTCTACACCGGCTTAATACATCAACATCACACAGGCTGTGGTGTGGTGAGCTCATGCAGACCTGTGATGTGTTACCGCTGTCACAAAAGCATAGTGTGTTGATACACACAAAGACTCAAATGAAGCAGAGTGATGAAGAGCCTTTGTGCCAGCATGGTAAATACATCTAATATGTGTTCTATGTACAAATTACTCAACATGATGTATTTCCTTGGACGTTGCATCTGTATTATTATTTTTTCTTTTTTACATATATAAAAACAGCAGGGTGATTCATTTCAGCGTCACGGTAACAGCAAGCTCATGTGAAAAAAAAAAAAAGAAAAGGTTACAAAGTGCAACATTGTGAACTTTTAGTGCAGCGTTGAGACTAAACTGTAAAGTGTCGGTCAAAACAACCACAAGCTGTAATTTCAGCTGTGCTAAGTGACAGCGGAGAAAAGTACGCTATTGCTTTTCTTGCAGGATGTATCGAGTAGATCAGCGCATAGATCTTTGATTGCTGTGCTCTGCATTTCAACACACACACACACACACACACACACACACACACACACACACACACACACACACACACACACACACACACACACACACACACACACACACACACACACACACACACACACACACACACACACACACACACACACACACACACACACACACACACACACAGGCGCCTCACAACCATTTGTTCGGAGGCTGCCGTGTGGGTGGTGGGGATGGTTTATTCCAGATCTCCTCTCTCGCAGAACTGTGTGGGAGCAATGTCTGGAGTGTGAACACAGTGAGCAGAGGTTGCCGCTTATAACACCGGGTAAACACATGGTTGGGCAACAAACGACGTACATGCTCATATACACACATGCACACACGCACGCACACACACACACACACACACACACGTGTACCGTCACGTGCATTCTTCTCCTTAGAAACAAAATGTAAGAATCTCATTGCCCCAAATTTTCTATTCATCCATTTGCCACTTCTTCGTCCTTGTCCACAAAGTACCCAGAATGCTTTGAGGCACTTTAGTAAATGGTAGTGGGTTCAGGTAAAGCCTTTGTTGCCATCTCGTCTCCATCTTTCAGCGTTGGTGCATTTAACATTTGACAATGTGTTCTCTTTTTTCTGTGCGATAACACTAACAACAACAACAACAAAACAGAAGAGAATAACAGAACAAATGAAAAACAACATTTTAAGGTGGAAAAGGTCGGATCTTTCTTCTTTTTCTCGCAGGGGGCTTATGGTTTTAAGGAAATGCTACACTTGGGGGGACTGATGAGTCGACTGAAAGAGCCTTTTTGACTGGGAGGCACTTGGAGCCAAAGCAGTCTGTGTGTGCGCAGGTGTGTGTCTGTGTGTATGTGCGTGTGAATGGGAGGAAGAGACAGAGCGAGCATGGGAGCGAGAGGGTGAGAGAGAGGAAGAGAGGGATTGCAGTCGTGTGTTTGCCTGTGTTTGGGCTGCTTGTCTTTATCTTAATGTATGACTGTGTATGTGCATAAACGAGCGCTGTGGTTATTTATCATCGTTTCATTTTTCCGCTCTATGAATAATGTCACCCTGCATGCATCTATATGATGTCCCCTTTATAAGCCTGCAGTATTGCTTTGGGGATCTCGGCTATTCGTAAATCAAAACTGATCAATTCAGTGAAACTAATGCAAGGTAGATTTCCTCTGGCTGTGCATTACTATACTAATGCTATTACCTGCCTTAGGTTTGAACACTTTTAAACAATACTACACTCGTACTTTTGTATTGGTGCAAAATGTATGATTTGAGTTGAATTTCAAGCGACGGCTACACATCGGTCTTCTGTAATAATCATCAACAGTTGAGAAAAAACAGAAAATTGGCCTCTCAGCGGAAACTTCAAATATTGGGAATGTGAATAATCAGCATGATTATCACAGCAGGGTTACTGGGGATTTGAATTAAAGGACGAAAACAACAAAATGAAACACAATTTCATCTACTGGCCAAACCTTAACAAAAGCCAGCGTAATAGTGAACAGTAATACATTTTTGGCTTAGTCTAACAATCACAGCGTCTTGTGTGATCACGCTGTGTTGATTATTTATTTAACAAGTGAGCATTGTAAAGCAACTGATAGAAAAAGGCTTCAATCAGGTTCAAGGAGAAGCTGCTTTCTTTTCTTCTCTGCCCGTTGTGATTAAACACAACTTTTTGAATTTAAGGAGCTTAGCGAAGCAGCACCGGAATCAGATTGCTAGAATTATGTTAAAATTTGAGCCACTTTCTATTGTACTCCTCAGTTGTCAGAATATTGAACTCCAACTCTGTAATCTACCTCTAAAGACACTCTTACATTAAAACATAACTCTGTAAGTAAATGTTACAACTCCAAACCCAATTACACATAGAACCATACTCTTCAGGCACTGGTTGCTAATGGTGATTCAAAGAAAGAAAGGCTCTATCTGCAAACATGATCTAATCCTTTTACATCCGCCAAATTGCATTCACTCACAACACAGTGAGTCAGATGGTTGTGATGCTGAAGTGTTAATCACAGGGAAACTGTAGGAAATAGCAGAATCAGAGTTGTGTTACTGTACGCAAGATATCTCCACTTGGAAAACGGCTTTAGTTTGAGCTCAAAGGATTTACATGTTGCCTCAAACGTCAGAGGAAAGGAAAGAGAGCAGTCACAGTTGCTGTGGTAACTACAAATGTCTTCTAAAAGAAAAAAAAAAAGGATAGCTGCTTTCGGAATGTCTGCCGACTTGCTGACAAAGACGAAGATTTGATCGCCAATGGGTTATGGCAGAGAGCCCGATGCATTCTGCGGCAGCTGACAGTGATTCACACATGTATACGTACAGGCGTTGGGTTCTTTTGATGTTTCCAGCCTGTGAACAATATCCAACAAGCTGGACGGCATCAAGAGCAAGAATCAGATATGAGCGCAATATTAAAAAGTGCAATATCCTCCATCTGACCAAAGCCTGGCCGATCCCTCTGGCTGCTAGATTAAGCGATGGACCTGACTGACTTCTTATCTGGCGTCTAGGACAGATGATTTGGACGTTTCATGACCACAGCTTTATGTGAATGTGAAGGGTATTGTCTTTGTCCTCAGCTCGGCGGTCTTTTCTTTACTTTTTTTAGTATACCAAGATTTGTCTAGAACTGTTGGTAACTTCCTGTTCTTTTCTTCATATATGTGATCCAAACAGACACTGATCCAGTCTCTCTCGCTCTCTCTCTCTCTCTCTCTCTCTCCCTTGCTGACAAAAGACAGCAAAAACATGTCAGAGACTCTCCGGAGGGGGGTGGGGTGTGTGTGTGTGTGTGTGTGTGTGTGTGTGTGTGTGTGTGTGTGTGTGTGTGTGTGTGTGTGTGTGTGTGTGTGTGTGTGTGTGTGTGCGTGCGTGTGTGTGTGTGTGTGTGTGTGTGTGTGTGTGTGTGTGTGTGTGTGTGTGTGTGTGTGTGTGTGTGTGTGTGTGTGTGTGTGTGCGTGTGTTTGTCTGGGCTTCAGTCTGAGATTGCGTTGGGATAAAAATCCTCCTGACACTCGTGCAGGATAGTCTGTATCAATGTTTACAAAGCAGCTAGACAGGCAGCAAACTCCAATAAGTTGTTTGGGAGCTCTTATTTGTCCGTCCATCTCGTAACATCTCTTTTAGGATCTTGAAGTTTATTGTATTAAACTTTGAGCCCCACTTTTGTCACCGACCACGACGCAGCGAGGAGGGAAGCTGTCTAATCGGCTCCTAATTCATGTAGCCCCCAAGGATTTTGTTGGATATGTTCCAGATAGATGCACTAAGTAACTACGGAGGACACATGATAGAACGATATGTTGACACAGCAAATCAAGGTATAATTAACATAGAAGTCAACTGCAGGATGAGTTTTCCACCATCTGACTGTTTAGACGTAACAGCCTGTTACAGAACAGATTCACACGGTAAATAAAACTACTACCCCTGATACGAGAAGACCGATTCCTGTAAAATCTTTACTCCATGTGATGAAGATGGTGAGGCAGATATTAAGATTCATTATTTGTGTGTCTGTATTTAGTATGCAGGACGCAAGCCGCATGTAGCTCACGTCCTAAACAGAGTTCACATCTGCGTGAAGAATTCTTGTGCAAAAATTCAGTTCAATCCGGTGCTGCTCGGCACAGCACGGGCCCACTGGGAGATGGGATTACACTGCAAGCGAGTGAGCCGACTCACATGATAGAAATGTATTATTTTGTGTATCCGGGGGTATAGACACATTTTGACTTATTTGTATAGATCACTGCCTGCATGTATACACTGAAGAGCAATCTAGTACACGTGGTAGAACTACTTCCTTCTATTATGTATGTGAAGTATCCGTTGGCTTTATAGATACTTGTGTCAGTTTAGTTTTAAAAGCCAATATGTATACATTCATAATACATCAGTATATAAAATCTATTTTACAATCGATAATCATCAACTACATTCTCAGGCTTTGAATCAATCTTGAGTTTGTATTATTTTCTCAAGATTCATTCTATATTCTAACAGCATTAAAATAAAAAAACAGCAAATGAATCGTCTTCGAGGAACAATGTGTTTATGTATTCATACAGCCTTGGAAATAGCTGCTTGTTTGTATTGTGCTGTAATGCAGCGGAACAGTCCAGAAGAGAGACTCCATCACAGTTGCTCAGGCAGATTCTGCTGTAGAGCTGTAACACTCAGTTCTGCATCCCAAGGAGTTTAGCACTTAAATTAAAACTTCTTGTTTATTATCTATTCAAATGCTACAAAGGTCCACGTTTTAGTTTTTTTTAAAGTGCAAAAACTAGAGCAGCATAGAGACAAATGTCTGCAAAACAGTTATTTCATTAACCTTTCGACAAAAACAGAACATCTCAATCACAAAAATAATTCCCTGTTCTGTTTGTGGAGGGAAAAAAAGACAGAGTGAATTTTGGTGGGCTTGATTTGCACAAATTACACACAAATGCCAGCGTTCGATACAACCCTTGCATATGCAGCTTGAACACGGAACGCCAAGGTTGTGTGCAGAGTTCATTCTTGTATTTTGGATGAGCCAAACAGGAGGTAATAGGCTACAAGATGAGTGAGAGCTGATACTAATGATGCAATGCCTGGGGCAAACTGACAGGTCTGCTGTAGGGGGGCCGGAGCCAGAGTCTAAGCTGCTGATGGTTATTGCTGACAGATATTGACTTTTCTTTCTGAGGCTGGGCCTGGTGTGGCTGTGATGGTGATTACCATGTACCACTTGTTGACATGTGGAGTACCTCAGGCACATTCAGAGGTTCAGGGGCCCACACAGCGTCGCTGCAAAGTGCGTCTTACACAGTCAAAATAAGCTGGGCTGGAAATGAATAAGATCCTTTCATCAGAATTCTCTCGTCTATGGTCTATGGATTATATGTTATATCTTTTCCTGATGAAAGCATCACTGCAAATTTGTTTTCCATCTCAACTACATCCTATGTATTCAGTGATGGTAACATTTTGGGATTACACATCATTTTCCACTGTTCTGATGAAGGGAAATGCAGAATGTAATTTCTGGGCACAAAGTAGCAATTAATAAGGTTGCATTTAATTAGATTTTGTAATATTAATGTGCAGGCTGAGATCATTTAAGGCAAATCAGCCCATGGTTCCTTCACTTGCATATTAATGGCACCAGGGCAGTTTGCATTATAGGGTATGAATACCATTTAAATAGCATGTAATACATATAAATTGTAAGGTTTTGTGTCAACCATTAAATAGTATTCAAATGGATCCTCCGACTCCTAAAAAGGTTAGTTTTCATTAAGTAATTGGAAGTCAGAATAGGCGACAACGGAGCCGCTTTGGCTTTTGGCAGAATTTGTATTTGTATTGGTTTAGCATATAAGAGAGGAAAACCCATGTGGTAACAACAACCTCAGGGATTAAGCTATAATGGAAGCCGAGTTAGGCCTTTGCTCTGCGCCAATCAGTCAGGTGCGCATAGTAAATAGTTTTGCACCTCAAACCGCCTTTAGTCATCTTTTAACGGTCACCTTTGACTGACGTAAACAAGCTTATTCGACAATTCTGATGATAATTTAGTCAGACAGGCTAGATTTGCATTCCTCTGCACAATATCATTCAGAGGCCAAATGCAACCGCACTGAGTGCTACCCAGGTCCAAAACACACTTGAGCTTGAGGAAAAGTCGTCGATATGTGGCTGTTACATCATTTGTGTTGCTTCTCTTTTACATAAATGAAGTTGTGACTGCTGGTTTATAATTAATGGTGTATATACCCAAAGGTAGAAATGTAGAAAGATGTCCAAATTGCATATGTACTGCAGTGGGTAACAATATAGATTCCACTCTGCCCTTGTGTTGTTGCATTTGAGTGTTCTTCAATGTCAGCTGAAGCTCTGCAAGTGTGATGTTCCCGACTTCACATCACGTCAGCATGACCTGAGATCACGTCACCGAAGTTGCGTTCATGTCACCAGTTTGCATTCTTATACATCCTTGTTGTTTATTATTAGATGTGAGATGAAAGAGAGGGATGCATCTTGTCATGACGCCCTCTGCCATGGAAACTCTGTTGTTTCTGCGCCTGTGATCTGATCTGCTCACGTCTGGGAGCTTGAAGTGTGCTGGCTTTTTGTGGCGCTCGTCTCAAAACATCATTTAGCTCTATCAACCTGCTGTCAGGTTGTAACACGAGCTTTCACGGGGAGAATGTTTTAAAAATAACAATTAATTTCACAGATAAATCACAGAATATGAACATCAACAGAGCTGTAAACACAAACGGCTTACATTGTTGCAAAACGTGAATTAGATTTAACAAATTCGACCTTCTTCTTTCTTTGCTTTTCTAAGTGATAGAAAACGTAGAAAAGATAGAAAAGGTTTCCTTCAACCTAAATAATAGGGAGTACAAATATGCCACTTGTGATGCGATGAATCCAGCCTGATTGCTATGCCTCTAAAACGTATCCAGCGATAACAGGCTGGAGAAATTAATGTGATTTTTATGCAAAAGAGGGATGGAAGATATCTCCTTATTCAGCGACTTTCACAAAGGGTATTAAATGATAACAGGTCAGATACTGAGGACAAATAGAACATTTCCAGCCAAGCTCCCCCTGTGAATCAGTCTCTGATCTGAGCTACAGCCCCGGCAGTGACTAGATGACACTTGAGCACCAATATTGGGGTGGTGAACCATGAACTAAATGTGCTTCCCAGCTGAAATCTTCATGAACACTACACCTGCTTTGCTGCATAAAAATGGACACAGCCACATCGGAAGAACTATGGTTTGTAATATTGGAACAATGCACGTTTATTGTTGATATCGATAGCAAAGATGAGAACAGTATCTCCATGGTAAAGATCAGCCGCGCCAAAAATTCAATTACTCCTTTGGATCACCTACACAAGTGCGACCGATATATGTGTCCGCATGCATACAGAGCAGCGTGATCTGACTGGAGAGGGGCCAGACACCCAAAATATACACCAAAAAACTCTTAAAAGCTCCAGAGATTTCACTTCTGCTTCCACTTCTGAGAGAATTTTGTTTCTACCATCTCAGCTTACCTAAGGGATTACAATAGCTTGCAGTCAAAGTAAACAAGTGCACTGGTGCACCTCAGATCCTTCTTCAGAGACTGACAGACAAGCAGATATAGACATAGACTAGATATAGTGTGCTGTTGAAAAATAAAACCATACACTGCAAAATATCATATCATTTCAGTGATTTAAGCCTGTTTGGATGCTCCCCAGTCTGACAGTGAAGTGTGCACATAGATCACTGAATGTATGTAGCACCATTAAAAATGCTTTATTGCTGGTGGTCCTGGTTTCCTGGCTTGTCTCGCAGCATTCTCAGCAGTCGCAGTTCTGCCACACGAACCAAATTGTTGAGAAATCTGCTTTTCTGGAGTTTGACGCCATATTTCTTCCACGAGTACGTGATGCATCATCCCGCATCGCAGTAATTCAACGGACAAGTAAGCTGGACAATTTTCTGACCCAAACCTCAACATCCAATTCCTCTAATATCCACTCTGTGCTTCTACGTTAGAGTCCAATTTGATTTTTTTTTCTCAAGCAATTTAGACCCAGATGGGCTTGATTGGTTGAAAGGCTCTGCGCAGAGAAAATACACACCACTCAGCTTTTTTATGAATGGTTTCCTATATTATGTTGTATGGTGTCCTATAATGTTTTATAGATCTTTGGAGAAAGGGAGTTTGGATTTGTTATTGTTGGGAGTAAAAAAAAACGTCTATTTCAATCAACCGCAGCTCTTTTGAGGTGTATTAAACCGACAAAATGGTACAGAAAAGGCATAAAATGTCAGTTTTGCAGTTCAAAGAGGCTCTGATCACACTGCTCATTGAGCATGTGTAGATTATTAATAATTAATTGGCTGCTGTATAATCTATGCTCCTCACTTCAGTCACTGGCAATGCTGTGTGTTAGGCGCAATTACAGTGCAATAATGAAGGCCCCATGGAACCAGACTAGAAACCAAACATAGCATCTTGTTTGGTGCACAATTAATTAGAACCCCGCATGTAAAAGAAAATCATAGATTACCCCGTAAATCAATTGACTCTCGGTACGACCCAAAAGCTATAATAGCCTTAAACTCACATGCTACTCTTTCCAGTTATAACCAAAGTTCTCACCCTGGGCGGTTCCTTCATAAACAGGCACCGATATGCAATAAACAATACAACATGCACCCTTAGGGAGGGCGCCCTCGAGCCACTCAAAATAACAGCCTGTGGCAAGCGGAAACGAATGATGACTTAACTCTGTTACACCCGCCTGACAGCCCTCCCGGTTAAACCCGGACACTGCGGTGATCACCCTCCATCTTTGCAACTAGAGAGGAAAAGGAGAGTTTAAAATGATAAAGTTTTGTATCTGACAAACTCTGACACAGGAGGCTCGTCAGACAGCTTTTTAAACAATCGTGACTTATGTCTGCGTGTGCCAGGGCTCAATGAGTGAGTCGCTGCTGGGCGGAGGACGAAGATTAACCCTCCTGTCAAAACAAAATGTTTTTCTTATTTCAATGACAAGTGGTTTGAAGAGGAGGCTTTTACACTCTCATTTCTTTCGTGTGTGTGTGTGTGTGTGTGTGTGTGTGTGTGTGTGTGTGTGTGTGTGTGTGTGTGTGTGTGTGTGTGTGTGTGTGTGTGTGTGTGTGTCGAGAGAGAGAGAGAAAGAAAGGGATCTGACAGTTTGATGTTGTGCATATAATCAATAACAATTGGTATCCAACTATTAGTTTTTGTATCCCTGCAGCTTCTTTCTCATCGGTGTCGGAACCCTCCTGGGAAACTAAATCACTTCCAGTGGTTGACAACACAAGCTGCATGGAACATCTATTTCAATTCACAGTACTCCCTTTCCAAATCCTGAAACGTGCCGGCATTCGTTTCGTCATTTTCCATCAAATACGGATTCAGATTCATCAGTTTCCATTGCTGTTTTCGTAACGTAGAATGTATTTGCGGAATATTAGAGGTAATTCCCGTTTCCATCAGCTGTATTGATAAATATTTTGATGGGCAAAACCAATTCTTGTGAAAAACCACACATGGTAAACCACTTAACGGCCTAATGACAGAACAGTTGCTCTCCCAATTCACAGAACACGGCGACACACTGATTTCCCCTGAACGTAGCAGTTAATTTGGAGTTTGTCTGCCAACGTTGTTGTCTCAGACGGCCTGTTCGACATGCTCGTTTCGCCTCTCAACAACTTTTCTCCTTGCGGGCACGCTGCAGTTATGCAATCCCACGCACAGGATGAAGTCCCTCAATGCCACTCACACACGCACACACACACACACACACACACACACACACACACACATGCACACAAATTCCATCCTAACATTTCATGTCATTTTTGTGACTGGATTCCAAGATTCTGTCTGCGTTTCCCGTATCCAGTGAAATTATAGAATCCTTAATAATGAAGCACCATGAGACATTTTTGACAGCTGCTTGTTAACGTTCCTTTTTTGCCTCCACACCGTGGTCACGCTGACACGGGGGAGCCTCTAGCCCCGGCTCCAGGGCATTAGTTATTAGTCACTTTGGAACCAACCATTGTTACTAAGTTCAGCAACCGGTACAAATGAGTCATGAACCCAGCGCCATCATTGTGGAATTGTGGCATTTATCCTCCAACCAGAAGCTGTTACACTCCCGGTTTGATTATGGGTACCTGCACGCCTTCATGCTGCTCCATCAGCCAGCACCCGGACTTGACTCTCGATGCTTCCTCAGACAATCCACGAACGATCGGTCCCCGATGCTGATCCAGAAGATTGACCGAGGACACTTCTCCTCCTGCACCTGGAGTCATAAACAGACGAGCGGAAACAATTAATGAAGGCTACCAATGTCTGTACTGTTCTATACAATACTATAACGAGTAAAGTGAAGTGAATTCAAGTCAAAAGTCAGACATTTCGATGCTGCACTTTCATAGTTCCCACCCATCGTGACCACATCTGCTTTATTAACAACAGGGTCGTCCATGTTTTAAATGCTTTTATCATGAGCTTCACCCTGTTTTAATCTGTTTATGTTCTATCCTAATCTGTTAATGCTTTGTCTTAATTGTAAGTTGTTGTTTTATTAGCGTGTTTTATGACTGTGCCCATCCTGTGAAACGACCTTGGGAGCGAGAGACGTTTCTACACAATAGAAAAGAAACGTCTTATTATTACTGAATTGTATATAGGACACATACGGCAGATAGGAAAAAGAAGTGACAGTCACGACGCACAGGAAACAAAGTTGACACAGTTATGGAGAGTTCATAAATAAACTGGCTAAAACGAGAGAAACGGAATGGTCTAGACTAAAACATGTGCACAGGAGAAGGAAAATGGATTATATCTCCAAGCCTCTGATTAGTTTCCAGGCTACCGAATAAAGGTAATGCATAAACAAATGAAAAAAAAAAGAAGACAAATAAAACCTCACTAATTAAATAACACCCCCCCCAAGCCACAATCATCTCTCCAGATACTCATCTTGAGACATGTATCCCAGTCCTTTGTCATGATATAAAATGTCTCTAATCTAGAGCATCATCACGTCTCACCAGTATGTCCCGATGTTATCATCTGTCACAGCTGGGGGAGAACGCGCTGCAGCTTAGATTAGGAGAGTTAAAAAAAATAAAAAAATCCCAATTAATCAAGAGCTGAGTGGGGGAAAGAGTTTCAATTTATTGTTCCAAAGATGGATGCTTCTTGTACCTCACTGCAGCGTGTCAGAGTTCAGGGGTTTAAGGGATTGTGGACCTGGCTTACTCTGTCTGAAAGGGGGACAGTTATTGAGTGCACTCGTCCTTGGGGTCTGACAAGGGCTTATGTGCTAGTGATGAGAGCGACAATGGTAGTTGGCCCTGATTGTGTGCAATTTGTTGGCTGTACAAAGCACCGGGCTGGAAAGGAAAGGAAAGGAAAAAAGGAAAGGAAAGGATGCACTTCAGCAATGAACTAAAAATAAAGCCATAACCCAAGTGATAATAGTGTGAACATTGCATCTTTATAACACAGATGGTTTTGGATAACACTGCATGTTTTTGTCTGGTATGCTAATGCTTAACAAGTGCTTGCAACACATGATCCAATACAAACACAGGAATACACACAGTATACAAGTCCAGAATAGCTGAAAATGTCCACCCTTGGTACAAATCTTGGCTAGGAGGCTCTTTCTGAGGTAAATACTGAAAAACTAAGCAGTTTCCACCAATGTGTGAATATGGAACTTAAACTTGTGCCAAAATAACCCAACACACACAATCAGCACATAAACTATTTACAATGCAGAGACAGATAAAGGTGTTTGAATGAATAACTGCTATGGTTTTAATTCAGGGAACATGCAAGTCCCCTCAGTCATCAAGTGTGTGTGTGGTGTGTGTGCGCGTGTGTGTGTGTATTTATAGTGTAAAGCTAAACCGGTGCTGGTCGGGCTTAGGTGTTCATCATAACAACAATAACAGGAGAGAGAATAAGTTCTATGATTGGTTTACATTCGACAACATGACCAGCAATCTGTTGATGAAGAGCTGTTGCCCTCTGTAGTCATCCTTGTATAATGTTGCTTTTTTTAAAACAAGGTTTTAAAGTATCGCTGTAACAGAATGAACTGCTGGAACTTATTTCCAACAGCAACCAATCAGAGAGATTTAAACATTGTTTTGAAGTGTTCTTATCTGTTTGCAGTCTGAGATACGGGGAAAAAAAGGATGAATGATGATGTTGGTTTTTATTTTCTCTTTCTTACTATCAACAAAATCCCATCAAAAGACCAAATACCACAATAAATTTGTCCTGCTGAAAAAGAGTCTCTGGTGATTTACTACCAGCGAAGGATAATAACAATAATATCATCCTCAGATTCCTCTCACTATTGCAAAAATGTACCTTTCCTTCCACTCCTATCCAGCATCACACACACACACACACACACACACACACACACACACACACACGTCATATTAACATTTAGCAACTTTGCTGTAGGGGCTTCAATTCAATGATGAGCTTGGAATAAAAATAAACACGAGGCTAATGTTTCTTTCTGTAGGGTTAAATGGCAACACTGAGGTTTAAAACTAAAATAATTGGGAGTGTTGGACTGGCATTGTTTTTAAATGTTCTGTAAGAATGCATCATATATTTATTTATGATTATTTTCCACGCCATCTTTGCGTATTTGTTGTTCTGCCTCGGCTGCAGGAATAACACACAATTAAGCCTCACATGCAAGCTGTTCCAATATAAATTGTCCAATGTTTATGCTAATTAAGACTAACGGAAATGGAAATGGAAACTTCTACGTTCTTAATTGCTCTAAATGTGTTAGCATGGAAGTGTGTGTCTGCATACATGTGTGTTTGCAGCCTGAAAGAGGCTGCTTCTCTGAGCTCTGCATTTCCCTCGCCTGGGATTTCTGCTGGCTCCGCAGAAGGCACAGTCGTGATTGAGTGGTTTTCCGTGGATCAATAATCTTGGACTGTGGCGCATCAAGGACAACAACAGATCCTTACATCCCCCCCCCCCCTCCCCCCAATAACCCTCAAATGCCTCGACCACGCCCTCCTGTGTGGAAACAGGGTCTCACCAGTTAAAAAGAGGGGACGCGGTGCTTTGGCACGATGGAGCACTCGACCCACAGAGTCGAGGCAACAATGATAAAACAGGTTCTCATTAGTCACTCATTCTCTGTTCTGCTTTCTCGCCCGGGGCTACTTTCACTCCTAAGCCCTTGAATATATCCACACTGCATAAGCACATAGACATAGCAACATACAAAAATATCTTTCAATTAGATTGTCTTAATGCAGGAAGCACACACACACACACACACACACACACACACACACACACATCAGAGGAGGCATCAACAGATCTGCACAGTGCAGATGCGGAGCACCTCCAGCTAAAAACCTCAAATGCCAAATGTGTTTGTCTTTAAAAAGCACATTCTTTATTCCTGATGTCAAATCTAGACAGCTGTGTAAATAATAACGCAGAGCCGTTGCATCATATTATATTAATAATACTTATCTTTAATCCACACTGATGCGGCTCTCAGATGGTCATACTGATGGTCCGACTTGGTGGTCGGGGATGATTTTATTCAGGCAGCGTGGGAGGTTTACATATTATCAAACTGCTTCTATGCCCCGCAGTTCATCTGCTTGCTTGTTTATCTGTTTATCCCATGCCATTACTGTAATTAGGTCTTTGTACTGGAAGCCACAGCAGCTGTAACAAAAGCTCAAAGCGGCATACGAAGACAGAATGATGGTAAATAGGACAAAAGCAAAATGGACTATGTGCACAGCTCTCTCTGAACTGAAATAAGTCAGAGGCCTGGCAGCAGTGCATTCTGTAATTGCTCCCTTCAAAGAGCCCCTGCCTTGCCAGGACACAATGGAATGACCTTTTTGTGATTGCAAACCTCTATTAGTGGTGAACCACAGTGGTAAAAGCCATGGCCTCCCCTTTTATACTGTCCTTTGCTGTTGTCATTGTAATTACATAAATCCACTGTTTTTCCACCATGGATATTTTCTCATTCATTTGATGAGTCTATACGAATCTATATTGTGTCAAATGAGACAAGTCTTGGTTTCATTTTTGAACTTCATTTTGCAGTGGTTTTCTTTCTGTTCATGTGCATCTTCCTCTCAGTCATCTCGCCTTAGAAGAATACACTCCCTGGCCGTCACTTCACATGTACACCATCTGGTTGTTCTTTGAAACACTGACATGTTTGTTTGAATAACTAATTTGCTGTTGAAGCCATTCTGTGGCCACAGGAAATGCAATTTTAATACACAACTGCCGCACTCACTGTATGAATATTATACCCACTTACATGTACACAAGCTGTTGTATGTGCGGAAATAGCACGGAAATTGAAATACGTTTCATTTGCTAAGCCAACTCTGGAAGAGACTGCAGAATGATGTAGCACACTGGCATTGCCAAGGTCTATAATGAGTTATAAGAAATAAGAAATTTGTGGGGAAATAAGGTAGATAGCTGAAATTTCAAATGCTAACCAATTACACGTCATTCTGAATTTAATAGCAGAATTTGACTCGTCATGCTGGATGATTTATTAAAGTTGTAAAATAACTATTTCGCCCGTGTGTTTCCTTTGTCTGAAAAAGTAATGTGCCAATATTGCATGGTGTGCTGGCGTCAAAGCATACAAAATCCAAATTATATACATTTCGTCTTCCATGACCTCACAACAATCAGTTTTAAATATTGCTGGAGAGACGTAATAAAAGAAGAAATAGCCAACGTGGACAAGTTAGATGTCGTTTTGTGTTGTTCTCAAGCCGCCTAAACACCATCAACATCAACAACATCATCTTTTACTTTGACATTCCAATCTATGGAACACCGCTCAAGCCACGCTCACATCACCGGCTCTGATTGCGCCGGCTCGTGATATGGATACGGAGCGACTATTCCATAAATATGGAAATTTGCCTGTATCAATTTTGTTAAAGGGAAGAGCACGCAAATACTTTAATCAAAGCAAAGTTACTCATTCGCTTTCATCACCCATTTTCACAGCCAATCAAAGAACGTCCCAGTAGCTAGCATGCAGAGAATTCTGGGCTGCATGCCTTGGACTACCACCAACACCAGACCCTGCCTAAAGCAAATGTTAATTCACTTACATTTGGTGTCCAGCTAAAGTTAAAATGGAAAGAAAATTATCCTCTTGCTCAAAGATATCAAACTTATAGGCTTCCTCTTCCAACGCCTCTCTCAGACGCTCCTCTATTTGCCCAGCATTTGAGGACGCAGCAGCTCTGAAGCATATTTACAGAGCTGTATATTAATATTTGCCATATTTTATCATCACATTTATAATCACAGTGCTTGAGACGCAGCGCTGCCCAGAGAGGAACTTATTTCAGAAAAAGCCGGCCTGTATCTCCTCCCAGCCACACAGTATCTGTGTGTGCCTATGAACAGGAATGAGGAGCTGATCTGAAAGCCGCCGTAACTCCATGCACTGATAATGTACTACTCCCTTTTATGATGTATTCATCCAACTTCCCTTTCTTTTCCAGTCTGTGTCACGTTGCACAGGGTTCAAATTAATGTTTACACTTACGTCTGTGTGTTTAAACCAACCAGAGCTCTTGAAGTGTAACTCAGCCACATGCAATCTGCCCAAAGTTTGCACAAGTTTACAGTTTTCTCCAAAGTGTCCCGTTCCATCACTGTCCCTATTCACAGTTATATTACAAACATGACAGTAATGTAACTTTGACACAAATAAAAAATGACGCTGCCCAGTGATGGATTACTTATGTCAGCAAGTCTTTCCGTTTACTTTGACATCCTAGAGTTATAATCTGGAAACAGTGGCTTTCTGGAAGGCATTAATCAAAAATTGTTGGAATGGAAAAAAAATGCTTGCACGGTTGTCAGAAAGAACAATAAACTGCATCCAAGCTGTACATTTTTAAAGCACTGATGAAACAAAACTAGTCAAACTATAACTTTAGACTGTTCGTCATCCTGTGAACCAGCAAATACATATCTGATGAGTTGAAGTTAGAATGTTAAATGTAACATCCTGACATTCATATAATCAAATATTGTGTCTACATCATATTTCATAAGCTGATTAAAGTCCAAACAGCCAATATTTGTCCCTGCCTCATCTGGATTCTGTAAAAACACCATCTTGTCATTCCATTGTTACACTCCACTTCCAAGATTTTCCATTTTGAACTATTAATGAAACTCTTTAATTATACATTACCAATATTGATATTCATGTTCACACATTACCTGTTGCATGTTTGTCATGCTGATTCCCTCCCACTCGTGAATGTCCAGGGAAACAAAACACTTCGCCCCATCATTTGGATTCTGAGCAGCTTCTGAATTCTTAACGCGACGTCTCTTCTGTTATGAGAATATTTCAAGCGTATCAAAAATTAACAGGCGTGGGAGCAGTGGGAGGCTTTATTTCCTCCTTCCACTGAACAAGAAACTATATCGCAATCATCATACCTGTGTGAACACTGGAGGATTTATTCTTTATTGCCCTATCTTTTCAGAATATGGTTCAGTGAGTGAGTCATTATGATCTCAGTGTGACACAACTGTAACAGTTTACTTAAATATTAATTTACAAATGTTGCTCAATGTCCAAGTACATCTTTATTTCTCTATATTTTCCTTCTAAATGCCTCCTCAAATAATCAAGGCTGGAGTTTAATGGACATGTGTTTCAACAGAGCAAGAGCTGTAAGTAATCCAGAGAAAGCATGAAAAGTTACGACCCTTGACCATCATTACTGATGCAGGAATGAGGAAGATCAAACAGTGGCTTCGCAGTGCTGGAGAGTCGAGTGCTTTGCAGCACCAGCGGGAGTGAGTATTAGTTTCAAAGAAGACGGCCTGGCCTCGGATCCCCCAGGACGAGCTGGAGGAGGTTTTTTAGGGGGGGGGAATGAGTTTTGGGCGCAGCTCTGCTCGCCCCATTTGCAGCATCGACAGCACTGTTGGCTTTAAAATGGAGAGCTGGAGGATGATGCCGACTGTGAGTTTTAAAGCTTAATATGCCACAGATAACGTCTTTGTCATTATGATCAATATTGTCTGTTACTTGTGTGCTCAAACACAACTAATCTCATAATTCAGTCTCTAAATATGGAATATGGACACTGGAGTGCATCACACACAAAACCAAACACACACATTATTGTTCCAACATTGGCTTGAGCATATAGCTAAACACTATAGGAAATGATAAATTATTGCCTTTTTGATTCACATACACCACAGGGGTCTTCTGCGATGTTTGATCGTAGACTTTGTGATTAAAAATGAGCTAAATGTAAGAATGAATGAATACAAATACATGTAATCGTCACTGTAATGGTTTGAACATACAAAAAAAGCCATTCAGTCATTAAGTCATTATTTCTGCAGCCCCAGTGTTCTTCTGGTTAATGAGTCACTGAGATTGTTGTGTTTGCCCCATTTCACTGGCTGCTGCTTCTTAAAATAAAAGAGCACACATGTTAAGGTCAAACGCGTTGTAGTGCATTCAAAAGGACGTCCTCTCCTAAAGGCTCACAAACGACCTGGGTAGCATTTCCAGCACTCCACAATCCATATTTTGTAATTCCAAGGAGAGAAATGAGTCTAAATAAATTTAGAAAGTTAATGAACATATCCAGCGCCGTTGAGCAAACTAAAGGCGGAAAAAGATTGGATATTACAATAAATGATCTCTGCTCAAAATCAACCATGAACTACTTACAGAAACAACAAATTAGGTTTTGGCAATGTAGTCTGAGACACGAACATTATTGGAAATGTGTGATTAGATCGCAGAAGATTAGATTGCCAAAGTGCGGTTCATCCAAGAAGACCATATTAATATTTCTGAAGACGAGCGGTTCTTCTTGGAAAAGTGGAAACGCAATCCTGAAGCAGAATGCAAATAATGTGAACAGACTGGTTTCTGTTCAAACAGGTGTCTTACAGTGCCAATTTAATTGCTGTGCATTTCTTTTAGTTTGGAAAATTGAAATATTCATGGTGCATGCACCACAGAGACCAGTGATGTCATCGCTGGCAAGACCGTCTATTTGCAGTACTTGCAAGTGGGAAGCCGGTGAAGGATCATGCCCTTGTCACTGTATTAGGGATTCCAACTGGATAGTAATAGCACCTGCACAGAGGGGGTGACAGCATGAACTATGTGCGAGCATCTCACAGACACTCGATGGAGCCCACTTGGCAAGAGAGAAGATGGAGCCGGTATTGTCGCATTGAAAAGAGGTCACGTGCACGGGCCAACGGTTAGAGAGCGAAACGGGCAATTTGTTCAGAAGAGGGTGGATTTGCTTAAAGGCTCCTGCGCACTGCCTGATTTTGGGCTGTCAAAGAGGAAAGACAACACTTGCGAGTAAAACGCGGTCATCAATCAACAAATCAGCCTTTGACTGCAGTGTGAGTGAGCGAATCCTGCCTGTGACAAAATCCAGCACTATAATCTTACAAGGAAACATGACAGATACTGATCTCACACAGCGCAGCATACAGTGAATGAATCTACTCGCACATATATGTAGGAGTCTGAACACTATACATGTGTCTATGCATTTTTTATGTAAAGCCGTTTCTCTTGACCATCTCTGTGCCTGCTCTTATATAGTGCCAGCGTTCCTTGTACGGCCTCCTGTCTGCCACAGCCTCTTATATACACTCAGTGCATTGTACATCACTGGATTTACTTCAAATAGCGTGGCTACCCCCTACCGCCAGTCACTCCCCTCTATTTTCTGCGCGTTACGTGAGTAGCATTGATGTAACATCCCCAGACAATGCCCCGGGTTTCTTATTCAGTGGGTATAGGGCCTGTAAGTAGCCATCTATCAGAAAATCAGTGCCCCAAAACCAGCTCTAATTGTGCTCAAGCTCTCTGCTGACCGCTGCCAAAGCTGCATCAGATTAAGTGTGTATGGCCAACACATTAAAATCCAATCAGTTGTTTATTGATGCAGCCCCAACGAATGCAAGTGTCATTATTATTATTATTTATTTTCAACCCTTCACCCTTAGTTTCTTTCTTTCTCCCTCTTGATTTCTCTTCAACTTTGCCAGTTTTCCTCTTAACCTTTGGTCGCCTGCAGTCTAAGCTTCAAGCTTGGACACATGAAAGCAGAGCAAGCCACACTGCATGTCACGCTTGTTTGTCATGGATGCCTCTTGATGGGTAAAGAAGAGGACACCAGACGTGGTTGCCCCGGGCGACACAGTCCTTGCTGGGTGCGACTATCACGGCAGCGGGTACATCTGCCCATGTCTGCCAAGTGCTTTGGAGCGCAACAATGATGGCCAGGCTTCACCGGTACACCAATTTAAACTGCATTAAAGTCATTATTAAAATTGAATGTGGACTTCCAAAGCATTATTATACTGTTATACTGAATGTAGACACTTGAGGAGAAATTTGATGGATGCTCTGGCAATATTGAGAAATTCCCTGTAGGAAACCTTTCAAACTGAACTAAAAGCTGCAATATTTGTGAGAGTCTGTAATTTTGGCCAATTCCTGGAATATTCCAGCAAAATAGTTACACCGGGGGGAATCCTGACAAACACTCAGCACAAATGGAGCCATGTCCTAATGCGTGTGGGACCTATATATTCCCTGAAGTTGTCCTCCCAGGCAACAGTATTACACTAAAACACAACTTTTTAAACCGTCTTGCTATTTTTTTTCTTTAACTGCCACCAGTTTTCTAGAAAAATCATCACGATATTCAGCAAACGTTTGTATTGCGTTATTTCTTTAAACAAAGCTGCTGCAGATGTCGTCATTTCTTGCCCCAATTGTCACAAAACAACAACAGAGGCATAATTACAATTCATTTTCCTGGTCAATGCCTTGTCATGTCTCCTTCCTTTTTTATTGTATCTTGACTATTCTCCTTCGTTTACCATTCCCTGTATTAATGCCTGTATTTATAGTATAAAAAGTGAACTTCACCATTTCACATGTGTGTGGTTGTTAATAGTTAGTCTGCCGTTTCCATTCCTTTACATCTTCTGCCGGTGTCACTCTGCACCACCTTCTCGTTCACTTATTTGCACCCGCGATCCCTCCAGCAATTTTCCACCTCTTTGTAACTCTCACTTTGCATCTTTTAGCTCTCTGCCTCCCACAGCTGTGCTTTCCCTTTCTCTTTGAATCGTGCCTGTCACGAGCTCAAAAGCTCTTATTCCCCGATTTTCTCTCAATGCTTTTTCCCTTTTTCCTCAGTTTATCAACCCGCCGATGCATCTGCCCTTTCTCCCTACCCCTCTCCCGTCTGCTTTGCTCTCATCCCCCTTTCGCCCTCTCACTTCCACCCTGACTCAAGCAGAGGAACAACCTGGACCTCTTTGAACAAAAATGCTAATGGTCTGCTAATGGATCCCATGTCGGGCTCGGAACTCGGGCAACAAGCCAAAGAAGTGGATTCAGCTTTGCACAAAACACAAGCACATAACCAAAATACATAAAATGGCCACTTTATAAAAAAGGTACATGTCTGCAGCACTATATCAAATATAAGTCTCATGGAGCTATTGTTGAAGTTCCACAGGATCTTCTGCACATGTAACATCCTTTAGACATTGTTAAATAGTTTCCAAATGAGCTGGAAATTACAGTTTGTCCACCTCACAATGTGACCCAAACACTATGTCCTGCATTGGCACTAAATGCAGAGTAGTTGAATTTTTGAGCAGAATGTGCAGTAGATGGATTTAAGCTGTGCAGGTGCAGATTGTGAGTCTAGCGTCGCTGTGCTCGACACCAGCATGTGTTTCTGTGAGCCAGACACCTTGTCCACGCAGGCCATGCAGCAAAAGCAGCATGTCAGCAGCAAAACAGCAGCTGCAAGTCCTTTGTCAGTGTCGACACTGCGAACCATACAAGCCACAGCACTGCTGCTCTGAACTCGGAAGTGTTTGAAGAACAGAACAGAACAAACGTGTCATTGTTCCAAGTTCAGTGGCAAGAAATGTACTTGTACTAAAATACACTTTTATTCCGGACTTGTACACATAAAACACAAGTAAAGTAAAGGGTGTACTGTGTAAACTGTTGCAATGAAACAGAAAAGTAAGTTTGTTTTACTTACTGCTGGTGTTCTTCTTAATATCCCACACAATGTTTTGATTTGTGTTACGACCTCTTAATGGGTCTAGGCCAGGGGAACAATTAAAAAAACGGTTAAGGCAAAAAATTAGGGTTTTCATACATCATTCTCTAAGCTTGAAAATGGTTCCAAAATAAGTTTCAAACTGAGCTTTCCCAGGCTTTTAAATGATCCAGGCTTGATTGGATGATTGCTCTCAGCTGGTCACACTTAAAGAGGGCGGAGCTGCAAACACACAGAGGAGAGGGAGTCACACAATCCTACCTAGTACGGCCATCATTTACATATGGGTGTCACAATTCAGGATACAAGGAATTAATGGTCAATATTGATAGTTTGTTTACTAAATGGGTAAGCTCAATTTTGATGTGCAACATGGATGTATTGCTCTGATTCTCAAGCCTTTAACTATGAATAAAGTCTATTTCTTTTCTTACAACTTCCACCTGAATTCCAGCCAAAGTTGCACACATCCTTTCATCATTTAAACTGAAAAGTAGAGCAGTTGGAACATCACTCTCTCAGTTGTTGCTGACGTCGGGGTCATACGTTTGGCTTTCTATATGCCCTCGGGCAAGATGGGGAGTCTCTCCAGCAGGTGTGTGTTGCCTTCCCTGGGGCGCCCTCTGCCACAGTGTTATTGTGCCTGGAATTCCTCCAAGAAAATTGCATCTGTATGAGGAGCGCCAATCCAACAACCTCATCAGCCTCTCCTCCACGGTGAGCAGCAGTGGCTTAACCTCCAGGTCCCTGCAGTTCGCCACAGCCACGACTCTGTACTCCCAAGGGGCCTCGGGTTGTGACAGTGTGGGGCGATTCAGTTTTACATGAGCGTCTGGCAGAAGAAAAGACATTTAGAAAGTATAGCAAGGAAAATGTTGGGTTGAGAAGCATCAGAATAAAGTGTTAAGTTGATCTTCACATCCCTGTTGGTTGATTAAATGCTTCTTTCTTGTGTTTTTACAGTTGTCGTCTTTCTTTTCAATACCGCTCACCTGACAAAATTAAATCATTTTCAGGGTTTATTTTTTATGACTGATGCACCTGCAGATGAATTGGCCTCTTGGCGCTCTGTCACTTGTCTCACATTGCTTGGAAAACTCCATATCCAAAAGCTTGATTGCCAGACTTCTTTTAAATATGACAAATGCAACTAATTGGCATTCAGTGTGGCTGTGACTGAATGTAATTTATATGTGGAATGTTGTATCGTTAAAATTGGAGTTCAGAAATGATCCTTTGTGTTTTTGTTGTCTTTTGTGTTCTTTTCCTGTTTTACTTTGTAATTGTCTCCCATTACGCTTCCTCTTGCTTTACCTGCCCTTGTGTGCCTTGATTTTTGCTTCATTGGATTCACCTGTTCATGTTTCCCTCACTTCCTGTCACATGTCTCTTGTCTACCAATCACTTGTCTTTCTGGATGCCCTTAAGCTGCGTCTCCAGTTCGTCAACACCTTGTACCCCATTTATTATAACTCTCACATGTCTGACTACTACATCTCTACATCTACCGTACAGCATTTGTGTTTTGACCAATTTACACTGTCGATTTGGTTTTTTATGTATGAACGTTGGCATATACGTGGTTCCTTATGGTACACATGGATCTGTCAGAGCATGCACAATACATGACACACAGCATTTATTATACAATAGTAGAGTTTAGAATTCAGTCCTGTTTATTCTCTTCTCTTTGTGGTAGCGCCTTGAAGGAATTACTCTTGAAAATACTGCATAATATAATGAAAATACACACTATACTCTGCATCTATATATTTTTACCATTTCTTAATGTTCAATTGAGAAGCTATAAGAAGAATTGTATCAAAAATGCATGGTTTTTCATTCAGTATGCATGTGTCACAATTTTGCATTCAGTTTGCACTCTTGAGTCAGGGAGTCCTTTTAGACTTTATTTGTGCATGTGTGTGTGCCGTGGACTGACTCAAAGGAGATTGTGCCTTGCTTCTATTTTGTGTTTGACTTTGATTGCGTAAATACACAAGCATCTGTTCTGTTCCGTGGTGAATGGTTTACGAATTTATGCGTCTGTGAGAGCAAACGCAAACTGTAGCATTTTGTTTGCTCAGCTCTACTCAGTGACGCAATTACATAAAGATGAGAATGCATTTCTGTCAGTCGATGCAAAGATCATTTAGCCAGACCTAACACACTTGAGAATGTAATCAGGCAGGGCATTCTTTCTCAAGTGAGTTCTGTAATTGTTGATTAATCTGTCCTAAAGTATAAAAGTGTGCAACGCCAAGCTGCAGTGTTAACAGGAGAAGCCTCTTAGCAAAGGTGGACATTTGTTGTTTGAAAGCCAATTCTCAGCTCCATCGATTCAGCCTCTGCTAGGTGAACTGAATTACATTCGATCCAATTTGGTTTCCAACAGCTTCGGCTCCTCTTATAGGACAAGAGACTTATTTGCATGTCTACTGATTTATAAGATGAAGAGGCGGGAGAAAAGGAGAGAAGAGGGGGAGACAGCCACAAACACAGAATCTGGGAGGGAGATAAAAGGTAAAGTGACAGTGTTCATGTGGGGAAAGTGTACCTGTCACATTCTTCTCTAAAAGCAGCCACGTGCAGGTGTTCAGCTCAGTATTCTGCTACTGCAACACAAGCTGGCATTCAGACAGTAATGAGTGGTAGCGGTGCACATTTGGCCTTGGTAGTTAGCGGTGAGAGATGGTTGTCTTGGTAACCTGAAACATTCTTGGGTGGGAACGCAGCTCAGTGACATACACTCACTCTGTCGCAGACACATATGTAACTAAAAACAGTGAACTGATGATGAGCCCTGTTCCTTTTAACCCGAGCCGCACGCCTGAACGCTGGATCTGGATCAGGCAGACCAACAGAATAACAATGATGCGGACAGTCCGTCTCCCTCTTTTTCAGTAGAACACATCTGGTAAAGCCCGGGGCTGCTGACAGGACAGCAGGCTTATTAATGATTACCTTCAGCAGGTGTCCCATCATACTGGATCCTCTGACCTTTCCCTCTGAAGAAAACAGTCAATGGACTGCCACAGCGCCCAGTCAGATGCCCGTCCTCATGCTCCTTACGCCCCTCCAAGCACGTCAGTAATCAAAACAGGCTCAACCAAGGAAGGCAGGAATTAAATATACTTCAAAGCAAAGTTTGAAGGTGTTGGACTTCTATTTAAGGCGCAGTGTTATTTTCTGAAAAAGCAAAGGTCTGAGTGTGAATCTGTGCTTGTTTCTCTTTTTCACGTTCTTCCTTTTTTGTCTCTCCTTCCCTGCAGAGGCGCGTTTGCGAAGCCTTATGTGGTTTAGGCTGTGCAATTAGAGTATACACAAATATGGGTCAACATAGCCCTGGGATGCAGACTCACTGTTGATTACATATCCTGACATCCACTCTAGCTGTGCCATTATGAAATATTGACTGGAATCCCTAAGCGATGCTCAGGGGTGAAAAATAAATTCATCAATTCTGGGGTTTTCATGACTCTTGTGGGTTAGTTATGCCTGCATCCCATACATTTTATGCTGACAAGAACAAATAGGTGACAGGTCTTAACGAGGCCTCATCTGTTTTGTACCTACTGTATTTGAAAACTGAGCACTATCTCACGCCCCAGCGCTGCACTGAACAGCAAAGAATTACCCCTAGAGTATTTTTTTGCACTCCTTGTGCTGTGTGTTCAGAGGAGATATCATGGGGTGCCACTCGCCCCTGACGCTTCTGTCTGTGCTCGTGTTTGAAGCTCCTGACAGGCTATATAGCCTGAATCTTTCTTCTGGGAAACCAGCAGGACATTCCACAGATAGAGACCCTTTAAAGGGTTGCAGTGATTAGAGCTCTGAGCAAAGGCAGAAGCTCCTAATGGCGTTTCCATTTCACTTACAGTCCATCTGAGCTTGAGGTAATTAAGTGGCTATCTCATTTCTGGTTGGGAAAAAAAGAAAGAGGATGCACTAATGTCTTTCTTACTAATGTAGTAATTGATCTATTGTCTTTTGTTTTATTGTATTTTATTTTATTTCATTTTCAAAGGCATGCTCGTATTAAATAATTTAATGTGAATGGAGTGCAAATCATTGGCTTCTACTGAAATGAAGCTATGCCATTCGTAACACTCGCAACGTCATTATGGCGACAGGAAATCACAATTTAATAAGCTGCCAAATGAGTCAAACACGGCTTGTGTGAATGTCAGTCACGAACATCCAGAGTTACAAGCAGACCAGACTCTGATCGCAGAGACTTTGGTGTCCCTGCAAGAAAATGTGACCAAAACATTCAAAGATGAATCAACGTTTTCCTGACACATTCTCAACAATTTTCACAATTTAGTCACTCCTGCTGTATTTACTGTGTTTCTGTGATTGTAGCCACCCTCTGCATGCACATTACAGTCCTTTGTTGGTCAAAACTGAGCCTTTCATTCACATAATTAGACTTAAAATCTAATCTCCCTAACAGGCTCCATGATTTAGAGAGGTCTTTTAAAGGGGAGGCCACTGGGATACAACGCAATTTGGGGATTGTTTGCAGTCATTTTCACAGCAATTTGCACATTCTGATCCGGCTCTTAAGCAAATCCCTTGCTGCCTGTAGCGAAAAAAAAGCTACAGGTTTGCTACAGGAAACTGGCAGATGTAGCTGTAATCACTACACTGTGTCCATGTTGTAACATGCAAAGAAACAAGCACACCTGACGACAGAATCCTACTTCTGTGGAGTTGTTCTTCTTCTACTCATCAGATTCTTTATCATTTATAATGACATGGGGAAAGTGTGAGTGAAAGCAAGAAGTTGTGTGATCTTTATATGTTTGAGCAGAGAAAAAGGGTGTAAAGTTTGAGATGGAGGTTCAGGCAGTAACCTTAATCCATTTCTCATTTTCATGTAACCACAATCCTGATGTTTCCCCAAGCGCAGCCATGTGCTTTTAGTCATCTAATACTAACCCAAACGGCTAATCCCTCACCTTCATGCAGGAGGCTGTACGATAGCGAAGCTGGTGGAATCTAACCTCCTCCTCCCCCTCCTTCCTTCCTTCCTAGCTGGCGCACCCTCAGGCCTGCCTCCACAACTCCTCCAACCCAAGAACATGAGACACGACTGACAATTGATGTAGGTAGGTGAGTCGAGCTAAGGGCAGTCAAGGAAAGTTAAAGCGTTTTAGCCCCTATAGGGCCCCGATACTGCTGGTGCATGCTGGCACCGATCCGATAAAACCGATACCTTTCCCCCTTTGTTTCTGTCAAGTGGAAAAGCAAAAGTGCCTCGTCAAACAAATTCACCGTTCTGTCAGGATTGCGTTTCATATCTGAATGTTATTATACATTGATATTATATGCGAGGACGTGACTTTTTTCACTGTATTAGTCTCTTAATGAGGCCGGGGGAACAAACAAACATTGAAAAAATAATGATGAATAAAGGCATCGTGGAAAGTGTATCACAAATGTTGCTGGTATAACTTTACTTTGCAGGTAAATGTCAGTGTTAATGAGGCCGGTGTTTGACAGTGCATAGTTGCATGCGTCTGGTGGCAAAGGCATTTCAAAATGACATTCTACATTCTAGGCGGTGAAGCCGGCGTGACGTAGATACAAAAGCACAAATACACAAGTTCACACTTCACACATTGTGGGTATTAGTGATGGTAGGAGAAGAAAATAAAGGAAATCACTATATCTTCTACTTGATATAGATGTTATTGTGTTGAGAGTGTTGCTGTTATGTCTTCACTTCTTCTTCGCATTGTTGGAGAAAGAAACCTGAGTGGCTGTGACCTTCAGGGAGATTGTTGGAATGATTGACACGTTTATATGCTACCAACAATTATCCAAATTGACATGGATTTGCAAAAAGGTCATGAAAGGTCAAAATGTATCAACTATATTGAGTTGGTGCATGTATCCAAACGTACAGAGGGACATGACGAAGAGCAAAATCTGTCTGGTATTGTTTTCGATGAAACATGCAAATATGTCTTGTGATGCCTGAGTGTATAGGATGCAGGGCTACGGATATTAAACTTAAAAAAGGGAGTCACTGTGCTACTTCTACGACTTGTCAGGATAAATGTGGTTGTGCCTGACAGCTATTGGGAAGATATATTGGGCACAATGTGTACACAGATGAAAAGACGCAAGGGAATTGAAAGGAAAGTAATCATATTGAGCTACAATATGCAAGACTGCACTCTAATATCTCCAGCAGAAAACCATCCAGGGATTCTTAAGTAATTCGGTGACAATGGCAATGTGTTTAAGGAACTAAAACAACTGTGTAATAGAAATCGCAACAAAATACCAATAGAGTGAAATTGCTGCAGCGTGGGCTATTTCAACACATTTTGGAGGAGCGAGAATGAGATTAGAGAGGAGGAAATTAAAGTGAAATGTGCCAAACCTTCATTCAATATTGGATGTTTATGCTAAAGTGCAACATTCAGCCTCTGCACGTCCATTTGGAACAAAGTGCATTGTTGACTTCACGAGAGGCTGTGGGTACCAAACCTGAAATATCTGCCATTTCTGAGAACACATTCCAAAGATTTTGATTGATAATAGTGTGTTCAGTCACTACACAGGCAAACAACTCGAGAACAATAAATTAATCCAGACGAAGGTTGTCCCTCCCTCGCAGAAATACAAAACAGCTTCTCACTAATTAGCCACTGTATTTACAAGCGCCGCTCCTCTGCAGTCACTTCACTATTTACTTTGTGAAGACGGATCCTTCCCTGCGTTTGCATCATATTTGCATATTTGCTCCTTTCCACAAGCACCAAAACAAACGAGCATATGTGATGTATGGCTACTGCTAATAACATCAATGACTAAAAGCTTCACGTATTTCTGAGGATGTTGTGGAGAATCTCAAGCATGAATTTGTTATGAGACGCCATCCGTTCAAGTAAGTATCTCAACAAGATGAGGACACTGCTATTTACTGTGACAATGTGTCTCCATAGGTTTCTTAATGGTTAAACTGCAGCTCTGCCCATTAAATTGCTTGTTGAATAAATAACACTTACGTCTCTCTCTGTGCCTTGAAAACAGCAGTATTAACAGGAATTATGTTGAATAAATGGTGGTGCAACTTAGATAAAACTCTCAATGTGCTTTCAAAACAAATGTCCACGCAGCTGAAAGTAAGTAAGCACGATCGGGGTTTGCATTGTTTTCCTGCTTCTCATCAGGTTCCTGAGACGTGAAGCTTCACCACATGAGGTCCATGTATACTGTGTTCTGCTCGTACCTGCGTGTTCCATCACCTAGCAACTGCAGCCTTATCGAACACATTTCAAAATCTTGCTGTTTGTTCCCTATTATTTTTGTATTTTTAGGAGGAACAACAGACCACTAAGGTCATTCTGCCTTAGTCTGGTCATTGTGTCTAAATATAGGGAAGAAACAAGAACGCTGTGCTGCTTCACTGAGGTTATGTATAAGCTGCTTTTATGCTGCACATCTGGAACGCACTTAATATAACATTTTACAATCCCTTTGCACTTTTAAAGCAGTGGGGCTGCAACTTGGTTCTTTTTTTGTGGTTTATGGCTTTACGTTGCACAAAGATTTCCTTTTAAGGGCAAATAATCATCCAATCATACTTAAAGAGATGCAGTTTAACAATCAAAAGTCCATTCAAGTCTATAACACTGATGTATCATTCTGTTTGAGGGATATTTTACACAGAATGAAAAATACATAGAGAAACCTGTGTTTCTTATCAAAGAGAGATATCTGTATGGATGATATACGGTGACCATCATCCACATGTCCTTCATTAGACTTTCATTAATGCATGTTTGGACATTCATTACATGTGCATCAAAAACGGAGCCTTCGCCTTGTATTTCATAATTCATATCTCCTCCATCTTTCATGTTCTCATATCTAATCTTGAATTCCACAATGCTCCTTGCAGAATGAAGGGGGGGGGGGGCTTCACTGAGGTTATGTATAAATCTTCTATTGGCCTTGTTACTGATAAATCTCTGGCACAATTTAAATAATAACGGAGAGAAAGCATAAATGTGAATGCCTCGACTATTTTCTGTTTGTTGTGAAAAGCTTTCATTCTAATGTGACACCCTGCTCACTGATGCTCCTCCTTTGCAGCTGTCGTACACTCACACAGGTGTTTTCACTCATTTTTGAGGGGCTGATTACAGGATTCTGCAGGTCTTTTCAAGTGTGGGCTTGATTGACACATCCTGGACTCTCCTGTTTTGTTTTATTATGATATTTTACTTGATTTCAGTGACCTCTGCAAAGTCTGCAGCAATGACATCCTGGTAAAAGGGCAGAATAACTATAAAACACCTAAGACCAAGATTAATGTCCCCGTCATTTCATGCAGGACGTCTTCTTGAGCATAACTAATGATAAAAAAAATCTCCTTTAGGGGAAAATGCACTTTAAATGCTGTTTTTTCTTATGAAAACTGTAATTTCTGCTGGTATAACTAATGTGTGTGTGCATACAGTGTTATATTCCAGTTATGTTTAGACCGTGTGATGCATATATTCCTTCTACAACCGTGACAAGCTATAAATTGCAACAACTGCAGCAGAAATTTAGCTAAACATGCAGCCTGCTTTGCCGTGAAATCTTATTTTCCACACTCCTGGATAAATAATGACACTTCAAAGTACTTATGCACATTTTATGTCATAAATGCAAACCATAAACACTTCCCTGTTACTAATTTGCATTCATTTCCCTACATATTTTATGTCTCAAATGTTCCGGGCTATACATTTGAAGTTGCCCTTTCAGATTAGTGATATATTGTTTCTTTACAGGGAGCGATAATGAAGGCTGAGCCTAATCAGCATGAGAAGTAAAAATGAAAACCTTTTCACAGGAAGGAGGCATACGGCCAGGACTGCTCGGGGGGTTGGGTGGAGTGTGCGGGTTTGTGTGTGTATGTGTGTGTGTCCACCGTTTGACATCATTCACCTCTCCTGTAATTTACACTCCATCACCAACACATGCAGTACCCATATTGTGCAAAAATCAATGCAATATTATTTACAACATCACTGCTGCTCGGCAATAATACAAACCGTTTTGCAATAACACATTAAGCCATTCACCCCTCACTGTCCCACATTTATTTATAGTATAGCCTTAGTTTATGTCCTCTACACTTGGACAGTGTGTGACATCATCCCATTCGCACACATTTCCTTTTTACCTCATTGTTTCTTTACAAATGCACCAAATCATTTTCTTTTACAAAGGAAATATGCAAATTATACTGATTTCTGTAGTTTCAATGGAATACATAGAGTCATGCCTGCTTGTAAATAACATAATTATCTGAAAATGTCAAGGTTTTTGTAATCTTAAAAGAGTTAGATGGGATATGTTGAACGTTCTGTACTCTGGAGAGAAATAATCTTGTGTAATTTGAGCCTAAGTGAGAGTAGATGTATTCATGGGCAGCAGCTTTCACAGTGTTTGGCTGATATTTTCCAAACGTAATATCCCTGAATCATCCGGTGATCTCGCTTTTAAAACGTTTCCCTAGCGTCTCGTTGCACGGAGGTATTTTCTCCTGGAAGACGTCGTTCCCTATTATTCAGGGCTGCGTTTCTTTCATTCAATAAATGTGATTAAGGCATTGTAATTCTGTCGCATAACAATTACTACACTTTTATGATGTTGCTGAAAAACAACCGCACAAAGTTGACTTGAAGAAGGTGCTCGTGGGTGGCCTAGCTGGCTTTAGACTGAACCCGGAAGACAAATGACAAAATCGAAAAACATCCAGTGAGAATATATACAACATGATTAGTGACCTCACTGCTGCCATGAAGGACAGGGGAAGGGTCTTCCTCTTCCTTATACTAATTAAAGATCCATGGGTTATATTGTAGATGACCTTTGTTTCCCTCTCTAATGAAGACTCCCATTAATAATCCGGCTCTGGCTAATCAAATGCTTTTACTGCAGCTAAAAATAGAGCCAAACAAGACGAAGCCACGTGTGTGAAATGGAAGCACCAGCATCTTGAGTGCCCCTTTTAAATTGTTAGAATCATTTGCTTAATGAAAAGCAAAATGTTTTCAGGCTATCTGCTGTTGTAGAATGATCAAAATGGTCTCCATGCTGTGCTCACTCTTTTTCTCATCACGTGGTGACACACGGCGCTGGGCTCAGGTTCATGCAGACACTTGGAGCAGCAAAATCGATAAATGTTGAGTGGGCATGTAGGATGCATTAATCTGTCTTCTTTTACTTTAACCACAGCTCTGTGTACGGGAGGGATTCAAGCGGCTTAGCATCCCCCCGACAGAGCCGAGCTAAATGAGAGAAGCCAGTGACGACACGGAGGTCAGGAGTAGTCGATAGCTGAATGACTGTTCTCTGCATCTCAGGACAATTCCTTTTGACAACCCACTTCTCCTCTCAAGGACTGCTTTCAATCAATAGTCAACATGCGAGACGGTGGCAATCACTCTCCTCGACCCAATATCACAGAAAAATATGTTGAAAACGGGGAAAAAAAACTATATATGTAAAGTGTTTTGACATCGAATCAATGAGGAATTGGTGTTGCAGTTTCACAGAAAGTTATTGATTTACCTTTGCCAATACAATTGAAACTAACATTTGGATTGCAACCATCCGTTGTAATTAGAGCATTACATTACATTATATTACGATCATTTGGCAGACGCTTTTATCCAAAGAGACTTACATTACATTACCACCCATTACAGAGGGGGGAGCAATTGAAGGTTCGGTGCCTTGCTCAGGGGCACCTCGGCAGGGACTCGAACCGGCGACCCCCCCGGTTCCCAAACGCCTTCAGCATAAGTTCTCTCTCCAGGGTGTCCTTCATCTCCTTCATCATTCAATATTATCTTAGTATTTGTATAGTGAAGATATTGTGATTTACTATGCTATCTGATGAAAAAGCTCAAATCTGGGTACATGGGCTCATTGGTCCAAACCAGTGTAAATGTTTGGACCAAGCCAAGTCAACAGCTTAAGATCCAGATATTTTCCTCAGAAGTTGGTGGAGAAACACACACGGCTTTGCTTTTCTTACATGTTGCAACAGGGTTTTGCTTCTTTGAGATTTTGGAGGTTTTTGTTCTCCATAGTCATCAAAAACTGCTCAGATCTTCTAGAAATATGATGTCGGACCTAAAAATCCGACTTACCGAACAAACTCATTGCGCTCTGAACAGATTTTGATCGACTTCCATTAATTGAACCGAATGGCGGAGAAAATTTATCATATTTTCAATGATTAATTGTCAAGAGGTCATTTACTCGTTCCTATTTATTTATTTAAGATTTGATTAAAGTTGTGACCTGATTTGCTTGACATTCAAAGGAGAGGATCTGAGACGGCCTACTTGGTTCATTTGAGTAAAGCATTTCTGAAATATTATCACACACAAGGTCATGCAGTGCTGATAAAACATCACACATTACATACGGAAACTAACTAACTAGGTAGCAAGCATAAGACCTTTCATCTGAAAATGAAAGGTCCTAAGATAATAGAGTAAAAGATGTTTAATAGTCATAATGCAGATGGTGATAAGGAATTGTGCAGGCTTTGTGCGTAAAATAGTGAAATAAAGGGCGATGACTAATTTAGTTTGGCCGTGTAAGATGCAGCTGATGCCTTTAAATAAGAATTGAATGATGCAACAGGTGCCAAGTTGATGGCAAATGACTTTTACTCTTCAAGTCTTTAAAGGTTCCAGTCCCGAGCCAATCTGTGTTTCACTTCAGACACATTTGCAAGATAAGAAAAGAGGTGTAACGTCGATGCAATCATTAGTGCTTGATTAAAAGAAGAGAGAAGTGGGGGGTCTGTAATAAGACGAGGAAGAGGTTGCCGCCGAGCGTGTTGGGCAGGAGAAAGTGACAAGCTGAGGAAGGTGTGAAAAGGCTTTAATGTGTCAGACTGTTATGTCTGACAACTATACCGCTGTTTGCCCTGTGTTGGTCGTATGTGAAGCCCACGAGGACAATGTTGACCTTTACAGCCTGGGTCAAGCAAAGCAGAGTAATCCATCCATGCTTTCATTCCTCAGGCTGCACGAGGGGACACTTGGACGTTGGACGTCGGACTGTTTCGACATGAAATCACGGGGGCGTCTGATGAGTAACTTTCAACGGTAGAATATAGTGTGATGATGTGCCCAGGCATTGATTATCATGCTTGGCCTCGGTAACTCATCACATTAATGGACTAAGTTGCGAAGTAATTTAATACAGGAATGCAGAGTAATTTAAAAGCTAAAATGGAGAGTGAAGGTTGGTGCCTCTGAGGGATAGAAGATGGAGGCGAGGTTGAGCCCAGGCTTAAGAGGATGTGTCTGCCATGTCGTGTTTGATTAATGGCACCACAGGACTGCTCATCAAGAGGCAATAAAATATGAAGGCATAAGTCAGGCTTCATCCCAGGGTTTTGGCAGGTGTTCAGGCCTTCTCCACCGCAGCTCAAAACCAAAAGATCCATCTCCATCCTCCTTTTCTTTCCCTCCCACTAAAGTCCCATTGATACCTACAGAACAGCTCGCTCTCAGGATGATGAAACCATTCACTTTATTTCAATGATTTCCATGGCTTTGAAATTTCAAGCGTAAAATTCCCTATGATATTGCACACATCTTACATTTTGCTTGTGAATTTTTCAACCCCTAGAGGGCAGCCAAGAGAAATACAGCTATTTAGTTATTTTAACAAAGATCATAAAGGTTATTTGTCCAATTTTGTTTTTCATGGAATTAGGCTTTCATCTTTCAAGTTACACTGCAAAAAGGCTTGAATAAGACATCAATTAATTTAGATATTGCGAAAATGTGTGATTATTTACAAGATAAAAGACTAAAAGAAAGTCTCTACTTTGGGGAGTATTGAATCTTGAAAATTTGAAAAAACAGATTCCTTTCCAACATTGTTTCTGGGTTAATGAAGTATATAATTCACAAAAATACCTTTTAAAGTCCAGCCGTTGCAATGGTTTCATATTGGATCCTGAAGGAAACATTCCCAGCAGATAAATGTAAGTTTGCTTTATACAAAATTCTTATTTCTTAAATAAAAAATAGACACTGCATACAGAGAGAACAAAACAAACTCCACTGCAGCAGCAGCATCCATCTTTTATGTCTCACCAGCTAATGAATAAACACCCAAGCAAATAATGGCATCACCCATGGATGAGCGCTAGCATTCAGATACATTCCTGAACCAGAACACATAATTGGGTTTTACACACTCTGGGAGCTAAAAAATGAAAAAAATATGGTATACAAATTGCAGGGAAGCACTGGGAAAGTAAAATGTTGTTGATGGTGCCAAGATAATGAATATTACCAAAATCAGGGTTTTGTTGATGCAGCACTTTGGTACTAAAAAGTTTTCTAGGTCCAATTCCCATAGCATCACAGGTCCAGGGAGGGTGGATTAAGTGAGTGATGTTCAATAAACCAAATCTACAAAATCGATCCCTCAATCAGTCAACACATTAAGAGAAGAATTATTTGTGCAACAATCTTGATTTGGGGATTAAAAGTGAAACAATCAACTTGCAGTTCAAAAGCTTTTGAAGACTTTCCCTCTTCTCTAAAAGCAATTGGGGGGCGGGTTGTATTGTTGTGAATGTGTTGCAAGATGGATGCTGGGGGCCAGTGTTGTGGAAAACATGATTCCACTTCACACCTAATGGACTGGCAAGCCTTTCCCTGGAGGGTCGGAGAGTTGCTAAATAAAAGCTCAGACAGCCGGGCGTATGTCATGGATTCTATTTAACACAGCTGACATCACCTTTTCAAATCTGTCTTCACTTGCAGGGTCACACATGCTTTGTGTAACTATACTTGTATTTAAGTCTGAATCCCTTGGTTGCAAAATAGCTATGAGGACGTATTTTAGAATTTGTGGGTCACACTGATCAACAGACTCAATTAACATTTCTGCTTCAATGAATTACTTGTTGTGGATTAAATGCATTCCACACAAAGAGCTTTACTTCATATCTGATCATTACACTGCCACAATGTGCTTTACACAAGCACGCATGAACACAAGGAGAGAGAGACAGAGAGAGAGAGCGAGAGAAAGGGATGAAGGCAGGGAGAGACAAACGGCACGCTGCTTCTAACCTTTTCTTAAAGCCTTCCAACCCAGGGTATTTAGGCATCACAAACATAGAAGAGAGCAGTGGGCAAACAGGGAGGCTGACCCGGTCTGACCTCACTAGAAATGGGATGACTTTGATATTCCCCGGGCACACAGCACAGGGTACTCACATTAAAAGCCTTTTATTCACCATGACCTTTCCCTTGGCATCTTTCCTCAGAGAAATCTTCTCCCCCTTCTGCTCCCATCACAGTGACAGGCCATTCCCACCAAAACAAAAGGCCAAATGGCAAGTTGACATAAAGTCAATATAGACGACTTGTTTGCGTTTGAACACATCAAACCGAGAGCTGCTCCGTTGTATTGTTGCTTAAACGCCAAAACCTGTGGAGTAAAATGGCGACGTGTGGATTAATCGCGCTTGTTTTCTAAACTGCCTTTGAGAGACGTCGCCTCCAAACAATTCCATTTGTCTTCGGTGTTTGTTTCCTTTGATTTTGATCATCTTCATTTCAAAATAGATCCTCTATCATCCATTATGATGAAGTTGACAAGACTCAGTGTGACACAAACCTGATTGAGTCGCCGTCTCCATCTTAGTCTCAAACAGAGGTTATTATCACCTTGTCCCTGTGGCTGCAACCCTGCACGCTTCAACGTGTCACAAACCCTGTAATTTGCTCAGGAGACCTCACACATGAGCATCAGTGTGTGTGCATGTGTGTTGTGATGTGTGTGTGGGTGGGCGTAGGTCACTAGGGGATCACGGAGCTGATGTTTTCGTTCTGTCCTATGATTTTCATCCTTACTGCGATACTTTTTGGCAATGCTACAATGTCAACGCTGGTTGGAATAGCAGCATTTAGTGTATCAGATTTAGTGTATATATTTGCGCACAATGTGTCAACTTCTGTCAAATTCAAGCGTGCGGTAATAAAGTGTATGTGTGAGTAAATGTTTGTGTAAAGGATGCACTGGGATCTGTGTCAATCTTCAGTTCTCTGTTCGCTTGCAAATGGGGATTCGATACTTTTTGTTCACTGCTCTCGACTTTAAACTTTAACCAGGTATTGATTGTGTTACTTCAAAAAAAAGTTACTCCACAGTTTCAGTTTCTTTTCAGTGTTCACTGTGGAAACCTATTGGTTTTTATATCCCTACAGGCGAGATAAGCAGATACAGAAAACTCCAGGGTTGCAAATCTATTTCAGTGTCAATTGAAGGTTGTTTTGACAATGCTTATGGCGCATATTTAGATAGGTTTGGCCCTCGCGCCTGAACACCTCAATGCAGTTCTTATAATGTAATCTGAGGTATGTTGGCTTTAAAAATAAATACGTACAGCAGCCTCAGCCAGACAGAGATGCTGAATGCCGGTCTGCAAAAACTTAATCATACACAAATGCACCATCACAAGCAAAAAAAAAAACATCTCTCTCTTCCCCCCTCTCTTTCTCTCTCTCTCACACACACACACACACACACACACACACACCTCACACATGCACAGACATCATCACTCTTTGCTGGTTAGGCTCAACATGGAAATGGAATCATACTAATTCGATTTGAACGCACATTAACATGTATGTTGTGTCCCTAAATGCATCCTGGCTATGGGTTTTGGCTGCAGGCTGTATTTGTCTTTATCCAATTGCTCCATGCCACCCGCTGGTAACTTTATCTCTCTGTCCAGCTTGGCCAATGCCCGTCTCCCCGCATCCCGCCCACAAAAACTGGTCTCTTTGCACAAGGCCCCCTCATTCATCCTAATTAAGCCAACTGAAACTAAATAGCAGAAGCTTTGTTTACAAGGGCCAAGCGGCGCTCAGCATTCTGTGCACGGCGCCACTTGTCTTTACAGGCAGTCAGGGGTTTATCTGCAGCTACACTTGCCGCTTCGACTCATTTACATTTGTGTTTTTCTTTCCACTTATTTCCATATCTTCACCGTGGAGCTCAGTTTTTGCCACATAGAGAAAATGTATCAATCGCATTTGAGCTATGACTAACACTGGCTGCAGTACAAACACTCAGGCATGCGCTCAACTGTACAAAATCGAATGGCAGACACAATAATATCATCACCAGCTAGGAAAACAACCCTATTGGATGAGGTCAGCGGCGAATGGAAGCTGCTTGTTGACTTCACGTAGATGATGAGAGCGAGAATAAATGTGTGTTTTGTACTTCACGCCACTGGCACGGCGGCAGAGTCTGCGGGCACTCGTGGCGCCGGTCATTTACAAAGTTGGAAGATGGAAATGAGGCAGCGTGAGGGAGCCATCACCTTGTGTTAACAATGGAAACGATATTGGACAAAGTTTGGACAAAGAAACGTAAGGCAGAAGCTCAAGATGGTGTGAAATTGAAAAGGATGTTTTAGGTGAATACTGAACAGATTCCAGAGCTATGTTGAGAGGGTGAGGAACAGGAATAAGGAATAATGGACCTGTGTGTGTGTGTGTGTGTGTGTGTGTGTGTGTGTGTGTGTGTGTGTGTGTGTGTGTGTGTGTGTGTGTGTGTGTGTGTGTGTTCAACCTCTTTTGAAACATATTGAAACAGATACTCTGTAGCATTCCATATTTGGAAAACTGAAACTGAGCAGGTTTTGGAGAGAAACAAAATGAGAAATGTTTCAAGTGCTTCATGAGAACACATTCTGCTCATTCTCTCCCGTAATTGCTTCTGCGCTGTGTTGACTACAAAACCGCTCAGCGTGGATAACAGCCAGGGAGAACTCTGATACAAATAGATGATAAAAGCGCACACATTCACTGTCTCTGGTGTTTATGGATTTTAAACTTACACATCTGGCGTTCAGCACACAGCAGGAAACGCTGAAAGGACCACAGCAAAATCATCTTCTCAGTGTTGACGGGCCAAAAACTGCGGTTTCAAAATAAAATCTTTCACAGCCAAAAAAGGTTAAATGGTAACAAGACTTCTGTTAAGAAACGTTCCATATGCGTCTCACCAGCTACCGCCACATGCATAAGGTGTGATAACATAATAGTGATGCTATATGCACAAGGTCCACAGTGTTTCTCTGGTGTGCTTTGTGGTCCACCAAAGAAACAAATAGAAATAGAAATGGAAAAAAGACTACAAAGGAACACAACAACAAAGACCACAAAAGTGGCTCAGATGGATGCCACGGGAAGTGGTACAAGAAAATGGATACTATTCCTGGGCGTCCTCGTTGAATGAGACAAAGCAATGTCTTTTTTTTGAGACACCAGAAAACAGCACAACCCCTCAGCACAAACTGGCACAGGAAGATAAGTTGTGTTGCGGTTGTGAGGGCCGGTTGGAGTGTCTGTCTGGGGACAGGACGAGCGTGGCCTCGTGGTGTTGCAGTCACAGCTGCATCTAATTGGCAATCAAGCACAAACCTATTTGTGTTTCTTGCAGTGAGGCAGGAGTCTCTTTCTCTCTCTCTCTCTCTCTCTCTCTCTCTCTCTCTCTCTCTCTCTCTCTCTCTTTCTCTTCCTCTCTCTCTTTCTCTCTCTCTCTCTCCCTCCCCCCCCCCCGATGCACATCGGGGGGTGTGTCTGTTGTCGATTTGGAGCACCATTGCTCAATAAAGACATAGAAGCTGATGTTGTTTCCTTAATCTTTTACGCACCAGGAAAGCAAATGGCACAAAAACGTCCGCACTGGGCGTCCCTTCAGCGTGCAGTCAACACTATAACACATGCTGTTGTAGGCAAACCGCTCTCTGATAATCTGTACCTATGGCATCAATTTAAAAGCCTGGATTGGTACATATGTCGCACAACATGTCATCTAGAAGTCTACAGCCAGGTAGTTGAAGTCCAGACCAGGCAGTTATTGAGAAAAGCAACAGGATAGGAGAGCTATAATCTGTAGCAGCTGTACCCGGAGTGCCACACTCTGAAGACAAACAGCACCTAGAGCCTGCAATTCAATCAGCAGGCAAGCAGCAGAGGAGGAAGACTGACTCCACCAGTTGATATTTGGATGGAAAAACTTTAGTTCAAGAGAAAAATGAAAAAAGGGTGTTGAGGGAAGGACTTTGCTGACATCGATTGTTGTAAGAACTGCGGGGTACAGCGGTATTTGTTTGTAAGAATCCATCCATATTCTGTCAAAAAAAAGAAAAATTTAAAGTTTCACGTCTGTGAGAGAACATTTGTGATGTAATGTTTTGTGTCTGTGTGCCCATACGGATGTCTTGACTGTGAGTCACAGTGGTTGGTTCATAAGTTCTGACTCTTATAAATGAGGACGTGGACAAGTTATTATAGGAAGCATTATAATTTCATGTTTGTGTACATGACATTTTTCCCTTCCTACACCTTATACATAATTGTGCTTATTTTGAACCTGTTGTCCTCAGGTATTGACATGTTTGCTGCCTCCTTGTTATATACAGTAACTTTGGGTCGCTAGAAAACATAGCAGACAAGAAGAAATGCCTTATACTCTGCGTTCATATGTACACATATGATCACACTCTTAACTTTTTTCTTATGAAACTTATGAGGTTCCACTAATCCCAAATTGCAATGAGATTTAAAAAATATTTACAAAATAAATGTCCAGGTCTCAAGAGGTTAAACACATAACCTGCTCTCTTTTGAGCAACGTGACAGTAAACTCCTGTGGTAACCCAGAGTGTGTGAGTTGTACAAAATGGACAAATAACAGGCCTACACACACACACAAACACCATTTGTCAACATGGCTGCTGTTTAGCTGGGTACCCATTTCGATTTGACCCCACAGCGTTTTCACCTCCACCCAAACAAAAAAAAAAGCCTTTCATCGGAATCCTTTTGGCCTTTCGATGCGGATCAGCGCTGGAGATTGGGTCGGAGATTATGTTGAAAATAAACACCAAAAGTACCTCCACACAGGCGAGTCCCAACACGCGTGAGGATGTCAAACCGAGCAGATAAATGCAGCAGCAATTTTCTGCCCCTTTGGACATCGGATGGGACCACTTGAGAGAGACCAGTGCGGTTAAAACACAGCGGGGGGTAATTCATAAAACACAGTGGCAGATTTAAACGTCCCCGGTAAAAGCGAGTAGCGGGTCAGGCAAACCAGGTTCCCTCATTCATAAATGTCAGGTTTCCGGCCTCTTTTTAGCATTTGCCTGGAAAGAGAAGTTACAGCAGTGTTTCATCATTTAAACACTGGGCGAGCTATTCATACACACGCAGTCACACACAGAAACATTCCACCGCAACATTTCCATCTCTTCAAATATGGAGAACTTTGGTTTCCTTTGTCGATTTCACTCGAGCTCCTCAATTGCATTCCTGTACTTTCACACACAAATCTCAAATCTCAAATTTCACACACTATTTTCAGACTTCTCGATTTTAACACACAAATGTTCTTACGTCAGCGAGCTCTCACCGTCTGATTCCCCCATACACTCACAATAGGAAGAGGGAAAAAGGTGATTATCAGCAAGAATGGAGGTGCACAAGGGTAATGATACAGTGGATCAGCGAGAGGGCAAGCATGCTGTTAGCTAATTAACTTGTTGATCCAGCTGGCCGGCGAGGTATCAATCACAGATCCCGTTGTGTAGGCGCACGAGTCCTTTACATCAAATTATTACTGGGTTGTTATTTGACTCCACGCTTCGATGTTGTGATGAAGAATTCAATTAATCTATAAAAAGTAAAAGCAGGCACCTATGACGAACACAGTTGGGTCGAGCCAGCAGTGACTATGAATATAGACGGAGCGGAAAGGAAGCATCATTGATTTGAACCTTCAGATGCTTCCACTTTATCTGGAATAAGGACAAAGAATAAAGCACATCCTTTTTTTTAAATGGTCAAAACACAGATTTGTCCGATTTCTTGTCTTGCAAGACTCACACAACTAAACAATCGCAACCATACATCCGTTTTTTTGTTTGCCGTGACCACCCGCCTATTTTTATAGCAATTTAATGTTGGGTTCCTATTGCTATTTTTGTGTCGCCCAGTGGAAAGAGAGACGTGAAGAAATGCAGCCGTGGCACCTCTGACACCCTGGAAATTTGAGAGGAGAAGAATGGCCGACATAGTGAGAACAGGACAGTGGAAGGTAAACTGTAATCTCTCCAAAGCCTTTGTGGCGCCGTGGGAACCATTGTGCATGTTCCTGGGATAATATCGTCCTAGCTGCTGAATCGGAGGCCTTTTTTTCTGTCGGGTTGCGGCAACAAAGCGTGTTGTCTGTCCACTCTTGAGGGATTTACATCTCTCAGATGCTGGAGAAAAGGTGCTGGGGAAGTGGGCAGATGGATGGCTGAATGGATGGATGGATGGAGGGTGCTTGTTGAAAACTACATGTGTCACAAAAACAGCTGCATCTGTGCTGGCAAATACACGGAATTTACACAGAGGCAAAAAAAAGCATACCCACCTGCCAATAATCACTTTCACTGCTCTTGATCTGCGGCCCGGAACCTCTCCGCTCGCATTCCGTTCCTCCCCCTCTCTGTGATACCTGACTGTAGAATTTGTCACCATCCTTTTTTTTTTTTCCGCCTTTATTCATCCATCCGCTTACACCTGGACGCCGCCCAGCACATCCACAGGCTTATCTGCTGACCACTGTGCAAAGTCCACTGGAGCAGTTGCGGCGCGTTTGACCTGTTGTAATAAAAGTAATAAAGTGAATAGCTGCACAACAAAATGATAGCAAAGGGAGAATGTAAGTACCATTATTGTGATACCTGTGGATTTTATGAAGTAGGTTAATGGTTTCCATAGGGGTTGGATTAGTGCTAATAACAACGGCGGTTTCCTTGTTGGTGTGGAGCACAAAACACAGTTTCCTCTTCTGTTTGGTGCAAAATTGAAACCATACCACAGCAACGCCGCCATCAAAACACATAGAGAACCAGTTGAAAGACCGCATGCAGGATTTCGGAAAGAGAATACAACCCAGGCTCGATCATGCGTTTTTCATGCGTTTCCCACAACGACATCGGACCCAAGCGTCGTTAGCGGCCGAGCAGTTTTCGCCTCCATTCATTTGACTCTAACCACTTTAACGGCCCTCGCATGGCGACCGCGTGGTTGTAACAACCCTCACACGACTCCCATGTGAACCGATGAGTCACCTGACCAAACCTGTGAATGACTCTCAAAGGATAAATGCTGGTTTAATGCTCAACGCTGATTTGGAGCTGCAGAAGCAACAATCTCTGGAGACGCTGGTGTATTAACTGTCAAACAGTTTGTGTAAGAAAAGGAGAGAACAGAGGCTCAGACAAAGGGTGTTGTTTGGACTTGAAGCTTTCAGGTTAAATGTCAACTCCAGGTCTCTTCTTCGTCTTCTTCTCTCTCTTCTCTCTTTGCAGGGATGGGATTTGCTTCAAGCGCACAGCACAGCCTATAAATTAGGGGATTACCTTAGTCACTGGGCTGCAGCTGTCCAGTGAGAGGTATGTGAGCAGTATATGGGTGTACTGTATATAAGAGAGTGTATGCCTGTGTGGCTATGTGTGTGTGTGAGAGAGACTCCAGAGCGTGTACACAGTCTGGAAGTGTGTAAACAAGCTTGTGTGCAGCAAAGTGCCTCTGGGCGTGAAAGTCTGTGGGAGAGGGAGCTTAATCCAGGCAGCTTCAATGGTGCTCACATGTTGCTCTCTGAATGCATATGACCTGGAGGCTTTTAAAGGATTCATATGTCAGCATCAGATGGTGGAGAAAAACTATAATGTGTCGCTCAAATTAGATCAAATCAGTGACAGCGGCTTTTTCCAGTCACAACCTTGAGCTTTTCTAAATGTTGGTCATACAGGTTGATGATTTAATTCCTTTTTCTTCATGGCCTCTGGGTAACATATTAAAGATGCCGAAAGCTCAATTTTACAAATGCAGCAGCAAGATCGTCCTAGTTGAGGTATTTCTTCACAAGATTATCAACTATGCTCAGTACCTTCTTCTGTCTCTAAGTAATACACACTGGGCATGCAGAGGATATTTAAAAAATATAACCCCATCTGGTGGTTGTTACCTGAAACTGCATTTAAATATAATGTGACGTTTGCCTGCAGCCACCCATTACACATCACCTTATCTTTACAAATCCTTTATTGTCACACGTCAACTACAGGCAACTGAGAGTTAATTGAGTGCTGATGCAGGTCACAGAGAGACACGCAACAAGACATGAATCATTAAATAGATGTAATATAAAAGCAGAGGATTTTACTAAATATAACTTCTCTCTGTTTTGTTATAGCAGCTGGTTTTCATCTCTCTCTTCAGATCCAATTATAGTGACGCTTAAATTGAGGATATAATGTTTATGTGTAGTGATGCCACCAGGGCGGCAGCAGAGTGAAACAATCTCAAATCTCAAAGCCAAAGCTGCATCTCTTCATTTCTCCTGTCTTTCTTCCAAACAAATGGAACGGAAATCTGTGTGAGGAGATGCAGCTTTTGTCCATTGAGTGCAGCTGAAGTGACAGGAAGTGCCTCGAATAGCATAAAATATATATATATATATATATATGAACAACTCACCCGGAGGTTCGTCTCTCGTCCTCCTTTTATCTGTGAAGTTAATTTCAATGAAAGTAGAAGAATGAAGACCAAGACACTGACTCTTCCTTTACATTCCATCCCAATTATCTCACTATTCATGGCAGGTCAACTCGCGTCTTCGCCTTTCTCACCTTTCTCTTCCTTCCGTCCTACTGTCCTTTCCTTCTTCCGTGCACTTTGCTGTCATGACAACTTTACAGTCAGTGACACGCTTAATTTAAAAAGCTTTACGATTTCCTTCAGAGAAGCATTAATAGTTGATTGAACAAGCAGCTGGATTGTTAACGGCCTAAATCCTAAACTTCCAACGTGCCACTGAATCCGCTGCCCTTGAGAGCCTAGCAACACTCCCACCAATACAATTGAGCGCCGACTCCTCTCCTCTCTCTCCTCTCTATCTGGAGGAAGATGTCCTTTACATTCAGGCTGCAATCACTTGGAACCAAAAATGGCACAGCAGGTTTTCATTGGAAATATTCAGAACGCACACAACACGGCTCCAGTCCACACATTACTGACTGCTCCCCTAAATTAAAATGGAGACTCGCACCGTCTCTCACCTCGTCTAACCCTCCTTATTTTATTTTTTTTTTGCAAAGGGAGCCGTGATGAATGAATTCAGCCCTGGAGTCTTTCTTTGCATGCTTTATGTACAGATAACTTGCAGGCGTATTTCAGCACCGGCACCATTATACTGTGGGAATGTACACACTTATCATGAGAACTAAACAACATACACACACACACACACACACGTCCTGTGCAAGGCTAAATGTCTCTACGGCACATATGTGGAGATGAAGGCAGTCCGTAAACATGTATTGTGTTTCTCGGCTCGTACTGAAAACAAGACTGAGCATGTATATAAAGAGAAAGGCTTCAGTCGACAGGAAAAGCTGTTATCAGGAAGAAAAACAACATTACGTTTGAGGTTTCTCCCCCCCCCCGACAAAAGCTATATACAGTCCCAGACTCCCAACACCACACAAGCATGTTGAAATTCTCTCATCCGATTGCATTTTGGGGTCATTTGTGTCGAGCAAATGCACGACATTCCGCTGCTTTCTCAGCTATAGCAGGCGCCGCGTCGGATAAAAAGACCCAAAGACATAATTTTCCGCATGATTAGATGAATATGAATTAACAAATGCCTTCACAAGACAGAACAAGTGCCAAACAAATAGTCTATCAGGAAATGTAATTAAGATGTTGGCAATAAAACTGCAGTTAATTTGGGGTCAGAATGGCGCTCACACACTTTGTCTTTATGCAAATACGGCGTACGGCGTCGATTTGTTTGCTTTAGGTGAGGTTAGAATTACAAAAACAGGGTGAGAACACACACGCGGTGTAACCTCGTCTGAATGACTTTATGGGTGCAGTCGATCACGAGTGTGGGATAGACAGAGAGATTTGATTTGGGGAAGTTTTCTAGTCTTCCTTCATATGTGCTGTGTGAGCGGCAGACTGAATGTTCATGGCAAACCGCTGGCATCTGAATTTAATAACAACTGTGAGCAGGTAAAAATGTGTGATTCCACCGTTATTACCAATCTTTGCAAAACCCACACACACTTTTAAAGTGCTTTCTCTAAACGTGTGATGCAGTCCGCCGCCGGATTTGCTACCACTTGTGCATCTGCACACAAGGGGGATGGAGAAATCAGCGTGGCAGCTCTTAGCCAAGGTGAGACCAGGGATTGAATGGAAATGTGACATCTTGTGTTTTGTGTAATTGCGCGAGACAAGACGAGTCATTAATCACTTTCAACACCTACCTTTTACATTATTATCTAACCTTGTGACACCTAGTTTAAATACAACCCCCGCCTTTGCCTTTCCCTCCTCTAATAAGTAAGTGACAACAAGGCGAATACGTTTGTCCTTGGAGATTCTGTAATTATGCTGCAGGATGGGAATGAATCAACTAAAAAGGATGAAATGATGATTTATTTTTTGTCGTATTCACTTTAATAAGATAATGTCGGACAAAACATATATTTCTTCAGAAATAGACAGAGATGACACCATTTGGAAAACTGTTTCAACAAACTGGCCTTAGAACAACACAGTATTTTATACTCTGTATCAAAACCCAAATAAACAAATGCTTTGTTAAGACAACTGAATTAGGACACGGAGCAAGAATCCACTCAGGAACTTTTTGTGATACTTCTATCTTTACGTAGATGCACAGAAGCACCACATGCACTGGCACACATACAGTTCGTGAGCACGGAGCTGTTCCGTGCGCCGCGTCAGTTGAATATCTCTTGGCATAAGTCTGTCTGTGTAGGAAACTCCTGCCAGAGGTAAGGAAGGGATCTGCAGGGTTAACAAGTGAATTAACTGACAGCCTGACTGATTTTACTGTCAGGGCTCAGACAGCCCAGCAGTCGCTGAGGCTCGATTTTACACGGGGACAGAACGGGAAGGGAAAAAAAACAGAATGTGTCCAATATGGAAGACATCTCTACAAGAAACTTCTACATACGCGCCTTTACTGTAAGTTTGGATGGTTCCTGCAAACTACATGTAGGTGAGTGTTGCATATTCCTAAGAGGGAAGCTGCTCCGGGGTGAGAGATTTGCTGATTTAGAATGTACTATCTAGCACCAAGGCAGTACAATGTCAGGATGTCAATACCGGCAGAGAAATGCGTCGTTATTGGACAGAAGGGGAATCTTTGTGTGAAGGCAGAAGTCAAACAGGGGGTAAAGCCAATATTTGACGCCTGACATGTACCCCCAGTGCCAACGGTGCAATGAACTCAAATGAGAGCCGAACGAATCAACACAAAGGATTCTGATAAGTGCCTTAATGAGGAATTGTCCCAGTTCTTCGGAAACAGAAAAGATTCGTAAAAAACGACATAAAGACATTACATACAAGTTCATCTCATCATATTGCACAAATACTCAAGTGGCAATTTGTACTGGCCCTCTTGTTTTCTACTTTTCTACACAAACACACAAAGAAATCAACACAGAATGAGGAAACAAGGTCACGTAACACTTGGGTTGGTGTCTTATTGGGACGTTTTTGGGAGGAAAGCTGCGGGTTAAAAGTCATTTGAATAATCCAGATGGAATGGTGAGTAACTATTTGGAATGTGAGTATTTGTACATGCATCAGTAGAAAAAACAACAGTGTCAATAAATGTATATAAAGAAAATACTTTTAATCACATTTTGTGCTTGTGTCAGTTGCAGTTACAAATGGAGTTTTTTTTTTTAAAGGACTCCCTCCTTATTATTGTATAGCGTATGATTCGCTGTGCAATGGGAATAATTTCAAAGAGGCGATAAGAGAAGGCAATAAAATATAAAATACATTTACATTTGTACACGAAGCAAACAATGGGGTTCACGGATCAACCGACCATCTACAGCTGTAGCCCTCACAGAAGTCCCCATCATGCATCTGTGCTGCTTATATGACGCACTGCAATGGCTGATGCAGCCTATCAAAATGCAGAAAGCAATAAACTCGTAATCTTCAAAACAAAACTCTCATCTTTCTCAAATGACCGTATGCAGATTAGTGACGGTGCCCTGTGACAGCTGGTTGTGAAAAACAAGATTTGCGTTTTGTTTATAATCCATATACATTAAAGGAATTAATAGGATTTGGTTGATATACGCCACGTGTTGCTTTACTTGCTTGCGTGGGAAAAGCACGGCGGATGAGGAAGTGTATGTGCAGAATGCTGAAACTAATTAATTGTAATTAAATGTTCATACTTGAGTAAACTGACGGACAATCCTAGTATCTAAGCCTGTTGCCTTTGTTGATCTATGCAAATGTTGTCATGATTATGTTGATTACACATTGTTCTGTTCAAAAACAAATCAATAAATTGCATTAAATAATTTCATTATAAAATGCAAAACTTAAGAGCTGAGGTGGATTTATCATATTTTTTAGTCCCTTTTTTCAGATTTAACAATTTAGGCGAGCCAGTTAAGGTCACAAGTCAAAACGTGAGCAGTTACCAATATTCTGCCTTCCGTTTCTCCTCTGAACATTCGGGTAATGAGGCTCTCAAATGTGTGAGACACCTCCATTAAAAGCAAGCGTTTGGCTTTAATCCCAAGGAAATCGGGTGATAAAAAGCAGACTGATTAAGCAGATGGACACGGCACAGTAAAATAAAGGTTAAAAAACAAAGCAAGTGGGGATAAAATACAAAAAAAAACGAGACGTCAGAGTGAACATAAACATTAAATAAAAGCCCATAATCTACTGAAAGCGGTTGTTATGAGTAGTTTATCGCAATGATAATTTGCCAACTTAAAAGAGAGTGTGTGTATGTGTGTGTCTGAGTTGGACTGTCATAAACAGGCCAGAGCAGAAATATTAATAGCACTGCTTTTTGGTGCTGCAGACACAGAAACGACTGCAATTCTCCTTTTCAATCTTGTTCCTATTCCTGCCAAATAATAACATTTTAGAAACATGTATTCAATTTATTTTGGTCAATGATCATTACCCCCAACATCGCGGAGGTGAAGGTTTCTCTCTATTTGTTTGCAAGATTTCAAAACTGCAACAGCTTTGATTGCTTTTGAAGACATTTCTTTACAATCGCTGGAACTTGGGTCAATAATGTTATTGATCCTGTGACGGAAGAGATGCGATTGAGTTCCGATTCCGATTCCAGACCTGGTGGATTGGAATATGTGCTGGGGACAAGGGGTGACGTTGATGGCGATGCTGTATGATAACAAATGAGGCGAGAAGCACGCAGGTCGATTTCCAGGTTGTGATTGCAACATCTGGCTTTGTATTGGAATTGTAAAAACAAAGAAGAAGTTAAATCGGAGGACTTGTTCGGCCTTGATGGAGGTATGTCCTCTAATTTCTTGCTCAAGCTTCTGTCTGGAGTCTTTGTCACCCATTCAGCTCTAGACTCAACACGCACCGACCTGAGCTGAGCCGCCTCTGCTACAACATCCAAGATTGGCTCATTTTCTATCGAAAGCGATTTGACAAATTTCAATTACCTGATAAGAATTGGTAATTAAATGTGAAATCCATTATTAGGAGCCATTATAAACACACCCCTCGCCTCACCCCTGCGAGGAAACGGAACGCTTTGGCTACAGAGTCGGCAACGTGTAGCAAAAAATTAAGGATGACTTGCTTGTCAAACTGAATCTCGGGTGATCCCCAAGCAGCAGGACGTCCATTAAGGCACTAGAAATTTGTTCCGTTTTGTACGCACGTCTGCGGTCGCGGAGGAAGAGGAGAACGTAAATGAGAAGCTACGTTTTGATGGAGCGGTGAGCGAATATGAGTGAGCAGGCTGGACGGGACACACGCCCCCATTTCCACTTAATCTCGATCTTACAACTGTGGTTAGTGTCATTCTGTCGTGCATCATCAAGGCCCAGATGCGATGTTATGTCGAAATACCTTGTGTGTGTGTGTGTGTGTGTGTGTGTGTGTGTGTGTGTGTGTTACAACAGACTCCAAAGACTCTAAGTCAGAGGAGAAACAAATACACTAGCAACAACTGTTACACAATGATGTCGGACATTGTACAGTTGCATCTATGAAACACTAATTCAATCTGTTACAAGGATCTTTGATTGATAATGATGATTGATTAATTATAGCCAATTACGATCAGAGTTGTGGACTACTTTAACATTTAAGGGCAATTAAAAATGGAACGGTGCCTTAACTACTTGTTGTAAGCTCATAGAAAAGACCTGCAGTGAGATTATACAGTGCAACTAACGTGACAGAGGGTACAAAAGGTTTAAGGCAGAAAATAAGATCAATTCACCAGAGAAATCTAGGGTTAAGCTTTAACTTAGCTCCAGACTTCTAAAATCATATAGGAGGTAGCTGGTAACCATAGAGTCTAATTCAAATATCCCTTGACCGGTTTGGAGATGTGAACCTTTCAGTCCCACAGGAAGCAGCTGATGTTACCAAAACCAATGAGAAACGGGCCTGGAGCGGGACCTTTGGCCGCTTGATTGTGAATGAAAAAACGTTTATGTTTTGTCAGTCTTTGAGACTGGTTTGTCTCCGATCTAACTTGTGCCGCCATCGCAGCCAAAGCACAATTCATAGAAAGGAATGTGATGAATTTCCTGTTAGCTCTTGGGGGATATGCTTTGTTTTTCCTGTTGCTGGGAGCCAATTTGTGTTTTTCCTTTTCTTTTTTTGCTCTTGCCCTCTTTAACTTCCTGTCTAGGAGTTTGGGCTTCACAGGGAGGAAGGAGTGGTCCACCCCCCTCCTCCCCCCATCCAGATCAAATCCCATTTCAGGACTGGCGTGTCACAGATGTGGGCTGTGCTTTTTTACTGACAATTTAGGGGAGCAGGAAGGGAGTCATGCTTCTTAAGCATTATTTACGGAAACTCAAAGCACAAAAACCCGTATGCGTGACTTTGAAGGGACATCATCATCATCATTGGGGTCATCATCATCTCATGCCATGCTGCTGGTCGGCGTGCTCTGGGTGCTTCCGATGCTGGCGTTGGCGCTGCTGTTCTCGGAGGCGGACGGGTTGGTGGAAACAGGCTGCCGCTTCGTGCCTGAGCAAGGGCAGCCTGCGGAGAGAGGAGAGGGGAGAGAGGAGAGAGGAGAGGGGAGAGGGGAGAGGGGAGAGGGGAGAGAAGAGAGCGGCACCCATAAGACCCAAAATAAAGAGGAGAAAAACAGAATCCAAGCAAAAGAAATGAAGAAATCTATTTCTCACCAGGAAGATTCGCTGCGGTGGAGCTCATGTCCAGCCTGGTTGGGAAACCTGAACCAAAAAGCGTGAGAATCAGAATTTCTTGTCTAAACCAAAACCAGATTAGAAACTTAACGCCAAAAGGCATTTACCTGTTTTAATTTTGATAAACCACAGCGCTCCAATGAGAAGCACGCCGATCAGGAAACCTCCGAACGCAATTCCCAGAACGGCAGGGAGGCCAAAATCAAAGCATGGCGGGGCTGCAAGACACATGAAAAATAAATGTATGCAAGCTTCAGACTGGCTGCAGACGCTCCTCAGTGAACCTTGTGTGTGGTTTTGCATGTTCTAATTTAAAATTTCAAAGCCAACACTGTTTTGTTTTTTGGTGGATTGATTTTCTTCCTCTGCCCAGTTGCGAGGTCACATTCTTCTTCATTCATTCTAGTTAATGTTTTACTGTTGTAATGCAACTGCAAGACCTCGACGCGACGCCGACTCCTTTCGTAAGCGACGAACGGGAAAGAAACCAGCGTGGTGCGTTCCAGGTCAGTGCACATGGGAGGAGAAACGCAAAAGAAGGCTAGATTTGATTTCCAAAAATTTCTTTTTCGCTCGAGAGTTCCAAGGATTTCACCGGTCTCATCAGATTTGCTGCATTTTTTCTTTCTTATTTTCGGAGAGCGCCGCTGCCAGCGCCGAGTCATATTGCCTCGATAGTTGCCAGCACTAAATTTCTTTACACGTCTTAATGGAACACCCTGAAAAATCTCACCCACACAGTCGTGTCTGCGCCTCGTCACAAGCGGGCCCCCGAAGAATCTAATACCTTCTGGCAGCCAAAACTCAAATTTGGGATGTGGGAGCTTCCTTGAATGCACCAATAATTTGAGCCCAGTAAGTCAATCTGTCCAAACGCATCATCGCTCAGCAACCACAGCCATGATTATATCTTCGGTTTCAACACCCCAGTCAGTTGATTTGTGCGACGGCGTGAGCTACGACTGGCAGCCGAGTCAAATAAACCCAAACTATAGTTAGAACATGTGCAACAACCACAACGCTTATTCAATGTTGTGCCAAATTTGTCTAATTAATGTGAAAATAAAAGCAAAGGAGCTACAACAATCTCATTAATTTGAAGCTGCAGCCCTTCAGATTGCAGCCTCTTTAATTTGTCTTTTCTAATGACTGATGCAAATTTCATCGTACAATGAAGTCTGAAGTCTGAAGTCTGGTGCTATTTCATTTAAAACAAAACATGGCTCCATCTTGTCTTACAGGGCCACAAATTAATTAGTTCAGGACGGATGCTATTTAGGGAAAGCTGTACGATGAATCATGTCTTCATTTAGAAAGCCACGTGAAAGCTTTTCCTTCCACCTGATTGGACGAGAAGGCGATCAATTGGACCGTCGGATCAATCAGCGAATAAAAGTTACCGTCTAAATTGTAACCGATCGGTTCAATGTCACCAGTATGAACCTGCAGAATTGTCGGAATCTTCTCGCAAAAGGAGGAAGGACACACACACACACACACACACACACACACACACCTATCTAAAAACAAGCAAGTGAGCAGCGGGCACATGCAGACGGATTATTTTTCAAGCTCCCCTTCCTCCGCTTCCTGCAGCGATCCTCCCACAAATATCCTGAGCATTTGGGGAGAAACTAATCATCACCCTCGCACGTGTTCCTCTCACCTGCCTCTGCCGCCTCCTGCATGCTGGTAGAATGTGCTTAGCTAAGTGTTACTGTGTTGCCAGCGTGCGCGACAAAACAACTCGCTTCCCCCTGCACCATATTAAAGGGAGGACGTGAAGGAAAGAGGACGGGAAAATGACTTGGCGGAGACGTGTGGCTGAATAAACAACATTTGAATGAGTGGCGTTTCATTCAGTCTCGCAAATGTGAAATGTGAAATGAGAAATGCTGCTGTCTGAACATGGCTATTCATTCATTATGAAGCCAGATACTAAGAAGACAACATTAGCAGACTGAACAGACTATTTCAAGAAATCTGCTATCATATGAATTCAAAATGACCCTGGAGCTCAAATTGTGGCATCTTGTGGCCATTCAGGCTGACTGCATCCCTGAGTATCAACCCTGTTTGTTGATCAGTCAGTAAGGAACATTCCTTGTCCCAAAGCGGGTGATCCCAAGCTGTGATCCTTCTGAGGGCTTTTTCTGTAATCAGTTGACGTGATAGCTTGCGTATGTGTAGCTTTGGCAGCAAAGCTGAATAAACAGGAGCAGGAAGCAGCAGCTTCTGTGCAGGTAGAGAGGAGGTGACAGACAGCAGGCCTCCGCTGTGACTCCCTGCTATCTGCTGGATGGAATCTACCAAACAGGAAGAATCGCTGAGCGGAGGAATCACCAAACCTACATGTTCCCCTCGCAACAAGTTCCCCGGTCTTCCCGAGGAAGATTTTCAGTTATCCGACTTGAAGGAAAACTGCCAAAAAGCAAACAGGACGCAGGAAAGGAATGAGCCGTCTGGTCGGTATCACCAACAACACAACACTGATGCTCCAACATTTATCTTTCTGTTCTCATACAGTGTGAAGTGAACAGGAGGTTTAATGAATAAACAAATCTTTAATCAGTTTGACAGGGAAGCGTGCCAAACCTCAGATTCATCAACACTTTCTTCCTTCTCTCTTTTCGGGCCAAGAAATGAATCAAGTGGCTGGAGTCTGCCCTTTCTTTGAAGACAGACACTTCGCCTTATTTGACTCAAATATTTTGAATGGTCTGACAATAGCGGCGGGCTCGGTGACCATGTTTGGACAGCGAGAGTGTGCAGTCAGATCCCCTTTAGAAACACAAAGGACCTCGCCAGTCTCCCCTGAGGACCATTACGCCTGATTGTGGCCACAAGGTCAGACTGCAGAGCTTCCTAAAGGACGAGGCCCTGCCCCGCACCCTCCGTGCTGCTGGCTTCACCGCGCATCCGGACCTCACTGCTATGACAACCGCCTGTGCACCGCATGTTGTGCGTTGAAAGCAACAATAGGGATGAAAATTATAGTGGCGAGCACGAACGCGGCAGCAAAGCTACAATCTAGAAGCCTGAACACAAAGGCAAACAGCAAAGCCCAACGTGATGGATTTGTCCAAAAATAACAGTTTGAATGTAAAAATGACATTGTTACAAACAAAAACAAAAAAGAATAGTGTGACAGCTGAAGTGACACCTGCTTGTTCGTGGACATGTAACTTGGTTGTGCTGTATTTAGGGAGTTTAAACTGAACTCACTTGGTGGTGGCATACATGGCTGGGTCACCTCCAGATTCCTCTTCACTCTTCCTCCATCTCCGCATTTCTAGTGAGGAAGAAAATGAAAGCGAACACAGTTAAACTCATCCGTAACCAACACCTGAAGTGGGAGGAGAGTGTTGGAGGAGCTCTTACCTCACTGAAGCACAGTTTGACAGAGCACTCCAGGTTCCAGGTGGTGGAGGCCAGTTCTTGGAGCTGGTCCAAGGAGAAGCTGAGTCGGGTGCTGTTGGGACAGGCTTTGAAGGAGCAGGCCTCCGGGATGAAGGGCAGCTTCTTCACCACCTGGCACGAGCTTACGGAGCAGCTGATCACCTTGATGTTCAGGAGGATATTTCCCAACACGTGGCCTGAAATCTGCAAAAAAGGGGAATAGAACAAGAATCAAGTCACGGAGCTCAACATCACATACAACAAACAAAGAATCGGTCAAATAGAGGATGAGGCGGTAATGGAGGCAATGGAGGCGGTTTTGGCATTTAAAAAAGATGGAAACCTGCAGATTCAATTATATTTATGTTAAAGGAAACATATTATGCTTGCTGTTAGTTTCTCTCATGTTGATGATGTCATAGATTTGGGTGTATGTGTACTTTACTTCTAGTCTAGGGATCGAATGTTAAGCCCGTCTCCTTGTTTTGATAAAGCTGGCCAAACAGAACAGAGCCTAAAATTTTGCGTTTTCACTCAATGTGCAGTGTTGCTTTAGCAGGGGGAATGTAGAAGTGTTTGTTTTTTCGGGGGGGATAGTAAATCATTCCAAAGGTTTTAGAATAGATCTTTGAACAGAAAATAAGAAGATGGACACCTCTATAATCTGTCCCCTTAAAGGTTACATAAAATAATCACATGTTACACAATTAGAAAACAAAGCTTAAATACAGGTGACAGACTAAGTGAGCAAAAGGTTTGGATGCAGAAAGAAACCCCATAAATCCTTTCACCAATTCCCAGCTTCTTCTTCTTCCTCCTCCTCTACCTGCAGAGCCGCTGTCGTTTCATCCTCTACTTCCACTACAGCTGCTTTCCCAAAAAACTCAAAAAGATTTGGATCAATGCTAATCTCTCAGGCTCCTGCAGCTCCACCAAGCTGTGAATTCATCAGACCGCATTGGGGGGAAGCAGTGACACTGGGACACGACTCTCACCTCTGCGTAGATTCTCTTGTCGCTCTGCACCTTGGTGTTTGGATCCAGGGGAGAGAGGTAATCTGGGGAGGTGTAGAGCTGCATCTGGAGGGGCATGTGAGGGGTCGCGGTTGTTACGGGAACGAGGGGTTGCGCCGTTCCTGGAACTGAGACGGAAACGGATACATTTAGAGACAAGCGCAGGTAAGAGACAAGAGATACAAGCACGCGTTGTTATCTCTGTACTTAAGAAGGTTTGTCTGTTTCGTTCCCAGCGAGCAGCCATGGCAGAGAGGCTGGATCACATGTAAGCAAAATAAAGTTTTTAAAAGTTGGAGGATTTAGCTAAAAGGCTTAGGCTTACAGTCTGTGGAGATCAAAAGGCTTTAGTGTCCTCAGAGGGGTAATTTGCAGCATGGAGCAGTTCTTAAAATAATACTGTTCAAAATGAGATAATGAGATAATGACGACGGTGCTGTATACCGTCATTATCATTAACAATAATAATATCATTCCCGTCCCCCTGCTGTCATTCTATTTGCTCGTGTGTCAGCTAGACATTTTGCCAATATCGCATCAACACCCATTATAGAAAATGTCTCAAAGATGATTTGTCATAATCAGCATTTTTCCCCTTTTCTCCATCTTACCTGAGGGGCCTACTTTTTTCCCAAAGACCAGTGACACCGTCGTTTCCTCCAGCTTGATTTCAGAATAGCTGGTGAAAGTGCTGGCTTTGAAATGCTCCAACGCTTTCTTTTGCACGTCCACCGCTTTGTCACTGTCCAGTGTGAGCGAAGAGTTGAGTCTGTGTTTGAAGTTGGCCAGCAGGATCTCATTGTTAGACTGCAGGAAGGAAAGAAAGTTCAAATAAAACGGCAAAGACTGACAGGCTACCACATTGTGACTGGTACAATAACGACTGGAGTGTGTCAAGTGAGTGTGTGTGTGTGTGTGTGTATGAATCGCGTAGTGTTCCTTACACCAAATTTTGCGTGTTGAGGGTTATGGAAGCTCCATGTGGTGCCCTGGGGGCCCCTCAGTAACATACTGAGAGGCTTGTCTGTAGCCACATCAACCGATACATAGCTGCAATGTGAGCAAAATGAAGTTACATCCTCTTGTGACATTTCATGCCAGGAAAAGAAAACGAGTGGACATTTTGTGTCTTACGAATGTTTACCGAATCAATGCGCTTTCTGGGATGTTTATGATGTGAAGCTCAGAGTCGTCGTTGGCGTCCTGTGGCTGAGGGGAGCAGGATTTGAATGGAGAACCCATTGTTTCAAGCTCCATAAAGTGCTTCATTGATGGATCTTCGTTTTCAAGCGTGCAGTTACTAGAGCCCAGTTTGGTTCCTGAAAATCCACAAATCAAATTAATTTTCATCCATTGTTTTGTTCATTGTTTTTATATTCATGCAGAACTGACAGTGCCATTTATAATCATTTGAAAATAATATGTATATCATTACAATATTTGTAATTATGATCACATTTCTAACTAATTATATTATTCCATTTGTATGCACAATTACACATCTAGAGAAAGACAGCAACTTCCCAAAATGGAACACCAGCTTTTCCTTATTAGAATACAGTTATAATGGCATTCAAAATACATTCATGCGGAATTATGAGTTTCCTGTAACAAACCCATCTTAAACATCCTGCATGTGTAGTGCAGGGATACACAACCATTACTCATTTTCTAGGAATACAATGTGCATCTTCCTATATTTATGTGTTAACATCACTCCTTGTACCTCAACTCCATAACATGAGGCATATATAGAGGTATATAGAATATGTAGCTGGTTATCTACAGTAATCTATAAACAAACATGTAACTGAGGCTGTATGTGTCAATGAACGCCAAAGGAAGTGAGGGTTTGATTATAGCACTAATTGCAGCATACAATGCATATATACAGTACATATACAGTAGATAGTAGGAATTGTCAGTTTGTTCAAGCTTATTCTCTCAGCAGAAATAAATAAAGCATTTTATATTTAATCAAAAGTGCACCTTGGCTTCATCTGAGCTGGAAACTGGAAACTTGGATTTCAAAGTAGCCTCACAAACACTGTTCGTTATGCGACTCCTTTTTTCTGAGATCTCAAATCACATTGGGGCTTTTCTTCTCCTGCTTGGCGAGCCTTTACCTTGGCAGCCCACACTGCCGTGTTGCAGCCACTGCACCCATTATTCTAATGCCTCCGCTGCCACCTACGCGTGGTTCAACTCACGTTCCAACACAGGCTAAAGGATACAAGTGAATACTGTAAACTGTTTCCCTGCAGGAGTTATTACACACTTATGCGGAGTCGAACCAAAACCCTCCCTCAAATTACAAGTGGCATAAAGTACAAAATACAAACAAAAATCACATTCCAATCTGGATACGGGCGAATGCCACTGTCAGACGCGACAAGGAAAGCAACCACCGCTCACACAGCACTGCACGGCTCACAGAGCTGAAATATGGTCAAGCAATCGCACAGAAAGAGAGAGACTACAACAAAAATACCTCTGACATATAGAAGGCTTTCAGTGTTTACAGTGAAGAGCTTGTACACTTTGTCCTCAGCACCTCATAAGAAACTTTGATTCCCGCAGTGTGTGTGTTGGAAGGAGCCTTACATACAGTCAGTCGTGTTAAGGGAGATTTGGTTTTCAAGATTTACACTGAAATGTGGAGGTAAACTTCATTTGACTGAACGCTGTTGATCTGCATTGCCGACGCATTTGCATGAATAATGTGTTTTGTATATAGTGCGCTGGATTCTCCGTGTCCATAAGACGAACAAGCAGCCAACGGCCTGAGGAGGTTTGGTATGGAAATAACAGTGCGGCGCAAGCATCCATCCATCCTGGAGCAAACGCTGCTGGCATTGCTGTGACTTCATAATATCCCTAATGTCCAGCTGTCACTCAGCGATGAATGGCTGCTTTAAACCACAGGACCTGTATCACCCTGCTCCATCTCCACCATCACTGCCCAATTGAACATGGCCTCCCTTTCCAAAGAATTCTATTATGTGCAATGACATCTCATCACTACCGGTGAAGCCGACATCATTCCGTTCTTCTTTACTTCACCTGAGCGAGGCGAAAATCGGCGCTAGATACAGATAAAACGTGCTACACGGCGCCATGTTTGGCGCCGTGTAGAAAGGAATAGAAAGTGCGGGACAGAGCTGAGACGCTGCTGCCTTCACCTCTGCTTGGGTGCAGGCTTGTGGCAACATGTTTTTACAGCTTCACGTTGTTTCCTCTATTTTAAAGACATTACAGACATGACATGATTATAGACAAACTATAGTGAGCATCCCTGTGGAGACTACAGCAGACTTGCAATAGATTCTTTATATTTCATGCTATAGATTGTAGCACAGACAAATAAGTATGTTAGGATCATGAACAGATATAAGAGGAGCCAATAGTCCTTTAGGTGATCTCAATGGTCCCATTATTCCTTACATGTTGAGATTTCCATGGTACTGAAATGGGGGCGCCAACGAAGCTCGTGTCTCAAATGTGCTTGGATGTGAAAGTCCGATCACATACTCGCATTGCCGTGCCGCATTATCAGCCGTCCGAGTCTGCCCCGGTGGTTGAGCGGTCATGTGACAGCTGGTGCTCCGCTCACACAGATGATTCTAAATAATACAACAGCCCGGCTCTGTGTTTTATGCAGCTTTGGGGGGCATAGTGATAGTGTCACTCTGTCAGCCACCAGACCCCACTGTTGCCAACTTTGTGTATTTGTGTCTCCACACACACACACACACACACATACATTAATCTGCATCATCCGCGCCGTCTGACTTCTACTTTCCCATCCTATTTATACAGAAACAGCTGGCATTTGAGCGTATCTGGGGATCGCTTTTTTTTTTTTTTTGCGCACTATTCTCTAAGTAAGAATCAGTGCAAGTGCACTTCTGGGGTCCTCTGGCTCATTTTCATTTGCAGACACATTGCAAATGAAAGCGGTGATGACATAATGGGATCTCTTTCTATAAAAATTAAATGTGGTAAACAAAAGAGAGAGAAGTGTGGTGGAATATTAAACAGGCCGTCTTTCCTTTTTGCTCATCATCAGCGCATTTTCCCGGTGATTTCATCTGAATGGGATTTTTTTTTGGCGTGCAGTTTATACAAGAAGAGGCAAGTGAGGTAAACCAACGTTATCAAGAGAGCGATAGGAACAACCTTGCACCCACTGATCATACTCAATGATAAGTTATGTAAGCTGAGACTGTGCAGTGTGTTATGACTACAATTACTTTAAACTACAGCACCAAGACTCTATAATGAGGCAGATAGTGCGTTCGGTTTTAGAAATACCTTGTATGAGCTTCCATGTGATCACTGCATGATAGGAACACTTTGACCTCTCTTGCGTCCTCCCTTATTATTCATCCCTTGTTTCACGGTGTAATTCCTGCAATTCCCCCCCTATTCTCTCAGAGAGACCTGTAAATTACCGCCTCGAGTCTCAACAAACAGCGCCAGCCGCATTGTCTCCCCCCCCCCAGCACCTTCAAAGTCTGACATTACAGCAGTGGCCGGGGTTACGCAAATAATCCTCACCCTCTCTTCCCGTGGAGGTGATTGTTTTCGGATTCCACATGGTGGTGAATGAAGTCACGCCCCCAAACTTGAGGGTCGCCCATTGGACCAGCTCCTCGTCCTGAGTGGGGAAGTACTCCTTGCGGTATTCGCCTGTGCGGCCAAATAAGGAAACTATGGAATTGTTGTTAACCTGGGGAAGTAGGAAGCAAAGAACAGAGTCAGAATCGAGGAAACGGGACAGCAAATGATCAAAGTTACATGTAAAAGCACGTATTTCTCTTATCCGTCGTATCCTTTTCTCAACCCCGCCCTAGTCTCTCCCTCCATTCTCTAAGCAGGGTCCTGTTTAAAAGAAATGTTTATTATGGTAAAGTGTCCACAAGCCCAGTTGCGCAACCCCGTTGGAGCCAAGGTCTTTCCTTTGCTTCCTGAGTGGGGCCAGGAAATGGGACCTTTTTTAAGCTTTGTGCGTCAGCGTAGCTGACTGGAATCTGGCTCCGCGCGCGGTATAAATATATACATCCATCCACCACAGACACTGCTGTTTCCTCGTCTGGACCAATGGGAAATAATGGAGTTTACATTAAGCTGTGCATGAATAAGAAAACAGGGGTGTGGATTGGGAATACGGGAGGGGGAGATTGTGTTCCTGCAGACGAAAAAAATCTTTGTTGTTGGACCCAATTAATGACGGCTAAAGAGAATATCAGCGCGATCCAGTTTGTTTTCCTTTGGGGCTCATCTATCCAGCAGCAGAAAAATAAACAGTAAATGTTTCAGTGGCTCTATATTTATGTGACAGCTGATAAAATATTTCTGAGCCTTGTTTAAGAGAAATGGCAGAGATTCATATTGTGTTTACAACTGATCCGAGAGCATGAAAACACCAGAATATGAAGCTAAGACGGTTTGTCCCTGTATGTTGTTGCTGTCTACGTGAATATTTGACGATTAACAATACACACACAAAAGAGCAAAACCAAAGAAATGATCATTAAAGAGGAATTAAGTGAAGATTAGCCAGTGTGAGCTTGGTGACGTTGAAGGACGCAGAGAGGGCAAAGATCATCTCTACAGTATGTGGAAATTCCAGAAATTTTCCCCTTTGTAATTTCCTGCATGAACAGATGGTCGACTACAGCAAACTGGTCAACATCTTAACAATTATCACGAATGGATTCCAAATATCTGCTGGTTTTCGCTTATTGAATGTGAGCTTTTCCTCCGTTGGGATACTTTCTAAACTATTATTCGACCAACCAATGAGTCAAAAAGGGAAATGAATAGATACTTGATGACGAAAATAATAATTATACAGATTTAAATCAATAACCTTGCTTAGACTCAGGAGGTTTAAGAAGGGTTACAGCCATTCTGGACTTTATTATAATATAAAACTAGAAAGTGCACACAGCGTTCCGTGATATTGGTCCTTTTGACCCAGGAGCAGTGGGCAGTCAGTGTGTGGTGCCGGGGGGAACCGACCTCAGCTCTACGGTCAACAGTGCCTTGGTCCAAAGGCGACAGCAGGAACGTTAACTTAACACTTTTTTTTTATGATGTTGTGGAAAGTACCCTGAGGAAACCCCCTCCCACACACACGCACGCACGCACGCATACACACAGTGGAGGCGCGGAACATGGAAAGGAGCAGGGTCAGGACCTTCTTGCCGTGCCACCATACAAACAACTTTAACGACAGGGTCCCGATTGATGTTACGAGAAACGCTCGCTTTTCTCCCAACTTGCACCCAGTGAGCATCTCTGGCTGAATAAAGAGGCGAGATCATTTCATTGAGATTGGGGAAGTACTTTTGAAGAAGTCAACAATATCATTCCATGAGCCCTTCCACCAAGTTTCATCAAAACCGGAAATAACTCCCGTAATCACGCTGACATATGAAAAAATAAATAAAAGTAATAAAAAATGTGTTAAAATACTTGTTGCTATTCCGTTTAACCCTGTGAACGCAGCAGTGTGCTCTCAGTCCATCTCTGGGTGGGTGTGAGGGTGTGGTGTGTGTGTGTGTGTGTGTGTGTGTGTGTGTGTGTGTGTGTGTGTGCGTGTGCGTGACTGTCACTGCTGGAAAGCACACTGGACCGAGCTGTCAAGCTAATGATGTACCGTCTCAGACACAGAACAGATGCTGCTGCCGTTTGCCGTCCGGCTGCAGTAAAACACCGTTATCCCCCTGTGATACGGACTCATCCCATGAAAACATCCTGCAGTCACAAGCAGTATTATCCAGAACCCTCGACGTGACAAGACACAGCATGTGGTATCAAACTGCTGTCAGCGTATCAGTAACTGCTGACACCCCTGTAAACATTCCATCATCCTCATGGCTCTGTCACGCCGCGGTCAACAATCTGGCAGAGCAAACTGTGTGTTTAAACGGGCGTGACAGCCTTTTCTTTTTTACATGTTATAGCCCATTAAGCACCCGATTTACATTAACACTTCTGACTAGTGTTTCAAGCGCGGCGTAACTTGTAGACTGTTAAATACTCTTCTCGCTATTTGTAGTAACTGAAAGAACAAAGCAACTCTACTGCTGCAGCACCCATGTGCACACTGAGTCAAAACTGACCATTTTAGATTCTAAATCTCGTTCAAGTGACATTTAATCCATAGTCTTAATCTATAATCTATTCAGCTGTTTACCGGGACATTCCTCTGTTTAGGTACTCAACCGGATAAAGTATTGTTGGCCTCCGTTTAATTAAATTCAGATATATAATTTGACAACACTGTGTAAAAGTGAGAACATCTCATTTCACTGGGACATCAATTTTTACAACAGATGCCGTCGTTCCCTCTCATTGCGAGCCACTCCAGCACTACTCTTTGGCCACTTTACGGATTTTACTGCATGAAGTAATAAATAAGAAACACACACACACACACACACACACACACATACACACAGAGGAGAGGAGAGGAGCCACTGGGGACTTTCCATAGAAACAAACAACCTTCACTGGCTCTGCAGACAGGCGCACGGTGCTGCACAGCTGCACAGTTGGACTGCATGGGAAACAGCTGGAAGGCGACAGTGGCCGAGGATATATGACAGTTCGACCAGATACTCTCAGAAATAAAGTCTTTTGAGTGATGTCATTGTTACTTATCTATCTATTGCGAGTGAACGACAGGCTTTCATAATATATTTGTTGTCATTCAACCCTGCTAATGTTGTTTTCACACACATTGCAACACAATAGGCCCATATTTCTGCACACATGGCACATCAAATGTAAGTAGCTTCTTTTTATACGACCCTGTAAACGATCCCGATCCTGTGAACGATTTTGTAGCATAGGCAACTTTATGTTAACTTTATGATTTCGATTTTGCTTTTTACTCAACGTAAGCTCGTGTTCTAGTCTATTTAAAATCCCTGTGCATCGCCAAGGTTACCTTCAGCATCCATAACATGACACTAGGGGACTATGTGGTGCCGAGAGATAGTCTCAGAGATATAATGTATATGTGCAGAGCGTGAAGGAGTCATAATACAGCTCTGTTTAGTAATCCACAACTTACAACGTTTAACTTTTAGTGTTGTGCATAACTTAAATAAAGACAAAGACGTACGCAAGAGAACAGTAAATATTGCCAAACAAAAAGCTCCAAATGACCAGAAAATGAAACTGGCCAAGTTTGGATGTAATTTCCCCAAAAGCCATTCTATACTTTAAAAGTTCCTTTCAACATGTAGTGTTGAGAGCAGCATTATGAGGTGTTAAGTTGTGTGTCTTGAGAGTCATCCAGAAAACTCTTCATATGTCGCCTTTGCATAAAAGACTCAAGAAAAAACTCAAGACTTCTCATTATTCTGACTGGAAACTCTGACCCTGTAGCTACAGACCTGGTTTAACAATCTGCATTTAATTAGCGTGCTTGCTTCAGCAAACAAACATTATACCGCTGCTTCCTCATAATATATTTTGACATTTTATAGGACTGTAGCTCTGTTACGGCTACGGGCTCTGCTTTCCAGCTGATCTGCTTAAATAAAGTATAAATTATTTGCATATTCATCTGTTACGGCACTTCAGCTCCTCGGGTTTATCGGGAGCTCCGCTGCAGCTGCTACCTTAGAGTTTTACAACTTCATACTGTTCAAAAAGGAGCATTTCCTCCTAATAAGGCTATGGGAAAATAAGTCTCATTTGCATAAGCTTTGTCAATGGTGGCACAGTTTTCCTGGAGCAGACATGCATTTTGAGTGCACGGGCAGCAAAAATCTCCCCCTACAAGGACATCATTAACTTCACCAACACGGGTAAGTTGCCATTCAGGTCGTGTTTGTTTACTTGTTGTTTGTGTTGACAATTTCGCTCGCAGGATACAGTCAGTCTACCTACCTACCTACCTACCTACCTACCTATCCATTTCATTTTGAATACTTCATTAAATATTGAGAAAAGCGTGGTGGAAGCGCATAAACAAAACAACAATTCTAAAACTAGATGCTGAAAAACATGACAAGCATTTTCTGTTTACAGTTGTTTCTTTCTTTCCTGTTCGCCCTTGGTGGTGGACATATGAGCTCTAACGAGTGTCCCATTTATTTTGGGACAGGGCTGTCCATCACTGCTACGGTGGATTCAGGATAGCAAATTAGCCACAACAGCTTTCAGTTCACATTTCACAGAGCAAAAGAGGGAGTACTCACATAAACTTTAACATCTGAGTTAATGAAGTATGAACCGTAGGACGTGTCCAGCGCCGTGACGATGAGAAACAACGGCTTGGCAGTCGTCATGTTGAGAGAGAAGAGCTTGGGGTCCTAAGGGGGAAAACAACAATGAATTAGTGTGGCAAAAGTTGCCTCTCAAAGCAGAAATTGCAAGCGATAACCAGAATGTAAACTTTGGATTTCCAAGATTTACTTAGAATTCAACTTATTAAGCAGAAAATTCAGAATGTTGACGCCTTCAAATTCTGTGAGAAAGACAAATCATGACGGTTTAAAACATTGATAACACCAAATAATAACAACAGCAAGATGTAGAACTCCATTCCATTCATTCAAAATGTATACACACACACACACGCTGCACAGTCAAACCTCTCTGTGTATGGTGCACTGCATACAGTGAGGAGAGAATAACATTGAGTTTTGCAGGCAGAGAATCTGTGACAATTGTGTAAATCCCAGAGGAACAGTGTTACTGATTAGGGAGACAATGAAATCAAGTGGCATAAATATTTACTCATACGCTGCAGCATGGGAGCTACTGCGCTGCATAATGAGTATTTTGGTGAATTGTACCACACTGGGTCTAAATTATAAGCTGGAAAAAGTCAAAAACAAACCTTCCTTATTAAAACAATGCAACATGTTCCTGTAACATAAATATAAGTGTAAGAATACATCAACCAGTGCCGTCATTTCATCTGGGGAGCAAATACATTTTTAACACCAGATATCACAGATAAGGACCTCAGGAATCTTGATGATGCTGCTCTGATCAGTCTGTTTAGATCTCTGAAGCGAATCTGGGATAAATAGGAGATTTCACACAGAAAGCTGCCAATAAACTGGGTGCAGTGCATTATGGGTAACCATCAATGTGCAAGATTGCTCATTTAGAGTGATTAAGTGAAGAGACCATGTTGCAAAGTCACTGCAGGGGAAGGACAGTCAGCTTTGTCAGCTTTGTTTTTGCAACAACAAAATGACACGATGGTAAACCTGTTTGACTTCACTCCTATAAATCCCACTTGGAATTACTTTAATGCCTTTAATAGCCAAGAGAGAATTGGGTTTATAGACGTTAAAGGCTCAAGGTTTTCAAATCAGTTGCATTTCATATGATGTGATGCATTATAAATTCACAGCGGCCTTTGAAGCCTCTCCAGCAAAGGGCTTTTGTAGCGGGTTTGACATTCATAAACACAACTTTCTTACCTTCGTCCATGTGTGATGCCTTTTGATGGAAAGTACTTTATTTTGTCCTGATTTTGCTTACGTGAAGGATTGTTTTGAGATCTGCCCTTGTTCCAGAGACAATGAGCATGCTGGGGAAACAGTGTGAGTCTCCAATATTAAATTCATTTTCCTGCTACCTGCTGTTACCGGTGCGTGAACCCAGAGAATTGTGATGAGCTCAAGCCTGCACTATGGAAATTTCTAGACCCATGCAGTACAAATTAGGTCTAAGGAGGCCCCCCGACAACTTCTAGTCACCCTAATTGCCAATATAGAAACACGGATGCATTTTGCTACAAAACAGAGAGTTGCATTCAGAGTGCAGTGCCTTTCTCTCCTCGGGGCGATCGGAATAGAGTCTGCTGCCTTTGCCACCCTCCCACACACACACATCATTTCATCACTCACTACTTTAAGTGATGATTGACAAGTTCTGAGCCCCGCAGAGAACCATCTCAGATTCGCTTTTCTGTGTAATCACTCTCCAACCCAGCCGTCTTCTTCTAAATGATGACGCAAGTGCTATCATCACATCCTGTTTTCATTTAAATCCTATTCGTGGCTGATATCATCATTATCTGAAGGGACATGTGTTTTTCGTGTTTGGAAACAGTACAATTCAACGTGTGAAAGCCAGGCTCACAACTTATCAATCACCCTTTGTCCTGCTACATGCCGTGTCTCATGTGTGTGTTTTATGGCATGTTGCCGAGCCTGGACACCTTCATCCCAGCCGAGAAGCTGAGTCAACCTTTTATGTCGACTTATCGACCGGACTGACCGTCAGCTTCATCGTTGAAGACCGAGACATGTTCCGCTGTTGCTTTTTACTTCCTGATAATGAAAATCGTAACTTGCCAAGAGAGCCGAGAGGGAATTAAACTTCCATCGGTTTTGCGTGATGCAAAGATGAACCCGCTGCTGCTAATTAGTCTGGGAGAGAGGAAACTGGCAGAGCCTTTTGGCAGGAAATCCAAAATAAAATCCATTCCTGTTGTGACCTGTGTTCGGCTTCCACTAGATGACACGCATGTAGTTTGGCTCTGCACACCGACATAAAAGCCCTAAGAAAGCCGACTCCTTAGGCAAAACAAAGCATCTTTACATCTTCACGGAGCGGAAAGAAAAACAACAACAGCAACTCTTTTCTCCTCTTTTTAAGTGAGGGCGGACTGGTAGGTTAATGGGGTCGCACTGGCCTGAGGAAGGAGCCTATGGAACAAATGAGGATGTTGTTCGCTGATGTGTCCCATATGCATCTTCTACTATATAATGTATGCAAGCCTGTGTGTGTGTGCGTGTGCTGTGTGTGTGTGAAAGCGTAAATTTGCTCCCGGTAATCACACTTTGAAAGCCACCTGCTTGTTATCTTTCCGTGAAGCGTGTATTTCTTTGGAAAATAATAGGCCGACTGTCCTGAGGAGGGAGGGAGAGGTAGGGAGGGAGGGAGAGAGAGAGAGAGAGAGAGAGACTATGACAGGAACTTACTGGGTTATTATAGGAGGTGTCTTCACTGAAAATTTGAATTCTAAGTGGCGTCTTCCCAGTAATAAGGTCCTTCTATATTCCTCACTCGAAACATTTTACGCATGCACATCCGTATATGAATGAATGGCATTTCCTGAGATAACGGGATGGTGATGATTTCCTTAAATACTCTTTCTAATTTGCTTCATTGTCTCCGTCTGTCTCTCCCCACTTCCCCTCCCTCCATCATCTGTGACTTTTCATTCTTTCATTTTCAACTCTGACACTTGACTGTTGCTGACCCCGATCACTCACCTTTGCTATTTTTGTTCCTGTGCTTTCAAGATACAATTGTTTTCCTTTAGAGAATTTTTTTTTTTCTCCTTGCGTGTGTGTTTTTTTTCTCTTAAGTGCATTTTGTGCGCAGGGGCCTATGCTGATGGAGTTTCCAGTTATTCTTTTTGGCTCTCCCTTAACTTGAATCGGCTCCGCTGGTCTCGTCTCGGCCCCGTGCCAAGTCCCTGACTAACCGAGCCGGCGTGTGACATCAATGGGTCCCCGTACAGGGCAGCTCCCCCCTGTGAATTCTCCTGCCCTCTGCGCCTCCCCCCCCCCCCCCCAGACTGCTTTAGTGTTCCTCCGTGAGACTCAGACAGCCTTAAATCAGCACCAGAAACAAAAGGGATGAGGAGGGAAAGGTTGATAAGAAAATTGAAGGGACAAAGAAAGACGGGAGGCGAGAGCAAACCGTCCATCTCGCCTGACAGTTTGGCAACAGATGAAGATGCTCCCCTTCCTCAGTGTTTACACAGAGAAAATCTATTCTAAACAGACCAGAGGAGATAAGGGTCTGTGTGTGTCTTCTTCATTTAATAAAGCGGCCTCTCTCATTGTTGTGCAAGAGAGCAGGATATATGAGCTCTGTGGAATGTCTATTGGCCCACACTGATCAGAGGCCAAATTCCTTTTGTAAACACCCACAAACTCCGCATCAATCCTTTGCCATCTTTTGCATCGTTCTGATATTTCGCAAGGAAGTCTGTTTTTAGTTTCAGACACAATGTAATGTGCCTGTTGTACTCTTCAGGCCCAATAACATGACTGAAAAGGAACATTTCCTCCCTAATATGCTTTTCATCTATTATTTTCTTTTGCTTTACGCTCCATTAAATATAAGGAAACGCTTCAGCGAGACTAAAGCCGCAAAAACCTCACCAGCATTGATGCCTTGAAGTGATTAAAATCATCTTCTCACACTGTCACGTACATTCGTCTTCATCTTCACATCTGTTTGAGTCGAGTACTGACCCATTTATTTGTCCAGCACCCAATTTTCATGCTGAGGCTTCACATTGCGTGTAAGTTAAGGTATAAAGAGGATTTGTTGGGCGGTGTGACGAGATTCTGACAGGCATTGTTGGTTGTTCCACCATCACTTAAGTAAATCTGTCCTTATGATCTTAATCCCCTACAACCAAGCATGTCCACCAGACTGAAAACAAAAGATAACTAATGGCTCGTATTGGTTAATAATGTTGGACTGGACGTGTTCTGTATCTCCCCCTGCAGCATATAAAAGCAGGGATGTCCGGGGAAGCTCTGTCTCCTGTGCATGGCATCTCATCTGTTATTGATTAGCTAGTTCTGCGGCGGATAGACGAGGAATATTGTGTGTTATTTGCACGTTACACCTTAAGGCAAGTTGAGACATATGGCTTATTTGTCAAACAAGTGCCTGAAGCAAAAATTCACATCTCGCCTATTACCAGAGTGCCTCCGTTAGCTTTATTTGATATGTTGAGAGGAATAAATAAATAAACAAACAAACAAACACGAGGAAACCATCAAACCATCAAATTGAAAGAGGAAAAAAAAAAAAAAGGAAAGAGAAAACACTGGCAGAAGTGTTTTAATTTATTTGTCCGGAGTCAAAATCCTAACTCATAATTCATTTGTCTCATCCGTCGCATTTTCATTTTCATGCTGCTGATCTGTGAAATTTCAAAAAATGCAAAAAGGAAAGAAAGTGTGAATACTGTGCAATATACAATTTATATAATAAGCTTTTGTTTCATAATCTTACCCCCAGGCTGAACTTCCAGAACTTGTCACTCCGAAAAAGGCTTTGCTATAGGTCACCTTGATCATTTCTGCTTTTTTTTCTAAAGTCGTTGTGGTGTCAGCGCATTGTACGCAGGCTGACAGCGCCTCCAATTGTGCAAATAAAAGCAAAAAACGGAAGGAGATTTGTTCGACTGTGTGTCGACACTTTCCACAATCCAACATGTGTCAAACAGCTGCTAGTTAGACACACACACTTTTCCCCCTGTAGAGAGACTGGATTTGACACGTTGGGCCGCTTACCCGGAAAAGAACGATTAATTAATAAATAAGCTGTGACAGGTCAGGGGATCCTGGAATTAAATCACCTTGTCACATTGACATATTGCGAGCGGGTATTTATAGATTGCGCAACCGTGTTGTAAAAATTGCATCATTCTCTTTCAGTCCGGCCGTGCAATTAATGTTTATGGCTCCGGTCTGCAGAGATCCAAAGTTTACTGCTGCCAAAGCCGGTGCTAATGAAGTTATCAGTAAGTAGTCAAATTTGGAAAACATGCAACACTTCGGTGATGCATTTTAGACAAATTAAGCTTGAAGAAAACAATAAAATAACAATTGATTAAATCTGCCATAAATCCTGCCAATTATCAAGCCTCTACTGTAAAGGCGTAACCTTTAATGTTCAAACTCTTTTAATTTCTATAAATGTGCTTCTTTAGAGAATTAGAATTTAAATGCTGATTGGAGTTTTGCTTTAGCTTCCAAAAATACATAAACAAGGAAAATCTGCATACTCTGTATATTTCCTGTCACTTGGGGCTGATTGGTGCTGATACTGTGAAACATATTTGTTATTCCGATGCTTTAGGATCGACCGCTCAGATGTTTCTTTGCCAATAAATTGTCTTTAGCTCCGCCTCTTTACGCCGCCATGCACACTGCCGCACGTCACCTTGCCTCACTTACCTCAGCGCTGAATTTCAGGCTCAGGATGTGGACCTCCGACTTGTTCTCTGTGAGGAAGCTGGTCCAGCAGCCGGGACTCATCTCCCTCACGTGGATCCAGGGGTTTTTATTCTTCTCCGACGGATCGCATGTCTGATTCTTGGCTGCAAGGAAAGAAATAAGAATTGTGAAGCAATTCCAAAGAGAATCCTATCCTTGATGGATTCCTGCTCCCATTCATAAGTAGATAAGCAACCAAAACCTGCCTTTTTGACTAAATGCAAAAGTCTAAAAATCTGTTTTAATGGATGCCTCGGTCCACAGTACAGCACCACAATTGGGTGTTGGTTTCCTGTTCTCTGTAAATTTTTATCCTTCCCTGTCTGGGAGGGATAAAAACTTATTATTAGTCACTGTGAAAGCTGTGCCCCGCTCTCTTCATCACAGTACGGATGGTAAATGAGTGCGAAGGACTACATTGTTTAAAAACGGATCTGCTGGGTCACGTTTATCAGGCATCTCAGAAGATGGGGCAGCAGTCATCCATCAAGCCGCTCACCCCGCTCGCTGCCATGAGCCTGCCGGTTAACCTGAGGATCCTACGTCTCTGGAGGCTGAATTAATGGGGCTCAGGCTGTGCGGTCATGGATGAGTTTGGGTATAAATGTCTAGTGTTTGACCTAGGCTGTGTGTGTGTGTGTGTTCGCGCTTCCCTGTATTGTTAAGATTGATGACTGGCAATGACAAACTATCCTTTCCCGATAAATTTCATCCTTCGTCAGGAAGAATGGTGGAGCCAATTTACACTGTAAGGGATCAGGTGTCTTCTCCTTCCTAAAGAGAGACGTCATTCTTTAACCCTTAACCTGCCGACGTTGCACAGTCATATCAAAACACACCCCACTGGGGCTTTTCCACCAAGCAGGAAGGACAAAACCGTCCTTCCATCGTTTGAAAAACAGCATACAGGCACTCAGTTAGAGACTTTTTTTCCTGCGTGCAACAAAATAACAACGCTTCAGTGAAAGTTGTGTGACCGTGGCGTCGTCATAGATGTTGGAAACGAGGCACGCGGAGGTGTAAAGGCAGACGGAGAGGCGCCTGTCGTCTTCTTGTGGTTTTGCTACTTAAGAACGAAACCACATTTGTTCAGTTTCAGTTCAATTTATGTCACGCTCACGCTCTATCTGGCTTTCCATTGCGAGCCAGAAAGTCTGCTACAACACTGCGCTTTGACATAAGCATTCATAAGGTGTTGCAGTCTTACAGGCTTGTGTCTCATCAACCAACCAGGCGCTCAGCCTGACAGTTCCTGGGCTACTGGAAAGCAGGGGGCCTTTTTGGAGGGGAGAGAACGTCCTAGGAGCTAAATTTAAACCCTTGTTCCTCCAAACGTTCCTCAAAAAGTTCCTGTGGCGGCAAAGGTTGCTGAAGAACAGCAGGTGTTGCAGACAACATTAAAGAATCATCACAAGTGTACAACATGGGGGAAGTTAGAGTAGGTATCTGCTCTGTAACAGCGCTCAGCTTCGGGAACAGCAGGGAAGTTTGACATCATAAAAGAAGAAGCTAATTTTGTAAGCGGACAGGATTGAAAAAAAAATAATACTGCCTGGGTATCTTTGACTCAGCGGGACGCGATCCCTCCGAGGGGCGGAGACGAACGGCGAGACGGCGAGATGAGGAGGAAAGTGAACGAGACGGCGAGGGGAAGGGGTTAACAGGAAATTAGTTTGTAAAGTCAACAGGACATGCCGTATTTAGAAGCGGCACTAATCAAAGACCTTGGTTGAGGCAAAGTCAGCGACTAGTGATGCAGGAGGGAGAGGGAGAGGGAGAGAGAGAGAGAGAGAGAGAGAGAGAGAGAGAGAGAGAGTGAGAGAGAGAGTGAGAGAGAGATGAATACAACGACCACTAGAGAAAAGAGGCTTACATAATCAGGTTTCTTCTATTTTTGTTTCCCCACCCCACAATGAAACCGAGATGGGGTACGATGTACTCAATCAATCATAGTCATTGGTTCAATCGTCCACATATTTGTCGACTCCAGCTCGGGTCTATAGCATCGGCGATAGGCTGGATAAATTAGGACGAGAGCTTATTCGAATTCGATCGCACACACGTTGAGCCAAATGGGCAGTGAATCATTTGCTCATTCATCCACACGTCATCTAATCATCCATGTCAGTAACGATGCATCACGCTGTTGGATTTCTGCACTTTGCGCGTTTGTCAGATTGTAACACACAACGCCGGACGCCGCTCGATGCAAACAGCCGCCGCCACATCATTTGTTTGCGCCCTGTTACGATCTGTGAATGTGGCGATTATGCTTTATATTAAGAGTGTGTGATCATCGCCACTGTGCTTCAACGCAAAGTCGAATCAAGGACAAATCTGGTACCGGCTTTGCGACCACACACACACGTTTCGCCTACATACCTCCACCTTTTCGTGTCTGCTTATCGCTGGACGCTGGGTTTCCTCGCAAATCAAGACAGAGAGCCGAGCCATCTTTGCCGTGTTTCTTCTCCTTTTCTTACCCCGCAGGTCAAGGCCGGCTTCCTGTTATTCTGGCCCTGTGTGTGTGTGTGTGTGTGTTAATGTCTGTTACTCCATATCCACATCCATAACGTTATTTCTCTCTTGTTCTGCTGTGACAGAGTCAACGGCCCATGACTGCAGGCACCCGGGAGGTCCTGGTATAAATCACTCTGAGTGTGTGCGAGTGTGTGCGGCTGTGTGTATTGTCTCACTGGTATCCTATTTACGAGTCACCATAGGATATGAACCACATTCATTCTGCCCTCTTGACCCCGGAAATGCCAATGGCTTCACTAAGCGGTTTGCTGTTAAATGAGGTATAGAAGACTCATTTCATTCCATGTCCTCTTTATCTACTTATATCAGTCCCCTCCATTTCCCATTCCATGAGAAGAAATGTTTATGGTTGATGGTGATTCCCATTTAGATGTTAGTTATGAGGGGGGATGTGAATAGAAACCATTAGAGTTTAAAGGGACAGAAGATAATGGGCTTAATCCAGGGAAAGAGCATATGATCCTATTCCATCGTAAAGTTAATTTTGGGCATGAATGCACCTGAACTATTGATATTAACCGTATTCATAAGGTGAGTATTTTAATTATGGGGGGCTTAGTTAATTAACCAAGCTATAGGGACTCATTCACAGCTTTTATAGGCACTTCTGTTCATCTGTAGAAACTATTTGAGCTTAACTTCAGGCTTAATAAGCAAAATGTTGAGAAGACCCACCGGAGTTCAGCCAAAGTCAATAACCCTTGTGAACAAAGCTTGGATGGAGCCAACATCTGGGACCAATGGATGACTTTTGACACTTTGGACATTGTGAGGAATTTCATTTGGATCCCTGCAACATCCTGAAGCAAAAACAAAAAGGTCCAGACTGATCCCGGCTCACATGCGAGGTTCGGAGGTTTGCATGTTCCTGCCTGCCTGTCAGCCCCCCCCCCCCCCCCCAAGACATTCCAGAGGAATTATACTCCAGTTGACCAGGTCACCAAATTACAGTAATCTATTATCCATGTGCGTTCCATTTATGGATCTCATTAGGAGTGGTCACTTCCCAAAGCCTGGAAGCTCAGTGTGAGTAATGCAGGTCGGTTCGGCTCTCAGTCTCAGCGTCACATTCATCAGACTCGGATGCACTTCAGGCCGCCAGTGCCTTCCTCGGCTGAGCTTTGAGAACCACGCATCACTGCTCTGATGACCGCCTGACTGAGCTTAAGCCGACAGGGTACAGATGATTCCCTCACCTGTCCATCTTTGACTCAAACAAAACAGATATTGAGTATAGATCAACATCATTTGGCTCCTCCAGGTAAGCAGCAGCTGAATAAAGCACTGGGCCGTCGTCACTTATCTTTCCAATATTTCAATTAAAACATTCTATGCAGGCGTTATTATTTAGCGATGCCAGCTGGAAACGACTACATTTAGTTTCCCAGGAGGGGCCGGCGTAATTATACAGAGTGCACCAACACTGCATTGAAAGGCCAGTGGATGCGCTTGGCCACTGCTGGTTGTTTTGAGGTGATCTATCATTATTAAAGGGTGAAATAGACCTACAGCATGCTGGTGTTCAACCTTCTGTCCTTCTTGTTTCTCAAACGTGTTGAAACATGTAATCTTGTGAGGTACAGCTATTTTTGACATTGCTTTTTCTTCTTCTTTTTTTGTGGCTAAAAACACTTTTTTCCCTCGGTGATTGAACGACACCAGCACAACAAATTAATAATGTGCATGGCAGAAAATGTCACAACTCATCACCTGCGTGTCTAATCTTCATCTAACAGTACAAATCTTCTGTTCGCTGATACAAACACCCCAAAGGGAATCCTGACAGTCTCGGGCGCCAAAGGGAATTAATTGGATTTGATTTCCACGGGTGGGCACTGGAGGGGTTCTGACTGACGTGAAAATGAATTGGTTGCAAGTCCCGCCATGGGGGCAAACTGGAACAGGTTTTCACTCAGTGTGAGCAGACAATGAGTGGGGAGAGGGAAATAGAAAACCTGGAGTGACTGGGGAGGTGAGAACACAAATGGCAGGGAGGGGAAATAGTCGCTGCGAAGGCAAAGCGAATTCCAAATGACTTGTTTCCCAAATTCCCATCGCATACAGATCACGCTCGATTCCTTTTGTCATTATTTGTCCCGTGCTGCCTCTGTCCGCCATTAGTCAATTACCACCACGCAGAGATACCTTTCACAGTGAGCCATGAATGCAGTCATCTAAAATATACCCTTCCTCATGCAAATGCTGCCCTGAATAACAGCAATCATGTGTCACCGTGGGTTTCAGCTCAAGTGCTCTGCTTCACTTTCACAGTGGGAGATAATTCAGCACGCAGGCTTCTTCTATAAACGACATGATGAAATGGACCACTTTGCGCCGCTGACTGACATAACGGCATTAAAAAGCAGACCGAATTGATCATTACGTCTTTTTTGGGACATGTTCTGGCGTGTTCTCAAATCAATCAGTCACACTGAACTCGGCTGAAAAGGGCAATTAGTGGGAGGAACACACGCGATCTGGAGACCTGCCAGGAACCAAGTCTCTTTATGGGAACAGGACAACCATCTTCGCTGCCGAGTCAAAGTGGCAAACAAATTGATTTGATGAAATCAAAACGGTCGGAGTAACTGTTGAGGGGTTTGCTTGCTTCTGTTAGTGTTTGTGTCTGTAAGTGCGTTCCTGAATGCAGCGCGTTTATAAACTCAACCCAACAGATAAAACAGCAGCTGTGCAACAATCATGCAGTGGGAAAGCTGTTGATTCAACACTATGGACGTGTGTGGGTGTATATCTGGATTGTAAAGCATTAAAGTGATCCTTTCTAAGATTCTGTCTCAATAACGCATGTGAATCAGAGTGAAACAATATAATAGGATTTACTTTCAATAGATCAACACCGACTCTTCCAGTTGTTGGTGTTGTTATTGTTATCAGACTCTATTATATGGAAAGTTAACTTTTAATAAGAATGGTTTAATTTTTGTGATAAAAAAAAAGGTAAATTCCCTAAATTACAATATCTATTATAAGCTAATACTATCCCTCCCAATTATAATGCTGTATTATTAGTAGAATTAAAAGCTCAAAGACTGCAAGCAGACTGTTTTTTATACCATCTTCTTTTGTGATCTTTCCTATTTTTCCTGCATGCATCGCATCTACACACGCACTTCTGCTTTCCTGTGCCTGTGCAAATAACAAAAGAAAGCCTCTCGAGTAATGAGACATAACGAGTCATACATTTCTATCACCACCTTTAACTGAATCCTGGTCTGGAGTCACATGCGGCCCCGCTGCCGTGCTCTCCGGCCCTCCCTCCCTCCGTCCCTCGCACGGACAGACGCGGAGTCGGCAGACAACCTCAAAGCCCGCCTGTCTCCCTCCGTCCCTCAGGGTAGAGTAAACTGTTTGTGTCCAGGGTCGGGCGACGGACTCGCGGGGGGAGGGAGGGAAGGGGGAGGGAGGGGTGAGAGGTCCTATCAGTGTTAGATGGAAAGGAGAGAGAGAGAGAGAGAGAGACGCAGAGGGAGCAAGGGAAAGGAGGGCTCCAAGGCTGGCTCAAGTCTCTCTCGACTACACACACACACACACCCACACACACACACACTCATGTACACACACCTATTGTCCCGGCGTTTCCGCAGCTGCAGATTGAGGCCTGACCATCCACAGGAAGGTAAACAAGCTCTTATCAGTGCTCTGCAGGGGCCTGCACTGTCCCCTGGCCTCTCACCCCTGCACACTGCACAACCCGGCGCTACACACAAGCTTCCTGACCATCTCACCTCCCCCCCCCTCGTAAAAAGGACTCCTACAATGCTACCAAAAAATTTGCTGATTAGTCTTGTCAGTTTTATGGATTCGGAGTGCCCGTGTGAGCGCACGCCCGTGTGCCAAGTCTCGCGTCTGCTGTTTACTGGAGAGGAACTGAGGATGCGATAGCCGGTCTGGAGACAGCTTGTCTTCACACTCGCTCTGTTTACACCTCTGGGAGCCATTCGTCCGCCGTCTCGTCATTTGTCGGAAGTCAACGGAACAAGGAGTCCGACGGCGGCGTATAAAGCACCGTGGCTCACTTCCTCCCTCACTGTTTCGCTCGCTCACTCACTGGCTCGCTCAGTCTGCCCAGTCTGCTGCGAGTTATGAAGCATTTCATATTCTCTGCCGTAGATACGTTTCATTATGCGCTATGTTGTTGTCCCGCATCTGCAGGGAGCGCCTGAGGAGAGCTTTGGGGATGGGAATGATGAATATATCGTCACTTTTTATATTATTCCTCACAAATGATCCCAGGTGATCTGTTGCCGAGCAGACGGCACATCAGCCCATCCGCTCCGCTCCGCTCTCCGTTCACTTCTTCCGTTTCATTTGTATTCCGAAAGAACCCCGGCAATGCACAATTAATCATCTGCGCGTTAATTAGCTGTGCTTATTTTGAATAGACAGACTAATTTAGAGAGTTTCATGCTAACTATGTACCACCAAGGCAGACTGAGGAGTTTAGAGATTCATTGCACAGTGGTTGCTCCCAATCATTCAAGATTGATGTAGCTTTGCACAACATATGCGTCTTGTAGAACCAACAGAGATTAACTCGTTTTTCATGACTGATTTTGCCAGTAAATACTAATGCTTACTGATATGAGGGAGGCATAGTAATGGACTAGCTTTTTTATTTTAAACAGAAGGCATAATATGTCAATATGAACAAATAAACACATTGGGATCTCATATCACACCCCACAATAATTACAGATACTTTATCACACCGATTAAAACAATTCAATATAACTTACTCACACGTTTGTGACGCTGATAAAGGTTTTGTATCATGAGCGATCTTTGCACTGGAGTATCAGGTCTACTTTGTGTGTTACAAACTGAGAAATGCTGCTTATTCTTGTGTGAAGCTCTTTATTCATAAGTGTTTGTGTAGTTGTAACAGCAAATGAGCCTAAGCTGCATCAACCACTTCCTTGGCCCATGAGAGCTGACTAACACATCATCCTGTCCTACATTTTTAAAGGTTACAACTGCCCATAAGCGTTCAGCAGATATGGAGCGACATTAGCAACCCGCCGGAGTCTTCATCTTGTTCATTTTGTGACTGGAAATCCAATACTCAGTCTCGCTTCGTCTCCACCAACTCCTGAATGAAGTATCTGGTATAATGTGGTAAATGTTTGGTGAAGGGGCAGTTGTAAATCCAAGATAACAAGATGTGGGACAGTCATGTGATTCAGTGTTAATATTAAATTGAACAGTTTCTGACGGTTTCCCAAACTTAAGATTTTGATCCGCCAAAAATACAAAGGAGAGATTTGCGTACATTCAGTTTCCGTCAAATTAAACTTCTCTCTTGACTACAGAGAGTTTGTTCGACAAGCATACCTCCGTTCCCTTCGGGGGGTTCGAAGAGATGAGGTACCCAGATCATCGCTACATACAGTAATACATACAGCATCCAGGATTTCGCTTTGAGTCACATATCCATCTCTTCCAGACATCGGAGAAATACAAGCAAATGATCTCTGCACATCCAGGAGGGAGATGTGAAAGCTCCCTCTCCCTAAAATCATATGAGCTGTTGCGCACCCCCCCCACACACACACACACACAAACACGTCTTAGCCACTCTATAAAAAGTAAAGTTTTCTCTGTAGGACTTCAGCCATATATTGAGAATTGCATTAACATTCTCTAAAATGTCATTTGGGGAACATTTATATTCAGCAAATGTTTTTGAACTTTTCATCCAGGCCCAGGGCAATTAATGACAAAGTAAAAAAGCTCAAATGTTCACCCCAAAAAGATCCTGACCTCAGACATTGTAAGATTATTCCGTCTGGGTCAGATATGCGATGGGGGCAGATGTTTATGTTTGTACCCTCATCAATTGGAGTTACTAGTGAGGTAAACAAGATTGAAACAAAGACATGTTGTGTAAAATGGGACTTTAGGATTGTACCTTCCAATTTCAGTCCTAAGACACAGGTACATATCCTGTCTGCGCCGTGTTGGCCGTGCAGGCAGACAGCCTCAGAGATAAGAGCACATAATGCCATGGCTTATCTGAGCAGACAGCAGGCATGTTAACATGGGCACAAGTGGTCGCCATGCTGATGAGGCGTTTATCTCGCCGACTACTAATGAGCCGTTCTGCGCTGATGGCACTGCATACTGAAAAGCACGGCGTCCCCAGGGGTGCAAAACCGCTGGAGTCACACGGGAGAGAGTCATACAAAATGCATCTCAGATCTATGAGTGAAAGTACACGTGAGGCCTGGGAACACACTCGACTCTTCATTATCGCTTCGTTTGGTCATTCCCTATATCAGCACCATTGTTTGCCTGGGAGGTGACATAACCAGGTCCTTTTTATGGAGCACAGAGGTACATTTTCAATCATTTCCACACCCCAAAGACAGATTACATCAATTTAAATTGATTAAACTGGATGTTATATTCCCGCAAGTCAAAAACAAAAAAAAAGGTCCCGTGTTTGGCAGCAAGAGGGCACTGATCGTTAAAGTTTACAGCAGAGTCCTCTTGTGGCGATCACAGCTTTTAATATGCATCTGGTTATAGGAAGTGAAAAAAAAAAAAAAAAAAAAAGTTTACAATGCTTGCGTCCCCAATTCCACGTTTTATTCAGGAAATTACAACATAGCGGCTTTTATAAAAGGCGCAGGCGGCAAGTAGCATGCTGGAAGCGGCGCACTGCTGGCTGGTGGGAACAAACAACAGAAGAGAGAGAGAGAGAGGGGAACATGGCACTAGTGAGGCTCCTCCACACTGCTGCTTTCTGCATTCAAACAGAGGAAAAGCCAGGCAGTCAGAAGTGGATTGTTATTTGGGAGGGGCATAACACTGAGGGAGATTGAAATCGGTCTGAGGGAGCGACAAGTGGTCGCGTCTCCCTGCCACCCAGTCTGACTGCAGGCAGAGCTGGCCGACTACAGTAAAACAGGGGAAGTGGGCTGTTTTGACTTTCAACGCCATTTTTAACATGACGTTATTGACTTTTTTTTCTTTTTTTTTTTCTCCTCTGGGCTCATTCCACCGCGTGCCTTCCGAGAAAACCTCTGTCATCTCGTTTCTTTTCTTCCTCCTGACGCCAAACGGGGCTTATCAGATCTCTATTTTCAATCTTTTTTCGCGTCATTTCTCATACTTCTCACAATTTCTCTATTATCTCACTTGCACCCCCCCCTCCCCCTCTCTCCATCTTGTACCTTTTCCTATGGGTATCAGTTTAAATTCCCTCTTTACCTCCCCCCCGCCCCCCTCCATCTCCCTTTTGAACCACTTATCAGCTCTCTGACAGTCACACAAATCTGACTACCCTCCCCTTCCTCCCTTCGCTGTCTCTATCTGTCTTTATGAGCTCCGTTATCTGTGTCTGTCTGTCTGTCTGTCTCCCCCTCGCTAAAATCCCTTTTCAGACACCCCTCCCTCCCTCTCCGGCGGCTTGCTAATCACTTTTGTACTTTTCCTACGGCCCGTGGAGGGAGACTCTGGGGTAGACAGAAGTGCAGGCGGGAGGTCTGGAAGTTAACATCATGATGCCCGACTCCCATTGGGAAGCTTGCTGCAGCAGGAGGCATATTCAACACTACTTCCTGTCAGGAAATGCTGGGCACACAGTGGGTAAAATCACTAAATACAAAGACTCCAGTTGGACCCATACATAATTCTTAAAGTGCTCAACTGATACACCCATCTAAAGTGCTGGCAGTCATTCTGATTGCCTTTGCAAATACAATCTTATGGTCTTGTAATATTATTTATCCTCCAAGCTAGACTGCACTTGTTAAAAGCTCAGTGAGAGCTTCGGCTATGCTACCAAGCTCCTGTAAGTTATGTTACATTATATATTCAAGCGCAAAGCAAGAGTGAACAGTGTTCTGCCAGAGGGGAGGGGGGCTAATATTAGAAAATGTACTGTTTGGGATTCAGATACCGCAAAAGTGACTTTGATCCTAGGCGCTGACAAATAACCCCAGTCAGATGACTTGAGGAGACTGCAGGGATTTAGAGAGCTCAGACATGAACCTTAGGGCCGGATCGTGCGCAGCGAGGACTTCAAAACAAACTGAAGCATTTTCTTCTTTTTTTTAAAACACAATTAACCTTATAGAAAGGTTAGTCCAACCAAGACTGGTGTGATGTTTGTGTTATTATAGCCTGTCAGAAGGCCAAAGATTGTGGGCAGAACTGGGAATGAGAGGAGAGAAACCACAGCTATACAAATGTACGAGATATTCTACGAGGTGTGAGGATAAGAGCATAAATGATTATGTTTTTGGAGGTCTACAAAAGATAGGCAGGGCTGGGATTGATTTTTTTCGGAATAATCCTGAGCTGAAGGAAGCAAGATTCCGCATCAGAATGTATCTGGGTTTGTCAGTTGTTATTTTAGCCCGTGGCTGAAGATAGGATAGGGGGAGAGAAAGCCAGCGACGGGACTCCCAGGACCAAAATTGGGTGGGTCAAACATAACAACAACATATTTGCTGTGATTTAGCTGGAGAAAGTTGAAGCTGCTCATCCGAGAAGCTTCTTCAGCTCTAAACGAGGCAGAAGTGGAAACGGGATCAGAGGCTTTGCCATTCGCTGAGGGGTTTGATTCACTGGACAACTTCAATATTAGATGTTCAATATAATAAACTGAAGTAGATGCAGTATAAAGGAGAACGAGGCCTTGAAGTTTACAGAGAAACGGACCCACACAGATCTTGCAGTATCTTACAGTTCCCAAACACAAGCTGGGCTCAGAACCTCCCTCCCAGCACTGCAGAAGCAAAAGGTTGTGATCCAGAGCTCTGGCGGAAGAGACAGCAGGCAGAGGAACAAGAAAAGACAGACACACGGTTCTCCCATATGCATTTGGAGCATCTGAGACACCAGCAATTAACACCTTTCCAAACCCGGCAACGCAATGACAGTCGTCACAGAATGGCCGACTGCATCAAAAGCAGTTGGGATCTGGGTAAAACCCCAATTCTTTCCCTTTTCTTTTCCCTATATTCCTTTTTAACAACTATATCCTGCTCAGTTTGAATCTTTAACGTCATCTTTTGGGCTTTTTCTGTTTCTAAGTATTCTGTACCAAGACGCTGAAGACTATAATGATCTTTGTGGTCTCTTCCTAAGTGCTGAAATGCTTTTAATGAGTAGGATATAGTCTAGAAACACCGCTGTCTTTTTATGAACTGTAGTCGGAAAGTGTCTCTGTCAGGAAGGAGATTCCTAACTTGCAGACCGTCTTTTGATTCAGCCACTTACTCAATGACGGCACTTATATTTAACAGCGCTGCTACAGAATGTTTCAGCATCCACTTTATCCATCAGGAAGACAGTGAATGGCATTTTATCACATACCAGCCCCGCTCAGCTGTAGTATACAATGCAGCGGTGCGTTCAGGTGTACTTTTTTTCCCCACATACATTTATTATAGTCACTATTCTACAAGCTGATAATTCCACACTTTGCTTCCGAATATAAACATCGCACTTCCGTGGCATCTTGCACACATACAGGGAGACTGATTCGATCTTTAATTGGCTCCAGGGTTGCAGCAGATGTTATCAAGGAACGTGTGTGGTACTTACGCTGTGAGTTTCCAAGCCCTTGACAATACGTGAAAGGGTGAGAGACCAAATCAATCAGAAAAATCAAAGTTCCACCAAGTCGAGCAAATTTGGAAGATCAAGGGACACTCAAATTGGAAGCAACTGCTTAGTGCAACCTTTAATTGATTATGCATGCAGAGCAACAACAGCCCAAAGAGTGGTTCAGACGTTTCAAGATGAATTAATTTAACTTCATCCTCAAGCCGATAAAGCCAACAGCAATTCAAGTAACACTGAGTTTCAACTGAATAAAACACATCATTGGTTACAAATGCTCATCGGTGCTGCAGGATTTACAGCAGGATGCAGGTGTTCTTTGCCTTACGTTTCCTTTTCTATATTTGCTTCGCTTTTGAGGAACTTTCCCATTTGTGTATGCTGGCACCACGGCTCAGATTCTGTTAAACCACAAAGACCTAAAAATACAGTAAACATACTGATATTTGCCCTGCGTGCTTCCTCCACTGATCCTGATACGGATGGTTTGACGTAACGTGTCTGAGTTATTGTTTCACACCTAGAGCCGGTGCTTGTTGTCTCACTTGTTCAATGGCCAACATACTGAGCCCAAGAGACGACAACAACAACACAGGCCTCACCGAGACAGCGAAGATGACAGTGGTGCTATCAGGGAGCCGGGCACGCCGCTGCCTGTCCGCGGTGTCGGCAGCTCCCTCTGGGTCTTCAACTGAGGCTGCAGCAGATGTGAAAATTACATGAAGATGCAAAAAAGTGAAGGGAGACTGTTGGAACCGTTTTCCAGAAAAGAAAAGAAGAAAAAAAAGAAATCTGACAGCGATGAAGCACTTGTGCGTCAACCAGGCAATTACGTTGAGCTAAACAGCTACTTACAAGCTCCACCAGCAGGCAGCAAGACTGATCCCCTGTGGTGGAAAGCTGCTGGAGGTCAACTTTCAGCAGGTCGGCCAGTTGGCTAAAAAACAATGCCTCTGTATCGCTGCCACCAGTACCCCTGCTGAGAGCGTGTTTAGCACAGTGAGCTGTGATTTGTCATAGGTTAGCCCCGGAGCCAGAATCAGTTAACGGGGTTGTTTTTCTGGCACATAATCTTAACAGTGATTTATGCCAGCCAGATACATTTTGCCTTGTTGAAAAGGGAGAGCGCCGCAAAAAGCCGGTTTATTTTTGGGATTGCGCTCGTGTTCCCATCCGCGGTGTGTGTGAAGAGGATGATTTGGCGCAAGATGTGTTTCGTTTCACTTTCACTTCCAAACAGAGTTGCGAGATGTGTCGTTACGGTAATTTGAGACGGCACGGCTGATTGATTTTTGCGCTTCCTTTAAGATATTCAGCATCTCAGGATACACTCTCGGCTATTACAAAGAGATTTTGACAGAAAATCTATTTGTTTGCACTTCAGCGCTCGTATCGGATAAATGACCACAGGCAGGTTTTCTTATGCTAAATCTTAAACTGTAATATATGACAGTTGACTTGACTAATCTACATAAACACGGAGATATATTGGCAAATTCTCTTACAGCATGTTAGTAGTGTATTTATTTCACAAATGATCGGCGTGTAGTGTGTGCAGATCTTATCAAAAACAACAATAATGTTGTACTAATATCTGAAAGTCAAATGGAAGCAGCAGTGATATCAGGTTGCTGCAGGCAAGAGGGACCTGACCGCCCCCAAGCATCAGTACAGAGCAGTGGTCAGAATATGAGACTGGATCATGGCCCGCAGGCACGGGGAGGCATTCAGGCTCCTTTTGCACCTCGCAGGGATTACAGGACTGAATCTGACACAAACAGCCACAGGCAACCAGAGGAGGGAGTGTGAGAGGAGAGGAGACCCCGGCACAGGAGGATCACATTAAATCCATTGACACCTCACGTGTTTTCATGTTTCTTTTACCCCGGCTGTTTTGAATGAAAACATACTTATAGTATAGACTCTTAAACTAGACAAACAAACGGTTTCCATGGTACCATTTGTCACTGTACTCCAAGTTTACTGCAAATACTATTTGGAGTTGTAATCTTAGCTGCTATTTCATCATAGTTATCTTCCCTGGGTTCCATCACTTCTGTCAGAGAAACGATAAAACATTACTGATCTCGGACTGTATGCTTTAAATTTAGGATGAAATAGGATTTATTGTGTAAATCGAGCCAAGATACCCAAACAATAACTTAGGATTTTGCAAAAAAACACATTAAAGCATATCCCAGCCTCATGTTTAGAATTCAGAGCAAATTTTCAACTAATTTTCAACCCCAAAAGCTCAAAACCTTCAAAATCTAGTAATGGCCCATTCGTATTCACCTTGATACAACCATATATCACGGTGTGGACTCCAAAGACAGAGCATATGTGTCTTAAAATCAGCTGATCTGCTTACCTGAGGCTGCAGCGTTGATGCACAGAAGCAGGGCAAACAGGGCAGGCAGAGCTCGGTGACCCTCCATCTCTGTTAGACTTTGTGTTTCAGGTGCGGGTGTGAGCTTGACTTTGTCTCTCCTCTCTGGTGGGTGGCAGTAGGTGAAGTCTTCTTGTCCACTGACAGTGTAGTTATGACTGTGGGGGCGGAGTAGGAGACAATACCAGTCTTGAAAAGGGTTCAAACAAAACGGAATCAGTGAGGACATGTGACGCAACCATGTGCCAGTTCAGGACACTCACTCATTCCCGGGTATAGAATGTAAACATATAGTTCTCATAAGACATCTTCTCATACAACGTGAACATTTTGTGACACTTTAAGCATTACAGCAGTGATTCACGAGTAAAACTATACACCACAAAATAACACAATCAAATACATTATGAGTGTTTAAGGTTAGAGACATGCTGGACAATGTAAAAGAATAATAACTCAAGAACTAATATGTGAACAATAAAGATTAAAAACTATTCTGTGCCACCAGGGGGCACTACATGTCCCACCAGTACTTGTATGACAGTTTGAGAACCACTGTGTTACAGAACGTACAATCAATCAAGTGTTTTGTTCAGTATTATAGCGCGGATGACGTAATGAAGCAGTGAAAGCAAAAACGTGTTTCCAATTATGGATTATTGATGACTGGAAGATGAGGCGAACAACATTTGGTGTCGAGTTACTCTACTTTAACTTGATTGTGTCACACTAATGGAAGCCATGTGGGGCCGGGTTCCTCTTCATAATCTCTGACAAGACAGGAATCCAATATGTGGTTCCAAAATGTCAAATTCTAAACTTTCTTCTGTAACGTGAGGGAGGGAGGGGGGAGATTTCATTTCGAGGCTTTTTCCTGCCGCACAATGCGAGTCTGGATCAGGGGTTATCCGCTGGCCAGGAAGCGCCGCGGCATCGCTTTCTTTAAATAATATCACAATGCAGAGATGAGATAAGAGGCAGTCTGCCTCCCCGTTACATGATTCATATGGACGTGGAGGAAGAGCCCGAGTAAACTGTTTATAAGAGTCCAGACCTTCAATTTTCACTTAAGTCACGCCATTTCCTTAAACCGCACGAAGCTCTCATTTATATAGATATAGAAGCTCTGTGAAAGAAACGATCTTACATGCCTTTTTTAAAAACGTAATTAAATATGTTTCATACGTTTTAATATTACTTATACATTCATATTTGGTTTAAAGATGACAGAACCGTGTTATAAAATGGGGGAACATCCCTTTAATATTTATTAGGACGCTGTTTAATGAGTTTTACGCATAAATGTTCACAAACATCGCCGTAGTTTGCCGCAGTTTGAGTTTATTCTTGCCAATTTCACGTAATTCGAATGTATCGACATTGAAGGAAACAGTTTCTCTCTCTTATCCTCCTCCAACGCGGCGACATGGAAGAAACTTCGCATATAAACACAAAAAAGTGCAAATAAGTGAAACGGAAAGGAAACTTACTTTGTTTTTAAAGGCAGGGTATGTTGTCTTTTTGGGTTTGGGAGGCGATATATAATCCACGGGGGATGCGGTCGATGTAAAGTCTCTCCAAACTTTGTGAGTTGTGTGAGTGCGGGGCGGGGAGCACGCTGACTTTTGTAGCCTCCCACCCGGCCTCGCTTTGTGATCAAGCCCCCTTTCTACACTGCATTGTTTCATCAACACACACCAAAAACTTTAAAGCCTGTGACATTCAGTTATGTCTGTTTTATATCAACATACACCCAGAGGAACGTTTTATATTTTATTAATTGCTACAGATTTGACTTAGAAGTGACGTCAACAACAAAGAATGTGTCAAATCCTGACTAAAACACATTCATCGCAATCTTTCAGCACGTTTTCTTCAGAAAAAAACACAAATAGTCTGTCGTCCCATAGAGGATACAAGCGTGTAAGACAGTGTTGAAACAATTTGAGTTGTTTGTGAGTCAGATAAAAGTTCATTTTAACCCGTAGAATTCTGGGTATTGGTCGTGTGTGAGAACAGCAGCAGAAGCCAATGCCAACTGCTGCAAGATGTGCAGGGAAACAAACCTGGCTTAAAGTGGATTTGTTGTGCTTTATTGTTACACTTGAGATGTCTTAAGGGCCACAAACCCCTTTAATTTCACAAAAGCCTTTAATACAGCTGGCTTCACATGACGCATAGTGTGTGAAATCAGTGTGTAAAATCAGTAGAAAAAAAGAGAAAAAGCCATGTTTATGTATTTAAGTGGAGGTGGGAAAAAGTAAGTATGTTTCAAATTGAAGGAACCCAAAATCATTTTCTGGATGTTTCCGCGGGGGCACTTTTTAAGGTGAAGTCAGTTTGAGCTCCACACTTCAAGGGAAATGCCTTCCCTTGTAAGAATTGGCATGCATGTGGCCAAGGACAGTTCAGTCAGTCAGTCAGTCAGAGCTCAGGAACACACATCACTCTTTCCACAAGCTATAAAAGTGCAAATCTAACCATTGAATTTATGATGTCGTGGAATGCAAAAAGTGACATTGCTCTGTGGAGAATTCAGGGACACCAGCTGACTCTGTTGACCTGTTTCTGCACCCAAACAAGATGTAAATCTTCCGCAGCTAGAGTATGAACTTCATTTTGCTTTGATTGCCAAACTCAGAGTGTGCTTCCTTTTATCATGCAAACACTCAGGAGGATTTTATTTCCCAAATGCAACAGTGGAAGGACTGAAGGAGTTGAAAAGTCATAAAAGCAGAATTGCCAAAAGTGGAGGCACAAGTTCACGATCAAGCTTTGATTTAAGGCCGGGATATATTTTAACCTGGGTGACTGTCTGGGACGCACGGCGTGGGAAGGATTCTTTGATTTACGTTGACAAACCAAGGTAATGAGGTGACTTTGGCAGTACAGGAAATATGGTGATTGGATATTCCAGTTTTGGCTTGCATGAATCAGGGTCCTTGTCCTGTCTCAAGTTCTGCCCTGCTGTTCTAAAGGTCGCAATAATACTTCAAAAACTGCTTGTTCTGAACCCACTTAGTTAACGTACTGTACAGGTGCTGTTAACACTCTTTAAACTTTATATCATCTTCGCTTCCCTGCACGGGAAATTACGGTGGTTCTGCTCGATTGGGGGGGGAATGCCTTTACGACTGTAGGTTTAGAGACCGGAACTCAAGACTTGTAAATTACCTGATCAGAGCGAACAGGGCTGCCACTCGAGTCAGGCAGCTGGTTATCTGACGGAGTCGAGCCTGACTGAGTATCACTGTACTGTGGCGTCAGACAGACACACTCTGGCATGACAAGTACAGAGATTCTAGCAAAAGGGCTGTTGTCAGCGTACTTCAGTGGCACAAAGCACTGGAATACACATGTCACAAGTGTCGGCAAGATGTGTCGCAGGCAAAGCTGGATGTGGCATTACTGCTGCGATTGTTTGATCGTTTGTTCCACTGTTGACTTTTGCCGTCATAACTGCTGAAATATTCCGCATTAAATTCTATTCTAATGTCTTCAAATTCTCTTCAGGCACTTCACGCCTTCAGGCCCTTCTAACATCTTCATACTTTTAGGCAGAGAAACCTTTTAAGTCTTAAGTATTTCAGGCCTTCTGCCACCCATTCAGTGTTTTGAGAATATCACCGTCTCAGCACTCGTGACGTTAAAGTACTTCAGATTTTTATGCCTACCCCACAAGTGTGTATTGTGTCCTTTAAAGATGCATTTGCGAACTTGAAAACCCATTTCCATGAAAGGAGGCGTTGAGACTCGAATGATATGGGTGAAGTCATTACTCACCTCTCTATAAATATCTAGGATGATTATTATTATCGTTTGGAACTTCTAACCATCTCAGTTTAATCACTTCATGAATATCTCATGTGGTGAAATCTGCACAGCCTATGGAAGAGGGCAGTAAGTTTGCAGGACGCAGTTTACTCCCGCCAGGATTTGAACCTGGTACTTTCATCGAGCTGATGGCTGTGCTACCATAGGAGTTTATGAGGTTGCAACAGCGCCCCGCAATGGACACATGAGGCATGACAGGCTGTAAGGAAATGAGTTTTACCTCTGCTGAAGCTTCTCACTCATCCAGGTCCTCGCAGTGGACACTTTACAGCTCCTCATATACGCTGCATCCTGTCTGGACTCCAACCCGGACCCGGTCTGTGTCCTCCTCCCACAGAGGGCTTGGATTTTTGGAAGGCACCCATCATCATCGTCATTTTAGACTAAAGGGAGAAATTAGCAATTCAAAATTCCCTTGTCCACAGATAAGTTACACACACAGCAGGGTGTGAGCGTGTGTGCAACATGGCGCAAAAGAAGCACCACCAGCAGCGTTTGTTTCCTACCTGCGGCTGTGATCTTGTTGTGGTGAAACAAACATGGCGGGTCCCAGGTGAACTTTATGGATCCAGGTTAAACCATGACTGATTGAGGGCAGGGGGCGGGGCCATTTCTAATTTAAACTAGGTTTTGTTCCTTCTTTAAACGTAGGCTCAATCTATGACACATTACATATGAAACGCTATATTATATATATATATTGTAACATCAAGAAAGAACTACTGCCCAATAAATCACTAGATCTCTGAAGATTAAACAAGAAAGCAACAAATGACAGTGATAAAAGTTTATATTGTTATATCATGTTTGTGTTCTTTTCTATTTATTTGTCAAGATGTGAAATAAATCAATCATTGTATTGCTATCTGATCCTGATGTTACTTGGAAGGGGCTGAATCCAAACTAAGCGCTCCTTCACACGCGTCACATGTCTCACAGTTGTTTTTTGCGAGGACAAGTAGAGCCTGAGACAATGGGTAGACACAACATCCTTACACTGTACAGAACAGTAAGAAGAGCCGTCATCCAGTCGCAGCCAAATGAACTCCCAGCGGAATAGAAGAGCAGCTCACAAAAACAGAATCATTAGCTGTGCCTCACTAATGTTGAATTAATGATTAAAACAATCTCCCGCTCTCTCGCTCTCTCGCTCGCTGTCGTTGTTGTCCTCAGATGAAACAAATCCACCTCTTTTACTCTGAAAGTTTAGTGATAAAAGGCTGTCAGGGTATTTGTCAGTTTATTCTTAGGCAGAGACACTTTAATGTTAAAAAGCTATTTGTTTGAAGCGCATTAAAAATGTGTTTTGCCATATTGGGTATCAGTAACAGAAGAGACAGAAACGTCAAACGCAGGATGAAACAAAACTCCTCACGGGATTCGCTGCACAAAACCTTAGAAAAATGCTAATTAGATGCAGCAGATAGAGATGTATGTGATAGGATTTGGCATATAGTGTAGATTTTGCTGCATAGAATCTGAATACAGAGTGAGACTACAGTGTGCTGGCTTTAAATTTGAGCAAATAAAGGTGTGATCTGAAAAGCAGATTAACATTTCTCAGGCGCGGAAATTGCCTCGAGCCACAGCAGAGGTGTCATGTTTTGTGTTCTATAGTTAGATGAAATTGCAAACATATTAGTCGCTCGTAACACAAAGGCTCAACCTTGACCTCGCTCCTCTACTCGCTCCCTCTGTCGCTTCAGAAATGATTGCAACCTTCTGCTTTGTTGGCTCCGCTCGCACCTCGTGGCTGAGGCGTAAGGCCGCGTTTTGTCATCCATCAAAATGTGCTTCATCACGTCAGGGACTCACCAAAGGATACGTCCAGCTCTTCCGCCCCCCCTCCCCCCTCTCCGCGGCTTTCCTTTCGCCGCAGCCCACCCAGACCTATGACTCAGTGTGTTTCAATAACAGGAAATAATCGTCCGTCGTCTGTCATCGCAAGGTTTGACGCTGGTTCCCGCGTGGTGCCGCTGGGTCTCGACGGTGCCGGCCAAGACCAGTAGAGAGAGAGACAGAGTCAACTGACTGGTTTCCTTATGGTCCTCCAAAGGAACAGATGACACATGGCTTTGTCCCATAACACCAGCGACTCATACGTGACGGTCAGCGGCGTCATTTAATGCTTGGGGGAAAAAAGACGAATCAACTGCTGAAAACTCCTAAATTATGCAAACATCTCATTTTAAGAATGTGGATCCTCTCTTATCGGACTGAGCCAATTACCCATCTAAGCTCCATATCACACATAGAACCACATTAATATCTGGGTTAGATGGGTAAGCTGATCTGATAAAGCGAGCACGGTCTAGTTAAAGCATCGCTGGATCACTGCGTAGACAAAATCTCACAACATCTGCCGTGATTAATAACCAATTTTACGCAGGTGCTCCTCAAATCACTGTCACCCCCCCAAGATTTTACAAAGCAATTAAATGTGTTCAGTGTCGAAATTAATACGAGTCAATGCGGGGGAATGGAGTAGAATGAGCAACAAGAATATAACAAGCAACGCAAATAGTACTAATGGGTTTGGATTGGCATTGCTGCTTGAGTACGACATTACGTTTCTGAAGTTTTGAGGGTGTGTGACTTGTTTGGACAAAGCACCTTGAACTGTAGTAGACCTAGAAGTATGCAGAAGTAATAAATATTGCGTAACTTGCAAAAAAATAAATGCAGAAGTGATACAAATACAAAGCAGAAAGCAGGGACGTCCAAGAAAGTGGACATGTGAGGACGGACAGATGAGAGACACGTACTTTTTATGTAGCCTTGTAGTTCATTCGTTAACGCGTTGACTCTTTATTCTAAGTCAGGTTTGTGCTTTAAAAATCCTTTGGAAAATATAATGCGATCCCACACAACACATGTAGTTTGCTTGAGCCATAGCTGCGTCATAGGCACACATATATTGATGTAATGCTGTCACTTGCTGGACATATTGAGAACTGCGGTGACCTCGCTTTGCGTTAAATCATCGTATGTTTTAATACTCTTTTCATACTCGACTCCAGGCCTGGTTTCATTAATTCCATCAAATTAATCTTTTTCATTCATCTGACATCATTGTTTCTGTTCATGGCTGTTTAACTGCTCGAAATGTCACAATTCAAATCATTAAAAGCTCCGAATCCAAACTGGTGAAGGGATTCTTTTCTTATTTTGGCACGACATCAATGTTTTAAAGTGACTGTCTGAAACTAACCTTCTGCTGGGGTTTCTATGGTGATGTAACCCTCCACTAATGAACTAACATTGTTCCAAGAGACACTTAAAAGAAAAAGTGTTAACTCGGAGTGCAGATTGCCACTTGTCAAGTGTTAAAATCCTTTTGTGCCTTTAGAATTCTTTTCATTCAACACAGACAAATCCTCTTTCCAATCAGCTTGAGATGGTTTTCACGGCAAATCTCTTATTTTTAATTCCCAGTAGGTCAGCTTGGGGGGTTGTGACCCTTTGGAATGTGAGTTCTATTTGTCTCCCTCTCACTCCTCCCCACACTTCTTTCTCTCTTTCGTACGTGATGAACTTCACCTCCTCCTCCTTTATTCTCCCCCATGTTTGTACCTTATATTGGAAACCGGCAACATTCCGAACATTCATGTCGCATCCTAAACCGCTTCGCCAATGTGCTTACGGACGCCTTTTTCCATGATTGACTTTCCGATGGACGCATCCTGTCCCCAGCCCCCTTTTCCCCCCTCTTCAGAAGCGCTCTTCCTCTTCCTCATCCCCCACAGTGCCGAGTCATGATCAGAGCTCCCCCCCCCCCCCCTCCTCCGAGTATTGTCCGGATACCTGTTGCCATGTTCGCTCCGCCACCTGGAAGTGTGTGCGTGTGAGAGTGTGTGTATCTGTGTGTGTGTGTGTGAGAGGTGTGAGGTAAAGGAAGACCTGTTGACCCTTGGTGAGCTCAAAGGAAAAGTTAGAATAACAGTGGTGAACCAGGAGCACTTCCTGTTTCCTGTTGTGTCTACGTATCACAGCACCTTGACCATGTTTTCTGTGTATAAAAGTATTTCCTCTTGTACATTAGAAAGCTTTGTAAATGTCCTTTGTGTGCGTGTGTGTGCATGATTATTTACAGCATTCCATCTGTATTAATGAAGAATTCCAGTCCTTACCTTATCATTTAATTCCTTAAATATGCTTTTCCTTACATATACCACTATATTACATGTGTACATCTTGCTGAAATACATAAAAATCTGTGTTGAAAGACAAAGACGATGATACACACACACACACACACACACACACACACACACCATGAGCTCAATTTGTTCAGTGTTTAGCACCACTTGTCTGTTATTATCGCGAGGAAAAGTGATAAGAGAGTGAGAGAGAGATTGTGTCAAGTGCCGGTCGTCCGAGCTAAGGGCTGTGCATTAAAGGTTAAGAGAGGGTTGACAGCTCCTGTAACTACCTCAAAGATGGTTAAAGCATCTTTACGCCCTTTATGGCCGTTACATTTGTTTCCTTTTTTTTTTTTTACGGCGCTGAGAAGTGTTGATCGTTCCTGTCTTTGTTCTTTATGTCCCCTTGTGAAATGGACGCTCAGAAAAAGAGACAACAACAACAACAACCAGACCACAGATCATCCACTTATGTTCTTTTACTACAATGCATCAATGGCCTTGGAAACGATGGTGAAGACTTCATCCACAGGCAGCTCGGAGTCAATCTAAAAGAGGGGGGAATAGATCATGTGTTTGTCACGTGTGAGATGATGCGTTAGATATGAATGAAGGCGTGAAGCAACATGACACACGTCCTGTACGCACCTTCCTCACAATGCCGCGGCTCTCGTAAAAGGTGATGACAGGCTCGGTCGCTTTGTAGTACAAGTCCAAACGCTTCTTGATGGTCTCCTCGTTGTCGTCGGCGCGTCCGCTGGTCTCGCCGCGCTTCATGAGCCTCTTGACCATCGTCTCGGCCTTGGCGTCGATGTACAGGAGCAGGCAGGGTTTGCCAATCTACGGTGTGAAGGAAGGATACAGGTCATTTTCAAAAACATTAACATTCGCTGCTGTGATGACGTCTGGTGCTCCGGATCAACATCTTTCATCTTCCAAACCTACCTTTTTCTCAAACTCTTCGCCCTGCTTCACCTCGCGGGGGTAACCGTCGATGAGGTAACCCTTAGAGACGTCGGCAACGGCGATCATGGCCTCCTTGATCATGTCTAACACTGTGTCCTGAAAGCAAACGCAAACATCACCAAGTTCAACACACATTATGAGCTGACATATTGGATGTTTGCACACTCTTAAATGGCACTTGAACGCAACCTGCCCATGTAGCTGACACACCACTGGACAATGTCAGAGCAGTTACCAGAGTTATGATATTTGATTTTTATTCCATTATAAGCTAAATCCTGAGGGGGGGGAACTCTGAGTTTCTGCTCCGTGTTTTACTCAGTTTTCTTAAGCTTCCTAGAGAGCTTTGGTTGAGCTTGAGAACACTGTTGTGTGCCTGTAAAGCCCTTTTGTGTTCCTATGATTGACAAATACAACAAAATACATGTGTGGATGTAATTTTTGTCTTTCAAAAATAAGAAAAATCTGTTAGAAATAGTTGATAAATCAGCCTGAATAATGTTTCATCATGTTTGGACTTCCTCACACATTCTCATCGGCCTGAATGGCTGCAAACACCTGTATTGCAACTTTAATATTAACTCAAACTAATTTTGTTTTAATTAAGATGGTTTGTATGATTTCTTAGATCTTCTGTAGGTCTTACCAGTGGCACAAGCTCGCCCTTCTGCATGATGGCCTGGAGATTCTTGCCCCTCTCAGAGCCGGATCCCACCTCGGCACGGAGCAGGTCCCCGGAGGACAGGTGGGTGTAGCCGTATTTTGCGACCACCTTCTCACACTGGGTGCCCTTTCCAGAGCCAGGCCCGCCTAATGGCGATCACACACCGCCACACACACACACACACAGTTACAATGGATACATGTTTATGAAGATTCATCTAACAATAGTCAAGTTTCAGATTGAATACTCACCCACGACAAAGATGATTTTAGCATCTTTAATTTTATCTGAAATGAACACAAAATAGGTTAGCAGCCACTTTACGATACACATGTGAGAAAAAGACAAAATATAAATTTACCAGAAGAAGGACAAACGGCTGTGGAGGTACAACACCTGCATGCGTTCCCCATGGTTTCACTGTACAAGAGTAAAGTTTCCTGGTTCTCTAACCTGCTTGGACTGTTTGTGTGGGATTGTGTTTACACTGTTGCCATAGGAGCAAATCTGGTCTCATGCTATGTGGACAATCATTAGCTGATGTTGCTCTTTCTATCTGTCATCCGAATACTGAATACTTTTTTTTAATATAAAACTAAATTTGTTTTGCCTGTATGTAATGCCATCACCATTTAAGTTGAGTACTGAGTTGAAGTATGAATATAAAGGCTATTGGTGTATTCTCAAAAATAACCACAAGAGGGAAGTGTTGCCCTAGAAATCTTAACTGATGTCCGATATTGCGGCACAAAATTATGATTGAATTTAACGCATGTGAACACTTACCTGCCATTTTGGTGGTTTAGTTGAGGGTTTGTCCTTTAACTGAAAGAGAGAAATGACAAAGTTACATTTTACAGTTGTGGCTCAAATAGAAAAAACGCACCAGATTGCTTTTGAAATTTGTTCCCCTACTTATTAACACATAAAAATGATTGAGAAAGTTCATGTGGTCATGGCCGCAGCCGGTGATGATGTCATCGAGGTCCGCTACTTCATGGTAAAAAAAATTTAAAAAAATAAATCGTAGATATTGCGACTGTTTAAATAGTCGGCTAATGTCGTCATCCAATCGAGGAAGTAGATTTTACATCGCGTTTTTTGCATTTCGATAGCAAATTTCGGGGGTTTTATATTACTTAAAAGTTTTATTGTGTAAATTTATGCCATAAAAATATATTTTTGAATTGTTCTCAAAAAGTTAAGCAATGTTCTGCTCGTTTTTCAGTGTTCTTCAGAAACTTAATCGTACAGAAATGCAGTAAATAATCATAACGTTTCATTAGCAAACATTTCATAGAAGGGAAGACTAATACGACTTTATTTATAGCACCAAATGTCTCTAAACACAACCGTCATCTGACTTCCTGCTCATGTCTCCAGTCATTTAGCAGATGAGGAAGGAGCCTGGCTGAGACTCACTGGCTGTTAGTATTTGTAAACAGATATCTGAAGTTGAAGTAGATGCATGTAGTCTGTGTCCTCATGCATTGGGAGGATTTGACTTTTACCAACTTTTTTAATGCCTAGTGGTTCAACAGGTGTTTTAGGTGCCAAAAATAACCTGGATCACGTGAGAGGAGTAAGGCTGTGGGAGAGGACATTCACATGTGCTTTACAAATAACAGTCAGAGAGAAAGGCAAATGTGCTGATGTGCTCCAGTATCAATTAACGTCAAGTATGTCCACAATCCTGAAAGGTCATAATCATCCATCACACTGTCTCATCCTGGAGAACACTCGTAAAAATATGGCTGATGGTGTTTTAATTGATAGAAAGTGTAAATTCTTCGTAAAGGGCATAGAGAAGCACAGATCAGCAACTACTCATGGAACTGTCAGATATATTCTCACTGTTGAAGTCACTTGCGTAACTCACACACACACACACACACACACACACACACACACACACACACACACACCCATACACTATTGACCCCGTGTGACCTGAGAAATGGCTGGTCAGAACTGAAAGTAAGAGGAATTAAAACACATTACTCAGCCTTTTATGCTGCGATTATTCCATTACATGTCCTGAATGTGTATCACTCCTAGTTGTTAGCGTTACGCAACACATACCGTATTTGATTTGTAATATTTGCAGACAAAAGGCCTGTGGATGTTGCTTCAGGATTCCTAGTACGGCTCCATGTTGCCTCCCTTGTTTCATTCTGCGCTGTACTGTAATTTCCCTCATGATAATAAACTTTTATCTTATCTTATCTTAACTGTCAGATATATTCTATTCACACACACGCGCACGCACACACACACACACAAACACACACACACACACACACACACACACACACACACACTATTGTCCCTGTGTAACCTGAGAAATGACAGGTCAGAACTGAAAGTAAGAGGAATAAAAGCGAGACAAAGACATGCTTTCTCAGGTTACTGGATGAGTCCAAGCTCATATTAACATGTCTAGGCGTTAATCGCTGTGTTCCATTCCTCACATGTCTCACGGCTCTTGGCGGACAGAAAGTGATATTAAAGAATGGAACTCAACCTTCTGGAATTTTGACCCTTTGCTCCCTGGTTCGTATCTGCCGTTCAAACAAATCTGTTGCGATACTGCCGGCCTGATAGGTAGGTAAGCAGGAGTTGCGGAAAGTGAAACAGTGCCAAGAAATAAGAATATGAAATACACATAGGTGGGATTTCTGAAGTGATTCTCCCTCATATTTGCCCTGTGGTTACTCGGGTGGCGTCGAACCCTGTGACCTTTTCAAATGTCACGAGGAGTCTGGTTGCCTGATTCAGCACGCAAGCCTGTTTGGGAATCCCACCCTTGGCCTATTATGGTGCCAGCTTCGGGTTGTCATGCCTCTCTGTCTTGCCATGTTTCTCACATGGTGCGAACTAGACACTATGTACGCTACGTGACTTATAACTCAAATATGTGACAGTGGAGGTAGATGAAACTGAGAAAAGGGTCAGTTTTAAATTTGTTGGAGAGGAGCAGAGGACTGGATGGAATCACTGGATGGAAACTTACCACTCAATGACCCCATTAGTGTGACACATTACTCGGTGTTGCTATGCTGCGATTATTCCATTACATGTCCTAGTCAATGTGTATCACTCCTAGTTAGTAGAAGCGTTATGCAACACGTACCCAATTTGATTTGTAATATTTGCAGACAGAAGGCCTGTGGATGTTGTAGTACGGCTCCATGTTGCCTCCATCGTTTCATTCTGCACTGTACTGTAGCTGTTAACTCGTAATTTCCCTCAGGATAATAAACTTATCTTATCTTACATGTAATATATTACCATAAATAATGCAGTGCAATGCAATTAAGCACACTGAGCTGATCATGCATCAATTTCAATCATATTAGCTGATGAGAGACAATAAAATGTAGGTTACTTGAATCTGAAATACACACCTGCATGTGACACAAACCTGACCCTCGTGTGTTTTACTGCTACTTTTTCAACTGGCAGTCCAGCTAAAAAAAGACTCAGAAGTCAGTCTGCAGCTGTCAGAGGATAACATGTCAGCCGCGCTCAGAAAGACCACGAGGACGGAGCTTCAAATCAGCGGAAGAGCAAGTCAAAGAGTCGCTAACCACTGGCAGGAAATAAGAAAAGCATAGGAAACCTGCATTCTCACTGTTTAGAAGCAGTTACTACAGAGTTTTCCACTGCTAAGGAGCGTACTGTCCCTTTAAGACATAACAGTGGAGCCTTTTGACGTCAGTGCAGTGTGAGATATCCCATGTTGTTTGTGATATGATGGAGAGGGATAAACAGGGAACGTTGTTTCACTGGAACGATTTGGACTCTTGTTTGTTTTTGCTGTAAATTGCAACATTCCGTTCTCTTAATGTGTTCCGTCCACTAACATGGATAACATGGCATTCCCAGATAAGCAGTGACTGACCAGTGAATAACCATGGCTCTGCAGGCATGTCAGGACGGTTTAAAGCCCAATGCAACTTATACTGCTCATGGTTACCGTGGAGGCAAAACAATTGCAATGTGTGCCAGGGGTAAAGGGTGTAACTAAGCTTAAAGAAAGAACAATGACAGTCACACATATTTCAGCTGTACAGTGATGTCGTCATGACAACCAAATCATCTGACAGCAGCTCCCACTACTGCTCCTAATGAATGCATGTGAAGAAATCAGATAGCACTGAGTTAGCCGCTCTGGTCTCTCCATCTCATCAAGCTGCCCTGCCCACTCTTCCTGCCTACACTCTCACTGCCTGACATCATATTTCTTCCCTCCATTTGACAAACACAGTCTCAATCTGTCATTTCCTGCCCGCTCCCTCCCCTGTGGAGTTTTTGTCCTCTGTACTGACCTCTCTTCTTGCGGTGTGGCTCTATGGATCCCAGTGCAAAGGGGGCTGCCGTCCCTGGATGCCTGTATGTGTGTGTCTGCGCAGTTCTTGCTGCACGGCAGCCCTCCCTCCCCTCTCTTAAGCCTTTTTATAGAGAGGCTCAGCCTGCATTGCATTCTGGGTAATAGGGAACAAGAACAGCCAGGGAGTGAGAGAGAAAGGAAGACAGATTGGAGATGGCAGGGAAGGAATGGAAAGCAGAGGGATTTAAAGGGAAGGCTGTGTGTGTGTGTGTGTGTGTGTGTGTGTGTTTGTGTGTGTGTGTGTGTAAAATGCTTTTTAATCCCGTGTTTTATAAACATATTAGCTAGTCTAATTACCACTAATTCCACTTCATGAATCCATATTTATTTGTTAATTTGCGTTGTTATCTGGCCTGGAAGGATCCTGAACTCATAAAGCCACTCTGGACCATGAGCAGGTTACTCAGCGTAGTCCAGAGCAGCTTTATTGGTTTTCTATGGTTGCTGGTTGTGGTAGTTTGGTCAGACTGTCTGACTCAGCTCAAGTTAATGTTATGGATCATAACAGAACAGGTTTTTCATTCAAATGCGTGTGTGTGCGTGTCTTGGGAACAAGGCGAGCCAAATGAAACATCTGAAACATTTTATTGAAAGCATGGGGGAACACATTCATGTCCTCCAATGGAACATAAATACAAAAAAATATATATGTACACATTATGGCAGTGACAAACACAAGCGTACCGGGTATTTTTTTTTTAAAGAACTTTAATCCACAAAGATCAGGGGGTTAAAAACCACAATGGAACAAAACATTACGCGTCGCTCCCAAAGACGATGAAGAAGAAGTGAATCCAACAAAAATCACGTGGACTTTGTCGCGGTTTGAGAACTCAGTTTCTCTCAGGCTCGTCACCTTTGAGGTACAAAATGAGGTATGCATTACTTTGCTTAAAAAAGTAAGCCTATATACGGGAACGCTCAGAGGACTTTGGACCTTTTTCCAGATTCAAACTGTTCTGTTTCCACTTTTCATTCTATAGATTTTGGCTGTACATCAGGAGGGGGGCTGCAACACTGCAACACAGATAGAAATATACACGAGGCACTACCTTACTCTGACGACACACACACACACACGCACGCACGCAACAATATGAAATGATTTGCAAAAATATAAACACTTATGGTACAAGATAGCGGAACCTTGTCACTGAAAGAAAAGGAAAGTGCTCAAAAATCACCGTAGCTGAAGCGCAAATCCATCCTCACCTCTGCGTCCCAACAAATACTCCAGAACAGAACCCAACTGATCCATACTCCCAGTGTGCAAGGCGCCGCGCTGTGGTAATGCAACGTTTCAACCACAGGGAGGCAGCGTACCATCACAGTAGATCTTAGAATCGTCAAAGAAAGCTAGAATTGGTGCAAGACTGTGGTTTTCCTCAACAATGACACAGTAGATGAAAACTTTAAATTTAAATAAAAAGCCTAGAACTTTTATCTTTATCTTGTCGTTTTGTTTGTTTGTTTTGTAATCTAGTTTTCACTTATAAATGACAGAAATGTTGTTGGTCTACGCCAGGAAACAAGGACATTTAAGGTGGAATGGGACGGTCGCTCCTAACGCTGCTTGGATTTCTACGAGAGAGTGGAAACCATGGGAATGAAATAATACAACATTTACGGCAGAAATTAATATTTGTCCTTAAATTTGGCATTTTTGGATGGATCATGGGGTTCAAATTGCCATGACGACCTTCCGTTATTCCCGCCAGTAAATACAATCTTGGGTCAGACAGAAATGCTGATTAAGGCATTGGATGTCTCCTCCTGATCCAGTTTCAATCCTGCTTGTTGTCCTGATTTTACATTTACACACATTTAGAACTGAATAAAACATGTGACATTTGACAGGGCACCACTTATTGCACACAGTATACGTCTGACCACAAACACATTGTTAGTTCACCCTTTCAGTGTTCTCCTCCTCTTCCCATCCTGCTTTTATGTCTCCTGGTTTCATGTTCTCACACATGGAGTTCTGCAGCGTTACATTTTCTTTTTATACTAAGTTCTAGCTGGCATATCCGCCGGGAGGCTCTGGGTCGGGGGACTCGGGGCCGTCCTCGTCTTCGTCCTCGTCCTCGTCGGGCAGCTGGACCCGCTGCTCGTCCATGCGCTTGGCCTGCACCCTCTGGATTAGACTGAAGAAATCTTCGTCAGGCACTGTGGGAGCGTGGGGGCCGGCTTCAGGTGGGGAGCACCGCTGATCGTCAATCCTAGAGGACTACAGAGAGGAAGACCAGACGCTGATGAATCCGTATCTGGCCGATTCGTACAAATGAACTGACATCACACCGATTATGGAATCTGAAGCGTTTGGTGAAGCGTGACCTCACCTGGCACTTGATGAGCATGTTGAAGAAGTCGTCGCTGGGTTCCTGGTGGTCGCCCTCGCCCACCAGGTGTTCCAGGTTGTTGTGGGTGATCCTCAGGCCCGGGAGGTTCCCGACATTAACTCGTTGGTCGTCCAGGCGGCGACTCTGCGAGCTGGCGATCAGGTCAAACAGCTCCTCCGTCTGGGGGGAGGTGGTAATTGCAGGGTCTGGGAGGAAAGAGAGAGAAAGAGAGAGAGAAAGAGAGAGAGTCTGTGAGTCAGATTAAAAGATGGAAAGATGCTGGGAATGTCTTCTGAAAGCATCCAGGAATAACCGACCTATTATCTCATTCAGGGATGACATGGAGTTAGCCGCCCCCTCTCCATTGTCGCCATTCTGCGGCTCGTCGAGTTGGCAGCGCTGGTCGTCCATGCGGCTGCTCTGGAACTTGCTGAGGAGGTCGAAGAAGCAGTCTTCATCTGAGGGGTCACGGCCCAACTTCTGCAAAACACACGGGCGAAGAGTCGGAAGAGACGCGTGAGTTTAAGAGATAACGTGGGATCTGAGCAGAACGGTTAAGCGCGTGACGCCGTAGTCACCGAGTCACATGAAGATGCAGCAGATAGCCGACATGTGGAGGAGAAGAACCTGATTAGGTCCCGTGGGGTGGCGTTCCTGGAGAGAGCACCTTGGCCTACATACTAAAGATGGGACGAGATCATAGGTTGGAGTGTAAAAATAAATAGCCCACTTTGTTCACTGGCCCACATGGTGCTACGCTCCGAGATCCAAGGAGACCTGACGGAAATAACTTTGAGACGCTTCATCTGGGAGCGTTAGCGCTTATTCATCGTTCACACGCAGCTTGACGTGGATCGATTGATAAGTTCTGAGCCAGGCCCCAGGCGCTCTATTTATCTGTCAACAGAATTCCCCTCCCGACTCGGCGCGCTTCTGTCCACAGTTTGCCGCGAAATTCCTTTTTTCCGCGTTTGGCCAGAGGTGAAAGTCTGAAGAGGCCAAGTCAGGTGAGTGTAACGTGGGTGCTGGACTAGATGAAAGCCTACAAGCACGGCGAACAGGCGAGCAGCCAAGCAAGTACAGTGCTGCGGCTGTTTGTTTATCTTTTACGACGCATAAGCTCTTGGGTAACTTAGGAATTTGCCGGTAATGACATCACTTCTATTACAGTTGGCAGTATGAGTCTTTAAATGTAGACGGACAGTGTGATCGGATCAATGCTCGGTCCATATTACGAGCCGACTGACTGGAGCTCCACTCTGAGCTCCGTGACTTCAAAGTGAATGATGTGCCGAGGTCTCCCAACTGCAGCGGATGATCTTTGCGTACGAATGCTTTAGTTACAGACACACCGAGTTACTGTGGCACGCCAGCTGTGGCATTTATGACGCCCGATGTCACTGAAGCACTCTGGTATCCAGGCAGGGGAGCGAGAGCCAAAGAGCAAAGTGGAAAAAAACAAAACAAATGATGAAATGAGACCGTAGGAGGATTGACTGATAAAGTAGCCTCACTACAAAACAATGCGATTCACTTTGAACTCAATCTAAGAGCTTTTCTGTTCTGAAACTGAGCCGAAGCTGTGGTCAGAACTTTAAGATGAATTCAAATGCAAAGATTTACTTTCAGATAGTAGCTGGTTTACAGTTACAGAGCCTCTTGTGGCTCAGAAGAAGAAGAAGAAGAATTTGCTCAGATTACTAAACTGAGGCTCCATATCAAGAAGCTGCAATGGAAGCATTTGAGTCGTGACTGAGCAGTTAAAACAACACACTGAAACACATAGACATAAGAAATACATTATAAAACATTTGACAGGGAAAAACACATTTTCTCAGACTTGAACATTGAAAGCAAACACGGGAACATTTGGTGATCCTGTGGTAAAAACAACATTGTTATAAAGATTTAAGGGATTCTGTTCATACGTCAAACGGTGGCTGATGAAGAAATCATTTCAACTTGACAAACGGCTTCATTCTCAGCAGCAACATCCCGGCTCAGGCTAACCAGGCGTCACAGATCGATGCGGTGTGGTCCTGATAAAAGCTCTGTGATTAGGCTGCATTGACAGATTCCCCTCCCCCATGTTCACACCACCTCTCCTCTGTAATAACAGGCCGGTCCGTCGCTGGCTGAACACTACTCCAATCACAACAGCTCGACCTTATCACACCTTTAACACGACCTGCTTCTTCATTAGGAATAACTTGGAACTTTTCTTGTAGAGGAAAATGAAATTGGGAGATAACAGAGAAGCGCTACAAGACAGAGAAACTCCGGTGTAACGCTTTGTCATTCTGAGGCATTGTGAGAATTGTGAAAGCATAAAAGCGACGTCTTACCACAGCCGCCTCTTTGTCCTTTACCTACCGCCCCCTCTCTCTCTCATGTCCCTCGTCCCTCTCGCCGTGTCCACACTCCTGGCTCACACCTCCTTCTCTCCTGCTTTCACCCGTCGCTTAATCTGCTCCCCCCCTCCCCTTTGCCGTCCACCACTCCCCTCCCTCTAATTTCCTCTCCTCGCCTATACCTCGATTCCGACCTTCCCCTTATTCTCTCGCTCTCCCTCCTCAGCCCCTCCTCTCTCTCACTCTCTCATTTTGTGTCTCTCCTGCCGGCCATTCCTGTCCGAGCTCCGGCCCGTGGTCCCAACTGTGGGAAAACAACTCATTATGGGAAACGGGGGGGTGGCGTGTAGGGAGGGAAGGGAGAGGGAGAGGGGGGGCCCAGTCCTCTGATCAAGGTCACATTATCAGCAGGCAGAGGGCCATGGAGACAAAGGGGATGCTGGGAAAAAGGAGTAGAGAGAGGAGCGCAGGGGTTCATGGCATGCAATCAGCAGGCAGCGATGACAGATCAACTCTCCTCAAGCGACAACAACCACCAATGTCAGCGTGCCAATCACCCACCTGATGCTGCAGGTTATTAATGGCATCAGACTGATAAACAACAACATTTCTTCACCATTTCTCCAAATATAAGCATGTGATTCTCCTGTGTGGAGTTCACCAGATCATGTGACAGCCACTCGCTCCCTGTATATCAGCGCTTTCTGGGAGCTAGAGCTCTTTCTGTCTTCTGTCTTCTGTCCTCTGTCCTCTGTCCTCTGTCCTCTGTCCTCGGCTCTGCTCCTGTTAGGATCAGCTCACTTCCCTTTGTGCTTTGTCCAATTATTCAAGTAGGCCAAAGGGACAAAGCACTGGAGTCTGAACTGTGCCGTCAGAGACACTTTCCACATCAACTATAATCAATTTATAGATGCATATATAAATGACTGCATAAAAAACAATAACAACCTTATTTAACTGTCATTAAATATATCAAAATTGTAAATTATATCTTTTAAAATCATTTTTTAGTCTAGCAATTTTTTTTTATCTACAATCATTTTTTATCAACTTTTTTGATTTTGAAACCCTCAGCACGAAGAATATTGTGTCTCTGTAGCGCCTCCTACTGATGGAATCTTCATCCTGCTGCTGTGAGGCCACCATGAATAATTGTGCCCCAGATTCCCTTTGGAAAGATTAACCCTTAACGTCTCAGGTGGGAGTTTAATGACTAAAATGGCCTGATCCAATTCAAGGGGAACCCAGAACTACAGACTGCTTATAATGCTGCTTTGTCAGTTGCTATAAAATAAAATAAATTCTCCTTTACTAGTTAAAGAGTTGTTTGAAGCAATATTCAAATGTATTTACCTTTGGACTTTTTAATGAACTGAAGCTGAGATAGTTGTATGTTGTGTTATGAGTGAGCAGTCTGAACAATACTTGAGTTGGCCATTTAATATTGAGTATCTAAAAGAATTCCAAATTTAATGTAGGAAATCATCTTGAAAGAAAATGATGCAACATTTCAGCAATGGGTGAAATTGATAGAAAAACTTATAATATCAGTGCAAGGAAGGAAAGTGAAGTGATCAGCACTCACTGGCACGGGAGGGGGGACTTGCACAGTGATGTCATCGGTGTCGACAGGTGAGTCCAACCACGGCCTTTCGTCTGACGACTGGCTGTCGGGATATCCTTTCCTCTTGCCGGGCTGCGACTGCTGACTCTTCGATCGCCTCGGCTCGCTCTCCAAGTGCTGGCTGTCGCCGTTCTGCAGTCAAAGTTCACGTCGTTAGAAAGCAAATCCTAATTATCTGGTGTGAGCTGACACTTCTCTCTATGCGGTGTTGTACAGGACTGTGCAGAGAGGGAGGGATCACCTTATCTGAGGAGTACTTCCACAACTCTACGCTCTCCATGCTGTTTCTCTTGGTGAATTTGGGCCGTGCACCTGTGGGGAAAACGAGTAAGCATTACATCATTTTAGAGTCAAACTAGAGCTTTCTTTGTGCGTGTTTCTATTGCAGCGGCCTGTCATGTCAGCTGTCGTCCCATGATGCTCGCTGCGGGCCTGAGGTTTAGGCGTACAACTGGGCAAACAATGAGAATAGGAGTCTCTTTGCCTGCTTTGCACCAGAGAGGGAAATGTAGGACATGGGTGAGAGTTTCTGCCAGCAGGAGGGTTCATGAGTGCGGACATCAGACTGCAGCCAGGATGATTATACAAATAAGGAATGAAGAGTTTCTCCATGTTTCCTTTCACGCAAATATTTGTGGAATATCGGCGGTTTTTAGATTCACTGTCGGTCACGTCCAACTCAACTTAGTTTTGCCAAAAAAATACGAGCCCTCTTGCTTACGCAGTGTTTATTCCAGGGAGCTCGCTGAGACGGCTTTGAAATTCCATTGTTTTATGTAAACATTCTACATTTATATTTCCCCATCCAAGCAATATCCCGGTGGAGTTGTGGGCTTTTAGTTTCTGTTTCCATGAGACGGGAGGACAAGTGCAGCTCCAGGACACCGCTGTTTGCACAGACTGGGTCACTGCCAAACAGACGGTTCCCTGTTTCCAATAAATATTCACACACACACGGAGAGAGAGAGAGAGAGAGAGAAAGAGAGAGGGGGGAGGGCTTTACCCGCACACACTACAGAATAACAGTCACCTAAACTGACCTAAAGCTTACTGCATATCATCATTCTGTTATCAACACACCTGTACTGTAAATGTTCTATTCTTTTTTAAAATCATAAACTCTTTGGAAAAGCTTTTGGACCTATTTGTTCGTTTTTGATGTAAGTGCCTAGAAATTCGAATTCAATGTACGGATTTCTTCATGTGAACCCATGATATATAATAAACTGCATTTGTGAAGCGCCCATCTCAACTCTTCCTGAAAACCTCGACGTAGTGTGCCCCACATATTAATCTGATACACATGAATGTTTACTATTCACAATATGCAATGAAAGCCCTTTAATGACACTCGAGAACAACGACCCCAGCATCTATTACTTTAACACTATGAGGAAATGAAACTCGTGCTGCTGATCTCATTATCGGAATAACTATAATTAGTGACGAGAGTGAAAGTGAACCATTTCAATGGCGTGATAATAATAAGTGGTTTGCAGTGTTGTTGCATTTGTAACACCCATTCAAAGGAAATATGACACTACTCCTCTCTATTGTGTGTGTTTCCCTCTCATATGCATTTGAGAGGAAGCATGTAGGCGGTAGTTCTAATATAGAAAATAGATAAATATTGATAGAATAAAACTTCTCTCCTCTTTTTTCCTTCCTAAAATGCATTACCTGGCACCTTTGGGCACCTAAATCACACTTTATGATGACCAAATTCAAGTTCAGAAAGCTGGAAACTTGTCACCTTGCATCTCAAATTCGGAGCTGGAGGGTGAAAGGTCGCTCTCGCTGACGCCCAGCACCTCCATCAGCTGCTCCACATTCATTCTGGCTGTCAGTTCCCCGTTTCTGTCTCCGATCTGAGGGAGAGACGGGGAGAAACAAGGACACGGGGGGGGGGGGGACAAGGTCACAACCACAAACAGACAAACATAGTGTGCAGACGAAGATAGGAGGGACAAAAGTCCAGACTAGGACACAGAATCAGGCCATGAATAATACAAAATAACAGAAAATGGAGGGAAATTTCATCTAGATCTGTCAATTAATTCTTGTTTTGGTTACTTTCCGTTTGATAGCAATATGAAAGTCTCACTTCTTTAGAGATGTCCAGGTGCTTTCGAGCGTAGTGAAGAGCTTGTCTGTGGTTCCCTAAGGACACATACGCATTTCCCAGGCTCCAGCAGGCTCGTCCCTCGCCAACTCTAATGAACATTTACATCAGAACAGTTATTAAAGTTTGGAAACATGTGCATGTGTTTAAATCTATGAGCTGCTCCTGTTGGCGTTACCGGTCGGTGAGCTCCTGGGCGATGCACAGGTGTTTGAGGTGGTAGTCGATGGCCCTCTCGTACTGCTGCAATAAGGTGTAGGTGTTTCCCAGGCTGTAGCAGGCCTGAGCCTCCATCACCTGGTCCCTTAGCTGCCTGGACAGCTGCAGGGTTTTCCTATAGAGGCAGAAACACTGGGGTCAGTGAGGGAAATGTGAGATATGGAAGCTCACAAGGAGAGCAAGACAGACAAGTGGCGGAGGGAGAGATCAATAGAGATTCTTTTGATATTCATTGTAGATGCAAGATGGAGACACTAAATAGTTACGCAATAATAATAAAACAAAGAAGGCCAGAATAAGAAATAGCCTTAATGTTATTGTTTCACATTTCAGGGAACACCAGGCTCATTCCGTCTTTTGACTAAACTGGTTCACTTCACTTTTCCTCCACTAGATGTCAGGCTGCCCTCTTCTCTCACCTGTAGTACTCTGTGGCCGTGTTGAACTGGCCCAGGAATATCAGGGCATTGCCAAGGTTACTGTAGGCTCGGCGCTCTGCCGCTTTATCGCCAAATTCTTTGGCAATGGACAACCGCTGTGAAAGTGAATGAGAGTATCAAGTTCGGGTCAGTTCCCAGAATGTTATTCCACGTGCAGAGGTGCTGGTGCAGCAGTTCTGCGTGTGCTGAATCAGAAGGTTCTGCTCCAATAAAACACATGCACGTAAACAAGGCAGAGCTCGAGCAAAATGCGTCACAGGAGTGTTACTATCATGTTGGGAAGCCGAGGCGGGTCTCTCACCTGGCGGTGGAACTTGATTGCTTCCACAAAGTTTCCCAGCAGGTAGTGGGTGTTGCCTAGGTTACCGTAGGCCCTCCCCTGAGCAGCTCGATCACCGAGTTCTTTGACCAAACACAAGTTCATCCTACAGAGGGGAGCACACGCCAAGTTAGCAACAGTTGGCTAAGTTTTGAAGTACTTCCTATTCATCTAAATACAAACATGTTCATGAACCAGCAACGTGTATTTACTACTTTGACTCAAATAAAATGAACTGTGACATGTTAAAACAGAGCATGGAAACTCCCCGTTATGGCTCAGAGGTTTCTTTATGGCTTCTTTCCAGACTTGAATTCAGTTGTGTAACCCTGCGGTCTGTGGATCCCTGTGTTCCGTGTGTAAGTACACTGTCAGCAGTACGTACTCGTAAAAGCCAGTAGCCCTCTGCAGTGTGTCTCTGACATCAGGAGGCAGGTCGCCGGGTTCCTGGGTGCAGCCCCATAGCTGCTGCTTGCCTTTAGCATGAAACACGTTCCCTATGTTATACAGCGCTCTGGCCTCTCCGACCTACACACACCAAAGAGACACGGAAAAGAAAAGGTTGGCAAAAAGGACGGGAGAAAGTATTTACTGATATAGCTTCTATCATTTGTATTCTCCTGAGAAAAGGACACACAGACAGCCGAGTTGAAGAGATGTTACCTTATCACCCTGTTCTTGAGAAATGTCCAGATGTCTCTGACAGCAGACCACCGCCTCGTCATATCGCCCCAAAACCTTCAAAGTGTTTCCTAGGTTGCCGCTGGCTTTCCCTTCTCCAATTCTGTCTCCTATTGTTCTGGAAAATAAAATAAAAAGTTTCTCCTCTGATCAGCGGGTCGGCGACAACACCATATTCTCTGCATATTCATTTCAACACGTTCCCAATTAGCTTTAACTAACTGCAATGTGACAGTAACGGCAAGGATGCGTTTGGTGCAATTCCAATTAGTAGTTTGCTTCCTTTAGCAGAGTCCCAGTGGCCCTGATTGGGCTGTAATGTAACAAGGTAAACCTCCCCGGGCCCTTTAATCGCATCCCTGCTGAATCACCAGCTGCACTCACTGCAGGGGACAAGACTGCTCACACAAGCCAATCCCCCCCCCCCCCAGCTGGTAGTTGTCAACTCTTAAGCGTATGAAAGTTTAAAAAATCCCCCTTTTTTTCCTCCCTGCAGAGCTACTTTGATGTTATTTATGTCACGGATGTAAATAAAAGCTGCTGGAGACAGTAATCTGTTCCTCCGAGGCCGCCTGCACATCACATATCGGAATCATTAGCTCGTGTTTTTGGCACATCACTCAAAGCGGAGATCATCCCTGCAGACTGGTGCACGGCTCAGCACAGCACCGCGCACGCAGAGCTCTTCCCTGCAGTAAGGAGTTGACAGTTGTAGTACGTGTGATTATAATGCAGTCTCAAGGCAAAGGCTCCTGACAATGAGCTGCTCCAATCAAGTCATCCAAAAAATGTTATGTTGAAACTAAATGGTTTGGATAACATAGAATGTGTTCCTCACCTGGCCAAAGTTAGGTCGTGTTTGTGATATTCCAGCGCCTTCCCGTACTCCTTCAGGTAGAAGTAGGCGTTGCCCAGCTGGCTGTAGATGGCGCTGAGGGTCTTCAGGTCTTCCGTCCCGACCTGCACGGCGGCCTCGAAGAACGCTGTCCCCCCTTTGAAGTCCCCCGCTTTGCACAGCCTCTCGCCTTCCAGGGCCAACTCCAGACAAGAGGCCTCCATCCTGAGTGAGGGACGGGCGAGGAGGGAGAAGAGAGGACGAGGAAGAGGGAGAGAGGAAACACCATCAGCGTACACACACACCACAGCAGGTAGAACAATGCAATGCAGACACTAAGATCCTCTGAAGGTGAGGAACAAATTGACGTTATCACCATGACAACAAGGTCTGTAGCCGTGTCAGTGGACTGTTGCCTTAGCAACTGAGTCGGACACTCTCGCTTCAAGAGGAGCGCGGCGAAAAAGGTGTCGCACCTTAAGCGGGTTCTTACTCATCTCGCCCCTTTTTCCAGAAGAGACGTCGACACACTTCATCCTCACACACTCAGACATTATCTACAGTATTTCCACCTCTCATCTGGAGTTTGAGACGCTCCACAGTCGTTATATAACAGAAGCTGCCCCGTTCTGTCAGCGGCTTATTTCCAGATAAGGTTTTAGATCAGGGAGAGAGGTTTATCCTGCAATCTAATCTGTTTCACTTATAGCAATTTATGAAGTTATAGCAAACGATGTATGTGCTACATGGACTTAAGGGCTAATTTAGCTGAAAGTGCAAGATGTGTGTAATTTGCTCTTTTGGTGCATCCAATTTAAACCGTGTTTCCAAAATAATATCTTATGAAGGCGATATTTTTACATTAAATGATGTCATTATAAGAAACAACACAAAGCCCTTACTTGTGTAACACAGATCATTCATTAAAATAACTGGCTTCTTATTTTGAAATAAATTATCCTGATTTAAATTGAATGCATTTGCCAAGGTCATTTGCTTTGTTTCCACGGCAACTGCGGTAGACAAATCGGGACGTTCAGTAGCCGTGGCAGTACCTGTGTTTTTGCCCGCTTCGTGTTTTGTCCACGTACACTTGAAGCTCCACCCGTAAAGGTTTCAACATGGCCTGAGGTCGCGGCCCTTGGTGGACCAGCCGACACATCGCCCTCTCTGCTCCGCTCAGAGGACACGGCTCTGACGCCATGGCCTCAAGGCTGAACAACACAAATCTGAGCAACGGTCAACTTATCGCTCACATCAAGCTACACTACGTTTACTTTGGTACTGGTCTGCTGCCAGTTTCTCCCTTTACTGAGTTCACACAAAGGGAAAGTCCACAAGCACATGTTGTTAATTCAATTACTCCTTTAGAATGCACAATGTCAGCACTGCTGCACAAAACCTGGACACAATCCAGTTTAATGCACAGTTCAGCCAAGAATCCCCTCTTGAAGCCCTCCACAGTGTTCCAAAGTCTGCATGGTGCAAGTCTCCAGTAGCCAAACAGAACTCACAATCCGGCTGAAGTTGCGATAATCACTTCACAATTCCCACGACGGAAAAGACTTCGGCTCTATTTCCATCCTCTTCGATTGATGAGGATTCACCTGCGTGCTCTGCCATTGTAGTCCGCAGTTAGGTAAAGAGAGGAAGTGCAACGTAGTTAACATTCAGTTTGACAGCAGAACAGTCAGTGACGCTACAACAAATGCAGCGACTCTAAACAACAACTACCCAAATGGAGATGGAAAGAGGGGAGGAGAACAAATCACTAATCCAGTGACCTGCAGCTCCTTCGTAGAAGCCACTCAGCGCGGAGAGTGGCTCGGGCTAATCTGCTGTCTGCTGACACTCACAGAAAACGTTATTAAGACACCAGCCAAGATAGAAGACTGTGACTAAGACGAAGAATGGGACATTTCTTTGGGCTATTGTGACCGAACAATAGCAAATGTGTGGATATGATTAAGTTAAAGAACATTTTTAAATATTGGTCCAGTCCAGATCACTCCATGTACCCGACAGTAGCCATGTTTTATCCTCAACAGCAGGTGTGTGTCTCCAATCCTGCCAGAAGCTGTCAGATCAACTGGACTGAATCTGAAGCTGACTTTTGGCAGGAACAAGTTCGTATTCAAGCCTTGCCAACAAAGTGTACCAAACACCTGAGGCCCGTGGAGCAAGAAGAAAGTTCTCAGACAGTTCTCTTAGATCTCTGCCATGTAGGTAAGACCAAATAAGGAGCCCATGAAAATCCTTCAACGGGGAAAGGTCTTAAACACTTGTATGGTGCCTGCCTTGGAAACAGGAAAACAACAGGGCTATGGCGGAGTCCTAAGAGGAAAATGATGGTGGTACCTGCAGGAGTCAGAGTGAAGCACCAAAGACGAGGTCAAGAGAGTCACACAGAGATCAGAGGGACGGCATTTCTAATCGTAACAAATGCTAAATAAAGACTTCTTATCAGACTCCTCTACTTCAGTGAATTTGTGAGCGAGCCTGAAACCTCTCTGCTGCTGTCAACGCCTGAGTTCAGCGTGTTAAACTTTCATGTGACAACAACTGACAGACGAGAAGCAAGAGGAAACATCAAAGCACATGTCTGAAAGACTCTTCCTTCTTCATGACGTTGGTCACCAAGTGGGAGTGGAGGATTTAAACCGAGCACATTTGTAGACAAAGGCGGATGTTGAGATTTTTTAAGTACATCCGACCACTGTCAAGTCAGTCAAGTCAAGGCGAGGCCGAGGGGCTGTTATTGATGAAAGTCAGGAGTTTAGATGACATGTACAGATACTGAGTCCGACTCCGAGTGGCAGTGTGGTCTGTAAGAAACCATCAGTCCATACTCCAGCCGTGAGAGAAGTCTCAAGGATAACGATTTCCAGCTAATGATCACTCAGGCCGATGGGATTTTTTGCCAGTAAACACAAAATGCCAATCCTGCCATGTACCGGTGATAATGCAATACATTGAAAATTATCAGACTGGAAAAGTGGGCGGTACATTCTGGAAAGGTCCTAGATTGGTTTAAGTGAACGGAAATGACATGTGGTGTTCCCCAAGGGTCCATTCTTGGGCCTCTGCCCTTCAACATCTACATGTTTCCACTTGCATAGATCATTGAAAGCGACAAAAACACCTTAGCATAATTATAAGTATTATTCAGTAGTAGTATTAGTCAGTGCCCACCTTGAATCTGTGTCAAACCACAAACCAAGCCAGGGATGTTGGTGTAGTGACGGCCGCATTCATTACCAAATCAGCATCAGCTTAGGGAAAATGTTAAGAAGTATAGGACCAAAAAAAACCTTGTCCATGCTTTTATCTTCGGCTGGCTTGATTACTGCAAACAGCTGTGGCTCGTCCAGAAAGCTGGAGGCAGAGCCTAAATGGATTCAGGCCAAATTCCATCCTTGATCTACTTCTGTCTCTTTCGGTCATCTGGTTCGGGTATGCCCGCCGTTGCTTGGGTGAAAAACTAAACTTGGTGAATCAGCCTCTTGTGGTTATGCAGCTAATTTGTGGAATAATCTTCAAGATGATTTGAGGTCAATCCCATCCATCAGCTCTTTTAAACGGAGGGTTAAAATGTTTCTATTTGACATATTAATCCTGCACTCTGATCACAATGAATCAATTAATTGACCTTGTGCTCCCCTCAGCTCTGCAGCATTGCTTTCTATGGTTAAGCCCCAACAGAAGGAAATTGTTAATTGTAAATTTAAATCTCTCACTGGGACATCCCCTCACAAACAGAATTTGACAAAGCCTCAGCCAAAGAAAGAGACGCAGTCCAGTGACTGTCAAACTGTTTTAATTAGCAATAACCTTGCATTTGAAAACAGTACAGCCTCGAAGCTGCAACAAAGAGCAGACCAACTTGTTATCGCTGCCCCAAGCAAAATGAATGCTTGGCACTCTTGCAAAAGCAGCCCTGGTGTGTGTTTAATCAGTGCTTATAAATAAAAGTAATTTACTGGGGTTTGGTGAATAGAAGGAGCTGATTTTGGTTATTGGACGCCTGAATTCTGTTCTCACTGGTGAAGATGCGGTGTCCTACATGTGTGTGCATTATTCTTTGTTCATATGTGTGTGTGTGTTCACATTAAATATTATAGACTGGAAGATTAGCATAGCATCAAAAAGCAGAAGGGATAAGCCAGGTTCAACAAGTAGTTCAAGCAGTGAGCAAAGGAAGCATGGCAGGTTCATTTACACACATACTGCACACACACACACAGCATGAGACAGCCAGACAGCTAATTAACAGACAGAAAGGGGAAAATACAAGAAGGGCAATATATTTGTAATGAGGCGACAATAAGAAAAAGACTTTAAAGGGATTATTCTCTAAGAGGATTTTCACTAAGTGTTTTTCATTGTTGTCGTCTTTGTGGTTGGTGTAAGGATGGATGTGTGTGGTGCAGTCTGCTATTCTCTCCTCTGATTATGCCTCTAATTGGTCTGTTTGGGAGACATTTATCCCATAATGGCCTGCCTGTGGTCTGAAGGGAGACAGCCTTGCAGTACTGTTACCATGGCAGCACAGAGGACATGTAACCTACTGGGCAGGTTTCAGGAGATACGTTAAGGGGCATAGAGGTGAAAGTGGAACCTGGGAACATGCATGCAAAGCAGGCAGTGAATCTTGTATTTTTAATTACATATTTATGCCAAGATTGTGTCTTTGTGCCGTGCAAATATGTGACAGTTTGAGCCAAGGACCAAAAGTGGTTTGGTGTGGGAAAGATCAATATTGAGTGTAACATTAGCTCATACCGGTTATTGAAGTCAAGATAATAGTCGCATTCTCTTTTTGAAGGAAACATTAAGTGAGCAGTTCAGTCCAGTCTACACAAAATGGTTTAAATATATGATAAGAGTACATCAGTGATGATTTGAAGACATTAAAAAGAACATACAGCTACCTGTCCACCCGCCATTCAAGAGTCCTTAATGAGCCTTAACTTCACTACAAAGAGAAGACTGACTCGTGGGAAAGTAGTGGATTGATATAAACAAACCAGGATACATTTCCTGGATGTCTTGTTTCATTTAACAAGCAGCATATCGGCGTAATCCTGTAACCGACCCGTGTCTGAGGCGTAACAAATTCAGACGTCAACATGACACAGTCCCTCTGCGTGGACGGAGCTGGGTCGCCCCACCGCTCATTGTAATCCTCATAATGTCATGGTTGTATGGGAAGATTGCAGTGAAACAGTACTTGAGTGTGCTTAAGTAAACAAAAGTACCTCATATAACAAATAAATCATATAACAAAAAATTTCAGGGGAACCAAATCTACACAAACTGCAATCCCAACAGTTCTGAACAATTCTGAACAGAAGTTAACACTCAAGACTCATAGAAGGCACATGAATATGAGGTCTGAGCTGCATAAGACATTAGATTCTGATTGAGCATCTCATAATGCATAATTATGGCGTACATACTTTTCATCCATCCGAATTTGATAAAAGCCTTATTGAACAAACTTTGTCGTGTTGTGGCGTCAGTTGTGCGGCTCTGTTTCATTCACAGATCGATTGTTCCCTCCGCTGCTCGCCATTACTGTCCTCTTTGGTGGATTTCTGGCTTAGATGTGAAACTCTGTGCTCAGAGTAGTAATCCAGCTATAATTACAGAGTGCCATGGCTAGTTGTCAGGGAAACCAAAGAGAAACTCTCTAGGAATGTTTTTCCTCTTGCAGTGTGTCTTTCAGTTTTTGGTCAGCGCTCTCGATCCTTCCTTCTTATTTTCCCCGATTCTGCATTTTCATCCTCCCCAGCTCTCTTCCTCTCACTTCTGACTCTTTTATGAATATGCCCAGCTCGTAACATTACATTTTCATAACCCAAAGATGAATTCCTAAAACCTACTGACTGATTCATAGTTCCAGTACGAGGGAACATTTAAGGACAACACCTTTGACTGATCTGTAATCTCAGCTATTATGCTCTGTAGATAACGACTCAAAGAAGGATCTAATTAAAGGGTGGATCGTGTTGGAGGTGTAAATAGGGAGACAAAAGTGTGTTTAACTGGTACACTTTGTCATGAAAGGGCTGCAGGTGTAACTATAGCTTGAGTTTAGAGATAAAGACTGGCTATGGACGGCTATGATGTCATGTTTACATACAGGCATAAGCTTTAAAAAGACATTGCTGTTGGTTGTGCTAACGCCCCTGAAAGTAGAATGTATGATGACCGATACAAGTACACACACACACAGAGAAAGAGACACACACACACACACAACCCTCATTCTATAAAGGTTATGTCTTGACTCGATCTGTTGATAAAATAGTGAGCATGCTGTCATGGAGGGCAGACCTGGTGCTTTCTGTGTGTGTGTGTGTGTGTGTGTGTGTGTGTGTGTGTGTGTGTGTGTGTGTGTGTGTGTGTGTGTGTGTGTGTGTGTGTGTGTGTTTTAGGGACATGACAACCTTGCAGGGCTCATGAATGTCACTTCACAACTCAGCAGTAATTAACATTCCCAGCCACCCCACTGCGTCTGTGTGTAATGTCAAAATATGATATGACACACATTTCCCACAAGGCCACAGTCGTTACAATGACGGCAACTTCTTTACTGTGTTGACTTAAACAAACCGGAGCATTCAGAGTGAGTGGTGTTGTCTCAGAGATGTCACGTATTCAATATCAATGTTTAGATCGATCAGTTTCACTAAAAGGCTGAATTGATGGATGGGGCGTTGAAGGGGCGTCGGAATTTCTAGTTGAGACACGGAAATCGTGCAAAGATTGTGTACAACCGCTACAAACGTTGATTTGTACAAACAAATCAGCCGACACACAAGCTGTGCACGCGTGTGTGTATGTGTTTGCGTGCCCATGTGTTCCTCAGTGACGTCACGATACATATGGTTCGATTCTTTTACGGCCACATGATGACGTCTCTTTAAAGAAAAAACACACCAGAGCCATGTGTGAGCGAGTCCACGTGTCCGTTCCTGAAAAGAGACAAAGTGCTCATGTCCGCACGTCCGGAACGAGGCTCCACTCAGTCTGGACACTCACTCACTCGGTGACCCGGCAGAGGCAGAGCCGGGAGGGGGACGAGGCTCTGGAGGAGCCCTGGAGGAGGGAGAGCAGCCCCTCATCCCCTCCCCACCCCCGTCCAGTCTCCCCCCCTGAGCCGCTCCCTTCTTCTCCTCTTCCTCTCCTTCTTCATAGACAGCCTAAACAGAGGGGTCCCCTGCCTCCCCGCCTCTCCCCACCCTGTGTGCTCCTACCTTGAGTGGAGCCTCTTGCTGGCCAGGTCCTGGTCCACACCGTTAGCAGCCGCTTGAGCCATAGAGCCGCTTGCTAGCCTGCTTCCTCCCGCTTTGAGGCGCCTTCACACACACACACTAATACGCCCCCCCTCCCTGAAAGAAGCTACCCTCGTCTTTCTCTCTCTCTCTCTTTCTCTCTCTCTGTCCCTCCCTCTGTCTCGCAGCCTCTCGTCTCCCACCTCGCCTTTCCCTCATTCGGTACAGCAATGGCAGCTACCGAGGAAGTGAGGTATTGTGCAAATAAGCCATAAAAACATGGCCCCGCCTCCCGCACGTGACGTCACAGCCCGGGTAGCGCGCGTGTGTGTATGTGTGGGCAGGGTGAGCAAGGGCAAACTGTCTTTCAACTTGTGGCTGCACAATTGTGTGTTTTATTTTGGTTTCCCTCTTTATTAACAATCTCAGCAGGTAAACCAGTCAAGCAAAAACATCACATTTAAATATAAATTCTATGTTTTTTCACACTTTTTTCCACTTTCACACTTTTCCGGTGTGTCATTTACACGATGTGTGTCAAATAACACGAATAAAAACTTTTTGTGTAATCATATGATCTCTTATA